>NC_064931.1:1535818-1848522 GCF_023897955.1 Schistocerca gregaria | reverse complement strand
TGTGTTTCATCAACACTCTGATACTCCACAGATTACAGGATGTCTTCAGATGTGCATCGGAAACTACTTCTGGTCTTCCAGGATAGATCAAAGAATAGACTGTTTGTGACATTACTCCCATGGAGGAAAGTGCGCATGGTGCCTGTTGTATTCAATCCCGATGCAATTTCTGTGTTTCATCAGCACTCTGATAGTCCACAGATTACAGAATGCCTAGAGATGTGCATCGGAAACTACTACTGGTTTCCAGGGAACGATCAAAGCGTAGCCTGTTTGAGAATTACTCAAATGGAGGAAAGTGCGGATGGTGACTGTTCTATTCACTCCAGATGCAATTTCTGTGTTTCGTCAACATTTGAAGGACCACAGATTACAGAATGACTCCAGATGTGCATCGGAAACTACTACTGGTCTTCCTGGGAACGATCAAAGCGTAGACTGTTAGATACATTACTCCCATGGAGGGAAATGCGCATGGTGTCTGCTGTATTCAATCCCGATGCAATTTCTGTGTTTCTTCAACACTCTGATAGTCCACAGATTTCAGAATACCTCCAGATGTGCATCGGAAACTACCACTGGTCTTCCAGGGACGATCAAAGCGTAGACTGTTTGAGAATTACTCCCATGGAGGAAAGTGCGCATGGTGACTGTTGTATTCAATCCCGATGCAATTTCTGTGTTTCATCAACTGTCTGATAGTCCACAGATTACAGAATGCTTCAGATGTGCATCGTAAACTGCTACTGGTCTTCCATGGAACGATCAAAGCGTAGACTGTTTCAGACATTACTAGCATGGAGGAAACTGCGCATTGTGATTGTTGTATTCAATCCTGATGCATTTTCTGTGTTTCATCGACACTTTGAAGGTCCTCGGATTACAGAATGCCTCCAGATGTGCATCGGAAACTACTACTGGTCTTCCAGGGAACGATCAAATCGTAGACTCTTTGAGACATTACTCCCATAGAGGAAAGTGCGCATGGTGACTGTTGTATTCAATCCCGAGGTAATTTCTGTGTTACATCAATACTTTAAAGGTCCACAGATTACAGATTGTCTCCAGATGAGCGTCGGAAACTACTACTGATCTTCCTGGGAACGATCAAAACGTAGACTGTTTGAGACACTACTCCCATGGAGGAAAGTGCGGATGGTGACTGTTGTATTCAATCCCGATGCAATTTCTGTGTTTCATCAACAGTCTGATAGTCCACAGATTACAGAATGCCTCCAGATGTGCATCGGAAACTACTACTGGTCTTCCAGCGAACGATCAAAGAGTAAACTCTTTGAGACATTACTCCCATGGAGGAAAGTGACCATGAAGACTGTTGTATTCAATCCCGATGCATTTTCTGTGTTTCATCAACACTCTGATAGTCCACAGATTACAGAATGCCTCCAGATGTGAATCGGAAACTACTACTGCTCTTCCAGGGAACGATCAAAACGTAGACTGTTTGAGACAATACTCCCATGGAGAAAAGTGCGCATGGTGACTGTTGTATTCAATTCCGATGCAATTTCTGTGTTTCATCAACACTTTGAAGGTCCACAGATAAAGAATGACTCCAGATGTGCATCGGAATCTACTTCTGCACTTCCAGGGTACGATCAAGGCGTAGACTGTTTCAGACATTACTCCCATGGAGGAAAGTGCGCATGGTGACAGTTGTATTCAATACCGATGCCATTTCAGTGTTTCATCAACACTCTGATAGTCCACAGATTACAGAATGCCTCCAGATGTGCATCGGAAACTACCACTGGTCTTCCAGGGACGATCAAAGCGTAGACTGTTTGAGACATTACTCCCATGGAGGAAACTGCGCATTGTGATTGTTGTATTCAATCCCGATGCAATTTCTGTGTTTCATCAACACTCTGATAGTCCACAGATTTCAGAATGCTTCCAGATGTGCAACGGAAACTACTTCTGAGCTTCCTGGGAACGATCACAGCGTAGACTGTTTGAGACATTACTCCCATGGAGGAAAGTGCGCATGGTGACTGTTATATTCAATACCGATGCCATTTCAGTGTTTCATCGACACTTTGAAGGTCCACGGATTACAGAATGCCTCCAGATGTGCATCGGAAACTACTACTGGTCTTCCAGGGAACGATCAGATCGTAGACTGTTTGAAACATTGCTCCCATGGAGGAAAGGGCGCATGGTGACTGTTGTATTCAATCCCGATGCAATTTTTGTGTTTCATCAACACTTTGAAGGTCCACGGAGTACAGAATGCCTCCAGATGTGCATTGGAAACTACTACTGGTCTTCCAGTGAACGATCATAGCGTAGACTGTTTCAGACATTAATCCCATGGAGGAAAGTGCGGATGTTGAATGTTGTATTCAATTCCGATGCAATTTCTGTGTTTCATCAACACTCTGATAGTCCACAGATTACAGACTGTCTCCAGCTGTGCATCGGAAACTGCTACTGGTCTTCCTGGGAACGATCAAAGCGTAGACTGTTTCAGACATTACTCCCATGGAGGAAAGTGTTCATGGTGACTGTTGTATTCAATCCAGATGCAATTTCTGTGTTTCATCAACACTCTGATAGTCCACAGATTACAGAATGCCTCCAGATGTGTATCGGAAACTACTACTGGTCTACCAGGGAACGATCAAAGCGTAAACTCTTTGTGACACTACACTCATGGAGGAAAGTGCGCATGGTGACTGTTGTATTCAATCCCAATGCAATTTCTGTAATTCATCAACACACTGATAGTCCACAGATTACAAAAAATCTCCAGATGTGCATCGGAAACTACTACTGGTCTAACAGGGAACGATCAAAGCGTAAACTCTTTGAGACATTTCTGCCATTGAGGAAAGTGCGCATGGTGACTGTTGTATTGAATCCCGATGCAATTTCTGTGTTTCATCAACACTCTGATACTCCACAGATTACAGGATGTCTCCAGATGTGCATCGGAAACTACTACTGGTCTTCCAGGGAACGATCAAAGCGTAGACTGTTTGAAACGTTTCTCCCATGGAGGAAACTGCGCATTGTGATTGTTGTATTCAATCCCGATGCAATTTCTGTGTTTCATCAACACTCTGGTAGTCCACAGATTACAGAATGCCTCCAGATGTGCATCGTAAACTGCTACTGGTCTTCCAGAGAACAATCAAAGCGTAGACTGTTCCAGACATTACTCCCATGGAGGAAACTGCGCATTGTGACTGTTTTATTCAATCCCGATGCAATTTCTGTGTTTCATCAACACTCTGATAGTCCACAGATTACAGAATGCCTCCAGATGTGCATCGGAAACTACCACTGGTCTTCCTGGGACGATCAAAGCGTAGACTGTTTGAGACATTACTCCCATGGAGGAAACTGCGCATTGTGATTGTTGTATTCAATCCCGATGCAATTTCTGTGTTTCATCAACACTCTGATAGTCCACAGATTATAGAATGCTTCCAGATGTGCTACGGAAACTACTTCTGAGCTTCCTGGGAACGATCACAGCGTAGACTGTTTGAGACATTACTCCCATGGAGGAAAGTGCTCATGGTGACTGTTATATTCAATACCGATGCCATTTCAGTGTTTCATCGACACTTTGAAAGTCCACGGATTACAGAATGCCTCCAGATGTGCATTGGAAACTACTACTGGTCTTCCAGTGAACGATCATAGCGTAGACTGTTTCAGACATTAATCCCATGGAGGAAACTGCGCATAGTGATTGTTGTATTCAATCCCGATGCAATTTCTGTGTTTCATCAACACACTGATAGTCCACAGATTACAGACTGTCTCCAGCTGTGCATCGGAAACTGCTACTGCTCTGCCTGGGAACGATCAAAGCGTGGACTGTTTCAGACATTACTCCCATGGAGGAAAGTGTTCATGGTGACTGTTGTAATCAATCCAGATGCAATTTCTGTGTTTCATCAACACTCTGATAGTCCACAGATTACAGAATGCCTCCAGATGTGTATCGGAAATTACTACTGGTCTTCCAGGGAACGATCAAAGCGTAAACTCTTTGTGACACTACTCTCATGGGGAAAGTGCGCATGGTGACTGTTGTATTCAATCCCAATGCAATTTCTGTAATTCATCAACACACTGATAGTCCACAGATTACAGGATGTCTCCAGATGTGCATCGGAAACTACTACTGGTCTTCCAGGGAACGATCAAAGCGTAGACTGTTTGAGACATTACTCCCGTGGAGGAAAGTTCTCATGGTGACTGTTGTATTCAATCCCGATGCAATTTCCGTGTTTCATCAGCACTCTGATAGTCCACAGACTACAGAATGCCACCGGATGTGCATCGGAAACTACCACTGGTCTTCCAGGGACGATCAAAGCGTAGACTGTTTGAGACATTTCTCCCATGGTGGATACTGCGCATTGTGATTGCTGTATTCAATCCCGATGCAATTTCTGTGTTTCATCAACACTCTGATAGTCCACAGATTACAGAATGCCTCCAGATGTGCATCGTAAACTGCTACTGGTCTTCCAGGGAACAATCAAAGCGTAGACTGTTCCAGACATTACTCCCATGGAGGAAAGTTGCATGGTGACTGTTGTATTCAATCCCGATGCAATTTCTGTGTTTCGTCAACACTCTGATAGTCCAAAGATTACAGATTGTCTCCAGATGTGCATCGGAAACTACTACTGGTCTTCCTGGGAGCGATCAAAGCGTAGACTGTTTCAGACACTACTCCCATGAAGGAAAGTGCATATGGTGACTGTTTTATTCAATCCCGATGCAATTTCTGTGTTTCATCAGAACTCTGATAGTCCAAAGATTACAGAATGCCTCCAGATGTGCATCGGAAACTACTTCTGGTCTTCCAGGGTAGATCAAAGAATAGACTGTTTGAGACATTACTCCCATGGAGCAAAGTGCGCATGGTGCCTGTTGTATTCAATCCCGATGCAATTTCTGTGTTTCATCAACAGTCTGTTAGTCCACAGATTACAGAATGCCTCCAGATGTGCATCGGAAACTACTACTGGTCTTCCAGGGAACGATCAAAGCGTAGCCTGTTTGAGAATTACTCCCATGGAGGAAAGTGCGGATGGTGACTGTTCTATTCACTCCCGATGCAATTTCTGTGTTTCATCAACACTTTGAAGGTCCACAGAGTACAGAATGACTCCAGATGTGCATCGGAAACTACTACTTTTCTTCCAGGGAACGATCAAAGCGTAGACTGTTTGAGACATTACTCCGGTGGAGGAAAGTGCGCATGGTGACTGTTGTACTCAATCCCGATGCATTTTCTGTGTTTCATTACACTCTGATAGTACCACAGATTACAAAAAGCCTCCAGATGTGCATCGGAATGTACTACTGGTCTTCCTTTAAACGATCAAAGCGTAGACTGTCTGAGACATTACTCCCATGGAGGAAAGTGCGAATTGTGACTTTTGTATTCAATCCCGATGCAATTTCTGTGTTTCATCAACATTCTGATATTCCACAGATTACAGAATGCCTTCAGATGACCAACGGAAACTACTTCTGGTCGTCCAGGGTACGATCAAAGAATAGACTTTCTGAGACATTAATCCCATGGAGCAAATTGCGCATGGTGACTGTTGTATTCAATCCCGATGCAATTTCTGTGTTTCATCAACACATTGAAGTTCCACGGAGTACAGAATGCCTCCAGATGTGCATCAGAAACTACTACTGGTCTTCCTGGGAACGATCAAAGCGTAGACTGTTTCAGACACTACTCCCATGGAGGAAAGTGCGCATGGTGACTGTTGTATTCAATCCCGATGCAATTTCTGTGTTTCATCAACAGTCTGATAGTCCACAGATTACAAATTGCCTCCAGATGTTCATCGGAATCTACTACTGGTCTTCCAGGGAACGATCAAAGCGTAGACTGTTTGAGACATTACTCCCATGGAGGAAAGTGCGGATGGTGACTGTTCTATTCACTCCCGATGCAATTTCTGTGTTTCCTCAACACATTGAAGGTCCACAGAGTACAGAATGACTCCAGATGTGCATCTGAAACTACTACTGGTCTTCCAGGAAACGATCAAAGCGTAGACTGTTTGAGACATTACTCCCATGGAGGAAAGTGCGCATGATGACTGTTGTACTCAATCCCGATGCATTTTCTGTGTTTCATCAACACTCTGATAGTACCACAGATTACAGAAAGCCTCCAGATGTGCATCGGAATGTACTACTGGTCTTCCTGGAAACGATCAAATCGTAGACTGTCTGAGACATTACTCCCATGGAGGAAAGTGCGCATGGTGACTTTTGTATTCAATCCCGATGCAATTTCTGTGTTTCATCAACATTCTGATAGTCCACAGATTACAGAATGCCTTCAGATGAGCATCGGAAACTACTTCTGGTCTTCCGGGGTACGATCAAAGAATAGACTTTCTGAGACATTAATCCCATGGTGGAAATTGCGCATGGTGACTGTTGTATTCAATACCGATGCAATTTCTGTGTTTCATCAACACTTTGAAGGTCCACGGAGTACAGAATGCCTCCAGATGTGAATCGGAAACTACTACTGGTCTTACAGGGAACGATCAAAGCGTAAAATCTTTGAGACATTTCACCCATTGAGGAAAGTGCGCATGGTGACTGTTGTATTCAATCCCGATGCAATTTCTGTGTTTCATCAACACTCTGATACTCCACAGATTACAGGATGTCTCCAGATGTGCATCGGAAACTACTACTGGTCTTCCATGGAACGATCAAAACGTAGACTGTTTGGCACATTACTCCCGTGGAGGAAAGTTCTCATGGTGACTGTTGTATTCAATCCCGATGCAATTTCTGTGTTTCATCAGCACTCTGATAGTCCACAGATTACAGAATGCCTCCAGATGTGCATCGGTAACTAACACTGGTCTTCCACTGAACGACCAAAGCGTAGACTGTTAGAGACATTACTCCCATGGAGAAAAATGCGCATTGTGATTGTTGTATTCAATCCCGATGCAATTGCTGTGTTTCTCCAACACTCTGATAGTCCACAGATTTCAGAATGCCACAAGATGTGCATCGGAAACTACTTTTTGTCTTCCAGGCTAGATCAAAGAATAGACTGTTTGAGACATTACTCCCATGGAGGAAAGTGCGCATGGTGCCTATTGTATTCAATCCCGATGCAATTTCTGTGTTTCATCAACAGTCTGATAGTCCACAGAGTACAGAATGACTCCAGATGTGCATCGGAAACTACTACTGGTCTTCCAGGGAACGATCAAAGCGTAGACTGTTTGAGACATTACTCCCATGGAGGAAAGTGCGCATGATGACTGTTGTACTCAATCCCAATGTATTTTCTGTGTCTCATCAACACTCTGATAGTACCACAGATTACAGAAAGACTCCAGATGTGCATCGGAATGTACTACTGGTCTTCCTGGAAACGTTCAAAGCGTAGACTGTCTGAGACATTACTCCCATGGAGGAAAGTGCGCATGGTGACTTTTGTATTCAATCCCGATGCAATTTCTGTGTTTCATCAACATTCTGATAGTCCACAGATTACAGAATGCCTTCAGATGAGCATCGGAAACTACTTCTGGTCTTCCAGGGTACGATCAAAGAATAGACTTTCTGAGACATTAATCCCATGGAGGAAATTGCGCATGGTGACTGTTGTATTCAATCCCGATGCAATTTCTGTGTTTCATCAACACTTTGAAGGTCCAGGGAGTACAGAATGCCTCCAGATGTGCATCAGAAACTACTACTGGTTTCCAGGGAACGATCAAAGCGTAGACTGTTTGAGACATTACTCCCATGGAGGAAAGTGCGCATGGTGTCTGTTGTATTCAATCCCGATGCAATTTCTGTGTTTCATCAACACTCTGATAGTCAACAGATTACAGAATGCCTCCAGATGTGTATCGGAAACTACTACTGGTCTTCCAGGGAACGATCAAAGCGTAGACTGTTTGAGACATTACTCCCGTGGAGGAAAGTTCTCATGGTGACTGTTGTATTCAATCCCGATGCCATTTCTGTGTTTCATCAGCACTCTGATAGTCCACAGATTACAGAATGCCTCCAGATGTGCATCGGTAACTAACACTGGTCTTCCACTGAACGACCAAAGCGTAGACTGTTAGAGACATTACTCCCATGGAGAAAAATGCGCATTGTGATTGTTGTATTCAATCCCGATGCTATTTCTGTGTTTCATCAACACTCAGATAGTCCACAGATTACAGAATGCCTCCAGATGTGCATCGCAAACTGCTACTGGTCTTCAGGGAACAATCTAAGCGTTGACTGTTTCAGACATTACTCCCATGAAGGAAAGTGCATATGGTGACTGTTTTATTCAATCCCGATGCAATTTCTGTGTTTCATCAGAACACTGATAGTCCACAGATTACAGAATGCCTCCAGATGTGCATCGGAAACTACTTCTGGTCTTCCAGGGTAGATCAAAGAATAGACTGTTTGAGACATTACTCCCATGGAGCAAAGTGCGCATGGTGCCTGTTGTATTCAATCCCGATGCAATTTCTGTGTTTCATCAACAGTCTGTTAGTCCACAGATTACAGAATGCCTCCAGATGTGCATCGGAAACTACTACTGGTCTTCCAGGGAACGATCAAAGCATAG
Organism: Schistocerca gregaria; assembly: GCF_023897955.1. Lineage (NCBI taxonomy): Eukaryota > Metazoa > Arthropoda > Insecta > Orthoptera > Acrididae > Schistocerca > Schistocerca gregaria. The sequence goes on along the minus strand of NC_064931.1, from coordinate 1,839,890 downwards.
CCTGTTTGAGAATTACTCCCATGGAGGAAAGTGCGGATGGTGACTGTTCTATTCACTCCCGATGCAATTTCTGTGTTTCATCAACACTTTGAAGGTCCACAGAGTACAGAATGACTCCAGATGTGCATCGGAAACTACTACTTTTCTTCCAGGGAACGATCAAAGCGTAGACTGTTTGAGACATTACTCCGGTGGAGGAAAGTGCGCATGGTGACTGTTGTCCTCAATCCCGATGCATTTTCTGTGTTTCATTACACTCTGATAGTACCACAGATTACAAAAAGCCTCCAGATGTGCATCGGAATGTACTACTGGTCTTCCTGGAAACGATCAAAGCGTAGACTGTGTGAGACATTACTCCCATGGAGGAAAGTGCGAATGGTGACTTTTGTATTCAATCCCGATGCAATTTCTGTGTTTCATCAACATTCTGATATTCCACAGATTACAGAATGCCTTCAGATGAGCATCGGAAACTACTTCTGGTCTTCCAGGGTACGATCAAAGAATAGACTTTCTGAGACATTAATCCCATGGAGCAAACTGCGCATGGTGACTGTTGTATTCAATCCCGATGCAATTTCTGTGTTTCATCAACACTTTGAAGTTCCACGGAGTACAGAATGCCTCCAGATGTGCATCAGAAACTACTACTGGTCTTCCTGGGAACGATCAAAGCGTAGACTGTTTCAGACACTACTCCCATGGAGGAAAGTGCGCATGGTGACTGTTGTATTCAATCCCGATGCAATTTCTGTGTTTCATCAACAGTCTGATAGTCCACAGATTACAAATTGCCTCCAGATGTGCATCGGAATCTACTACTGGTCTTCCAGGGAACGATCAAAGCGTAGACTGTTTGAGACATTACTCCCATGGAGGAAAGTGCGGATGGTGACTGTTCTATTCACTCCCGATGCAATTTCTGTGTTTCCTCAACACTTTGAAGGTCCACAGAGTACAGAATGACTCCAGATGTGCATCGGAAACTACTACTGGTCTTCCAGGGAACGATCAAAGCGTAGACTGTTTGAGACATTACTCCCATGGAGGAAAGTGCGCATGATGACTGTTGTACTCAATCCCGATGCATTTTCTGTGTTTCATCAACACTCTGATAGTACCACAGATTACAGAAAGCCTCCAGATGTGCATCGGAATGTACTACTGGTCTTCCTGGAAACGATCAAATCGTAGACTGTCTGAGACATTACTCCAATGGAGGAAAGTGCGCATGGTGACTTTTGTATTCAATCCCGATGCAATTTCTGTGTTTCATCAACATTCCGATAGTCCACAGATTACAGAATGCCTTCAGACGAGCATCGGAAACTACTTCTGGTCTTCCAGGGTACGATCAAAGAATAGACTTTCTGAGACATTAATCCCATGGAGGAAATTGCGCATGGTGACTGTTGTATTCAATCCCGATGCAATTTCTGTGTTTCATCAACACTTTGAAGGTCCACGGAGTACAGAATGCCTCCAGATGTGAATCGGAAACTACTACTGGTCTTACAGGGAACGATCAAAGCGTAAAATCTTTGAGACATTTCACCCATTGAGGAAAGTGCGCATGGTGACTGTTGTATTCAATCCCGATGCAATTTCTGTGTTTCATCAACACTCTGATACTCCACAGATTACAGGATGTCTCCAGATGTGCATCGGAAACTACTACTGGTCTTCCAGGGAACGATCAAAGCGTAGACTGTTTGGCACATTACTCCCGTGGAGGAAAGTTCTCATGGTGACTGTTGTATTCAATCCCGATGCAACTTCTGTGTTTCATCAGCACTCTGATAGTCCACAGATTACAGAATGCCTCCAGATGTGCATCGGTAACTAACACTGGTCTTCCACTGAACGACCAAAGCGTAGACTGTTAGAGACATTACTCCCATGGAGAAAAATGCGCATTGTGATTGTTGTATTCAATCCCGATGCAATTTCTGTGTTTCTTCAACACTCTGATAGTCCACAGATTTCAGAATGCCTCCAGATGTGCATCGGAAACGACCACTGGTCTTCCAGGGACGATCAACGCGTAGACTGTTCCAGACATTACTCCCACGGAGGAAACTGCGCATTGTGCTTGTTGCATTCAATCCCGATGCAATTTCTGTGTTTCATCAACAGTCTGATAGTCCACAGAGTACAGAATGACTCCAGATGTGCATCGGAAACTACTACTGGTCTTCCAGGGAACGATCAAAGCGTAGACTGTTTGAGACATTACTCCCATGGAGGAAAGTGCGCATGATGACTGTTGTACTCAATCCCGATGCATTTTCTGTGTTTCATCAACACTCTGATAGTACCACAGATTACAGAAAGACTCCAGATGTGCATCGGAATGTACTACTGGTCTTCCTGGAAACGTTCAAAGCGTAGACTGTCTGAGACATTACTCCCATGGAGGAAAGTGCGCATGGTGACTTTTGTATTCAATCCCGATGCAATTTCTGTGTTTCATCAACATTCTGATAGTCCACAGATTACAGAATGCCTTCAGATGAGCATCGGAAACTACTTCTGGTCTTACAGGGAACGATCAAATCGTAGACTGTTTGAGACAATACTCCCATGGAGAAAAGTGCGCATGGTGACTGTTGTATTCAATTTTGATGCAATTTCTGTGTTTCATCAACACTCTGATACTCAACAGATTACAGAATGCCTCCAGATGTGTATCGGAAACTACTACTGGTCTTCCAGGGAACGATCAAAGCGTAGACTGTTTGAGACATTACTCCCGTGGAGGAAAGTTCTCATGGTGACTGTTGTATTCAATCCCGATGCCATTTCTGTGTTTCATCAGCACTCTGATAGTCCACAGATTACAGAATGCCTCCAGATGTGCATCGGTAACTAACACTGGTCTTCCACTGAACGACCAAAGCGTAGACTGTTAGAGACATTACTCCCATGGAGAAAAATGCGCATTGTGATTGTTGTATTCAATCCCGATGCTATTTCTGTGTTTCATCAACACTCAGATAGTCCACAGATTACAGAATGCCTCCAGATGTGCATCGCAAACTGCTACTGGTCTTCAGGGAACAATCTAAGCGTTGACTGTTTCAGACATTACTCCCATGAAGGAAAGTGCATATGGTGACTGTTTTATTCAATCCCGATGCAATTTCTGTGTTTCATCAGAACTCTGATAGTCCACAGATTACAGAATGCCTCCAGATGTGCATCGGAAACTACTTCTGGTCTTCCAGGGTAGATCAAAGAATAGACTGTTTGAGACATTACTCCCATGGAGCAAAGTGCGCATGGTGCCTGTTGTATTCAATCCCGATACAATTTCTGTGTTTCATCAACAGTCTGTTAGTCCACAGATTACAGAATGCCTCCAGATGTGCATCGGAAACTACTACTGGTCTTCCAGGGAACGATCAAAGCGTAGCCTGTTTGAGAATTACTCCCATGGAGGAAAGTGCGGATGGTGACTGTTCTATTCACTCCCGATGCAATTTCTGTGTTTCATCAACACTTTGAAGGTCCACAGAGTACAGAATGACTCCAGATGTGCATCGGAAACTACTACTTTTCTTCCAGGGAACGATCAAAGCGTAGACTGTTTGAGACATTACTCCGGTGGAGGAAAGTGCGCATGGTGACTGTTGTCCTCAATCCCGATGCATTTTCTGTGTTTCATTACACTCTGATAGTACCACAGATTACAAAAAGCCTCCAGATGTGCATCGGAATGTACTACTGGTCTTCCTGGAAACGATCAAAGCGTAGACTGTGTGAGACATTACTCCCATGGAGGAAAGTGCGAATGGTGACTTTTGTATTCAATCCCGATGCAATTTCTGTGTTTCATCAACATTCTGATATTCCACAGATTACAGAATGCCTTCAGATGAGCATCGGAAACTACTTCTGGTCTTCCAGGGTACGATCAAAGAATAGTCTTTCTGAGACATTAATCCCATGGAGCAAACTGCGCATGGTGACTGTTGTATTCAATCCCGATGCAATTTCTGTGTTTCATCAACACTTTGAAGTTCCACGGAGTACAGAATGCCTCCAGATGTGCATCAGAAACTACTACTGGTCTTCCTGGGAACGATCAAAGCGTAGACTGTTTCAGACACTACTCCCATGGAGGAAAGTGCGCATGGTGACTGTTGTATTCAATCCCGATGCAATTTCTGTGTTTCATCAACAGTCTGATAGTCCACAGATTACAAATTGCCTCCAGATGTGCATCGGAATCTACTACTGGTCTTCCAGGGAACGATCAAAGCGTAGACTGTTTGAGACATTACTCCCATGGAGGAAAGTGCGGATGGTGACTGTTCTATTCACTCCCGATGCAATTTCTGTGTTTCCTCAACACTTTGAAGGTCCACAGAGTACAGAATGACTCCAGATGTGCATCGGAAACTACTACTGGTCTTCCAGGGAACGATCAAAGCGTAGACTGTTTGAGACATTACTCCCATGGAGGAAAGTGCGCATGATGACTGTTGTACTCAATCCCGATGCATTTTCTGTGTTTCATCAACACTCTGATAGTACCACAGATTACAGAAAGCCTCCAGATGTGCATCGGAATGTACTACTGGTCTTCCTGGAAACGATCAAATCGTAGACTGTCTGAGACATTACTCCAATGGAGGAAAGTGCGCATGGTGACTTTTGTATTCAATCCCGATGCAATTTCTGTGTTTCATCAACATTCCGATAGTCCACAGATTACAGAATGCCTTCAGACGAGCATCGGAAACTACTTCTGGTCTTCCAGGGTACGATCAAAGAATAGACTTTCTGAGACATTAATCCCATGGAGGAAATTGCGCATGGTGACTGTTGTATTCAATCCCGATGCAATTTCTGTGTTTCATCAACACTTTGAAGGTCCACGGAGAACAGAATGCCTCCAGATGTGAATCGGAAACTACTACTGGTCTTACAGGGAACGATCAAAGCGTAAAATCTTTGAGACATTTCACCCATTGAGGAAAGTGCGCATGGTGACTGTTGTATTCAATCCCGATGCAATTTCTGTGTTTCATCAACATTCTGATAGTCCACAGATTACAGAATGCCTTCAGATGAGCATCGGAAACTACTTCTGGTGTTCCAGGGTGCGATCAAAGAATAGACTTTCTGAGACATTAATCCCATGGAGGAAATTGCACATGGTGACTGTTGTATTCAATCCCGATGCAATTTCTGTGTTTCATCAACACTTTGAAGGTCCACGGAGTACAGAATGCCTCCAGATGTGCATCAGAAACTACTACTGGTTTCCAGGGAACGATCAAAGCGTAGACTGTTTGAGACATTACTCCCATGGAGGAAAGTGCGCATGGTGTCTGTTGTATTCAATCCCGATGCAATTTCTGTGTTTCATCAACACTCTGATAGTCAACAGATTACAGAATGCCTCCAGATGTGTATCAGAAACTACTACTGGTCTTCCAGGGAACGATCAAAGCGTAAACTCTTTGTGACATTACTCTCATCGAGGAAAGTGCACATGGTGACTGTTGTATTCAATCCCGATGCAATTTCTCTATTTCATCAACACTCTGATAGTCCACAGATTACAAAATGCCTCAAGATGTGAATCGGAAACTACTACTGGTCTTACAGGGAACGATCAAAGCGTAAACTCTTTGAGACATTTCTCCCATTGAGGAAAGTGCGCATGGTGACTGTTGTATTCAATCCCGATGCAATTTCTGTGTTTCATCAACACTCTGATACTCCACAGATTACAGGATGTCTCCAGATGTGCATCGGAAACTACTACTGGTCTTCCAGGGAACGATCAAAGCGTAGACTGTTTGAGACATTACTCCCGTGGAGGAAAGTTCTCATGGTGACTGTTGTATTCAATCCCAATGCCATTTCTGTGTTTCATCAGCACTCTGATAGTCCACAGATTACAGAATGCCTCCAGATGTGCATCGGTAACTAACACTGGTCTTCCACTGAACGACCAAAGCGTAGACTGTTAGAGACATTACTCCCATGGAGAAAAATGCGCATTGTGATTGTTGTATTCAATCCCGATGCTATTTCTGTGTTTCATCAACACTCTGATAGTCCACAGATTACAGAATGCCTCCAGATGTGCATCGCGATCTGCTACTGGTCTTCAGGGAACAATCTAAGCGTTGACTGTTCCAGACATTACTCCCATGGAGGAAACTGCGCATTGTGCTTGTTGTATTCAATCCTGATGCAATTTCTGTGTTTCATCAACACTCTGATAGTCCACAGATTACAGATTGTCTCCAGATGTGCATCGGAAACTACTACTGGTCTTCCAGGGAACGATCAAAGCGTAGACTGTTTGAGACATTAATCCCGTGGAGGAAAATTCTCATGGTGACTGTTGCATTCAATCCCGATGCAATTTCTGTGTTTCATCAGCACTCTGATAATCCAAAGATTACAGAATGCCACAAGATGTGCATCGGAAACTACTTCTGGTCTTCCAGGGTAGATTAAAGGATAGACTGTTTGAGACATTATTCCCATGGAGGAAAGTACGCATGGGTCCTGTTGTATTCAATCCCGATGCAATTTCTGTTTTTCATCAACAGTCTGACAGTCCACAGATTACAGAATGCCTTCAGGTGTGCATCGTAAACTGCTTCTGGTCTTCCAGGGAACGATCAAAGCGTACACTGTTTCAGACATTACTCCCATGGAGGAAACTGCGCATAGTGATTGTTGTATTCAATCCCGATGCAATTTCTGTGTTTCTTCAACACTCTATAGTCCACAGATTACAGATTGTCTCCAGATGCGCATCGGAAACTACTACTGGTCTTCCAGGGAACGATCAAAGCGTAGCCTGTTTGAGAATTACTCCCATGGAGGAAAGTGCGGATGGTGACTGTTCTATTCACTCCCAATGCAATATCTGTGTTTCATCAACATTTGAAGGTCCACAGATTACAGAATGACTCCAGATGTGCATCGGAAACTACTACTGGTCTTCCAGGGAACGATCAAAGCGTAGACTGTTTGAGAATTACTCCCATGTACGAAAGTGCGCATGGTGACTGTTGTATTCAATCGCGATGCAATTTCTGTGTTTCATCAACACTCTGATAGTCCACAGATTACAGAATGCCACCAGATGTGCATCGGAAACAACTACTGGTCGTCCAGGGAACGATCAAAGCGTAAACTCTTTGTGACACTACTCTCATGGAGGAAATGCGCATGGTGACTGTTGTATTCAATCCCGATGCAATTTCTGTGTTTCATCATCACCTTGAATTTCCACAGATTACAGAATGCCTCCACATGTGCATCGGAAGTTACTACTGGTCTTACAGCGAACGATCAAAGAGTAAACTCTTTGAGACATTACTCCCATAGAGGAAAGTGCCCATGGAGACTGTTGTATTCAATCCCGATGCATTTTCTATGTTTCATCAACACTCTGATAGTCCACAGATTACATAAAGCCTCCAGATGTGCATCGGAAACTACTATTGGTCTTCCAGAGAACGATCACAGCGTAGACTGTTTTAGACATTACTCCCATGGAGGAAAGTGCGCCTGGTGGCTGTTGTATTCAATCCCGATGCAATTTCTGTGTTTCATCATCACCTTGAAGGTCCACAGATTACAGAATGCCTCCAGATGTGCATCGGAAACTACTACTGGTCTTCCTGGGAACGATAACAGCGTAGACTGTTTGAGACATTACTCCCATGGAGGAAAGTGCGCATGGTGGCTGTTGTATTCAATCCCGATGCAATTTCTGTGTTTCATCAACACCCTGATAGTCCACAGATTACAGAATGCCTCCATATGTGAATTGGAAACTACTACTGCTCTTCCAGGGAACGATCAAAGCGTAGACTGTTTGAGACATTACTCCCATGGAGGAAAGTGCGCATGGTGACTGTTGTATTCAAATCCGATGCAATTTCTGTGTTTCATCAACACTTTGAAGGTCCACAGATAAAGAATGACTCCAGATGTGCATCGGAAACTACTTCTGGTCTTCCAGGGAACGATCAAAGCGTAGACTGTTTCAGACATTACTCTTATGGAGGAAAGTGCGCATGGTGACTGTTGTATTCAATACCGATGTTATTTCAGTGTTTCATCGACACTTTGAAGGTCCACGGATTACAGAATGCCTCCAGATGTGCATCGGAAACTACTACTGGCCTTCCAGGGAACGAACAAATCGTAGACTGTTTCAGAAAATACTCCCATGGGGGAAAGTGCGCATGGTGACTGTTGTATTCAATACCGAGGCAATTTTTGCGATTCATCATCACCTTGAAGGTCCACAGATTACAGAATGCCTCCAGATGTGCATCGGAAACTACTACTGGTCTTCCAGGGAACGATCATAGCGTAGACTGTTTGAGAATTACTCCCATGGAGGAAAGTGCGCATGGTGACTGTTGTATTCAAACCCGATGCATTTTCTGTGTTTCATCAACGCTCTGATACTACACAGATTACAGAATGCCTCCAGATGTGCATCGGAAGTTACTACTGGTCTTCCAGCGAACCATCAAAGTGTAAACTATTTGAGACATTACTCCCATGGAGGAAAGTGTCCATGGAGACTGTTGTATTCAATTCCGATGCATTTTCTGTGTTTCATCAACACTCTGATAGTCCACAGATTACAGAATGCCTCCAGATGTGCATCGGAAAGTACTACTGGTCTTCCCTGGAACGATAACAGCGTAGACTGTTTGAGACATTACTCCCATGGAGGAAAGTGCGCATGGTGACTGTTGTATTCAATACCGATGCTATTTCAGTGTTTCATCGACACTTTGAAGGTCCACGGATTACAGAATGCCACCAGATGTGCATCGGAAACCACTACTGGTCTCCCAGTGAACGATCATAGCGTAGACTGTTTCAGACATTACTAACATGGAGGAAAGTGCGGATGTTGACTGTTGTATTCAATCCCGAGGCAATTTCTGTGTTTCATCAACACTCTGATAGTCCTCAGATTAGAGACTGTCTTTAGCTGTGCATCAGAAACTGCTACTGGTCTACCTGGGAACGATCAAAGCGTAGACTGTTCCAGACATTACTCCCATGGAGGAAAGTGCGCATGGTGACTGTTGTATTCAATCCCGATGCAATTTCTGTGTTTCATCAACACTCAGATAGACCACAGATTACAGAATGCCTCCAGATGTGAATCGGAAACTACTACTGCTCTTCCAGGGAACGATCAAAGCGTAGACTGTTTGAGACATTACTCCCATGGAGAAAAGTGCGCATGGTGACTGTTGTATTCAAATCCGATGCAATTTCTGTGTTTCATCGACACTTTGAAGGTCCACGGATTACAGAATGCCTCCAGATGTGCATCGGAAACGACTACTGGTCATCCAGGGAACGATCAAAGAGTAGACTGTTTTAGACACTACTCCCATGGAGGAAAGTGCAAATGGTGACTGTTGTATTCAATCCCGATGCAATTTCTGTGTTTCATCAACAGTCTGATAGTCCACAGATTACAGAATTCTTCCAGATGTGCATCGGAAACTACTTCTAGTCATCCAGGGAACGATCAAAGCGTAGACCGTTTGAGACACTACTCCCATGGAGGAAAGTGCGCATGGTGACTGTTATATTCTAGCCCTATGCAATTTCTGTGTTTCATCAACACTCAGATAGTCCACAGATTACAGAATTCCTCCAGATGTGCATCGGAAACTACTACCGGTCTTACAGGGAACGATAAGATCGTAGCCTGCTTGAGAATTACTCGCATGGTAGAAAGTGCGGATGGTGACTGTTGTATTCACTCCCGATGCAATATCTGTGTTACATTAACAGTTTGAAGGTCCACAGATAAAGAATGACTCCAGATGTGCATCGGAAACCACTACTGGTCTTCCAGTGAACGATCATAGCGTAGACTGTTTCAGACATTACTCTTATGGAGGAAAGTGCGCATGGTGACTGTTGTATTCAATACCGATGCTATTTCAGTGTTTCATCGACACTTTGAAGGTCCACGGATTACAGAATGCCTCCAGATGTGCATCGGAAACTACTACTGGTCTTCCAGGGTACGATCAAAGCGTAGACTGTTTCAGACATTACTCTTATGGAGGAAAGTACGCATGGTGACTGTTGTATTCAATACCGATGCTATTTCAGTGTTTCATCGACACTCTGATACTCCACAGATTACAGAATGCCTCCAGATGTGCATCGGAAGATACTACTGGTCTTCCAGCGAACGATCAAAGTGTAAACTCTTTGAGACATTACTCCCATGCAGGAAAGTGTCCATGGAGACTGTTGTATTCAACCCCGATGCATTTTCTGTGTTTCATCAACACTCTGATAGTCCACAGATTACAGAAGGCCTCCAGATGTGCATCGGAAACTACTACTGATCTTCCTGGGAACGATAACAGCGTAGACTGTTTGAGACATTACTCCCATGGAGGAAACTGCGCATGGTGGCTGTTGTATTCAATCCCGATGCAATTTCTGTGTTTCATCAACACTCAGATAGTCCACAGATTACAGAATGCCTCCAGATGTGAATCGGAAACTACTACTGCTCTTCCAGAGAACGATCAAAGCGTAGACTCTTTGAGACATTACTCCCATGGAGAATAGTGCGCATGGTGACTGTTGTATTCAAATCCGATGCAATTTCTGTGTTTCATCAACACTTTGAAGGTCCACAGATAAAGAATGACTCCAGATGTGCATCGGAAACTACTTCTGGTCTTCCAGGGTACGATCAAAGCGTAGACTGTTTCAGACATTACTCTTATGGAGGAAAGTACGCATGGTGACTGTTGTATTCAATACCGATGCTATTTCAGTGTTTCATCGACACTTTGAAGGTCCACGGATTACAGAATGCCTCCAGATGTGCATCGGAAACTACTACTGGTCTTCCAGGGAAAGATTAAATCGTAGACTGTTTGAAACATTACTCCCATGGAGGAAAGTGCGCATGGTGACTGTTGTACTCAATCCCGATGCATTTTCTGTGTTTCATCAACACTCTGATAGTACCACATATTACAGAATGCCTCCAGATGTGCATCGGAATCTACTACTGCTCTTCCTGGAAACGATCAAAGCGTAGACGGTCTGAGACATTACTCCCATGGAGGAAAGTGCGCATGGTGACTTTTGTACTCAATCCCGATGCAATTTCTGTGTTTCATCAACACTCTGATAGTCCACAGATTACAGAATGACTCCAGATGTGCATCGGAAACTACTTCTGGTCTTCCAGGGTAGATCAAAGGATAGACTGTTTGAGACATTACTCCCATGGAGGAAAGTGCGCATGGGGCCTGTTGTATTCAATCCCGATGAAATTTCTGTGTTTCATCAATAGTCTGATAGTCCACAGATTACAGAATGCCTCCAGATGTGCATCGTAAACTACTACTGGTCTTCGAGGGAACGATCAAAACGTAGACTGTTTCAGACATTACTCCCATGGAGGAAAATGCGCATGGTGATTGTTGTATTCAATCCCGATGCAATTTCTGTGTTTCATCAACACTCTGATAGTCCACAGATTACAGATTGTCTCCAGATATGCATCGGAAACTAATACTGGTCTACCAGGGAACGATCAAAGCGTAGACTGTTAGGGACATTACACCCATGAGGAAAGTGCGCATGGTGACTGTTGTATTCAATCCCGATGCAGTTTCTGTGTTTCATCAGCACTCTGATAGTCCACAGATTACAGAATGCCTCCAGATGTGCATCGGAAACTACTACTGGTCTTCCTGGGAGCGATCAAAGCATAGACTGTTTCAGACACTACTCCCATGGAGGAAAGTGCGCATGGTGACTGTTGTTTTCAATCCCGATGCAATTTCTGTGTTTCATCAACAATCTGATAGTCCATAGATTACAAATTGCCTCCAGATGTGCATCGGAAACTACTACTGGTCTTCCAGGGAACGATCAAAGCGTAGCCTGTTTGAGAATTACTCCCATGGAGGAAAGTGCGGATGGTGACTGTTGTATTCAATCCCGATGCAATTTCTGTGTTTCATCAACACTATGAAGGTCCACAGATTACAGAATGTCTCCAGATGTGCATCGGAAACTACTACTGGTCTTCCAGGTAACGAACAAAGCGTAGACTGTTTGAGACATTACTCCCATGGAGGAAAGTGCGCATGGTGACAGTTGTACTCAATCCCGATGCATTTACTGTGTTTCATTAACACTCTGATAGTACCACAGATTTCAGAATGCCTCCAGATGTGCATAGAAAACTACTACTGGTCTTCCTAAAACGATCAAGACGTAGACTGTCTGAGACATTACTCCCATGGAGGAAAGTGCGCCTGGTGACTGTTGTATTCAATCCCGATGCAATCTTTGTTGTTCATCAACACTCTGATAGTCCACAGATTACAGAATGTCTCCAGATGTGCATCGGAAATTACTACTGGTCTTCCAGGGAACGATCAAAGCGTAGACTGTTTGAGGCATTACTCCCATGGAGGAATGTGCGCATGGTGACAGTTGTACTTAAATCCCGATGCATTATCTGTGTTTCATCATCACTCTGATAGTACCACAGATTACAGAATGCCTCCAGATGTGCATCGGAAACTACTACTGGTCTTCCTGGAAACGATCAAAGCGTAGACTGTCTGAGACATTACTCCCATGGAGGAAAGTGCCTATGGTGCCTGTTGTATTAAATCCCGATGCAATTTCTGTGTTTCATCATTATTCTGATAGTCCACAGATTACAGAATGCCTTCAGATGTGCATCGGAAACTAATTCTGGTCTTCCAGGGTACGATCAAAAAATAGACTGTTTGAGACATTACTCCCATGGAGGAAAGTGCGCATGGTGACTGTTGTATTCAATCCCGATGCAATTTCTGTTGTTCATCAACACTCTGATAGTCCACAGATTACAGAATGACTCCAGATGTGCATCGGAAACTACTACTGGTCTTCCTGGGAAAGTTCAAAACGTAGACTGTCTGAGACATTACCCCCATGGAGGAAAGTGAGCATGGTGGTTGTTTTACTCAATCCCGATGCATTTTCTGTGTTTCATCAACACTCTGATAGTCCACAGATTACAGAATGCCTTCAGATGTGCATCGGAAACTAATTCTGGTCTTCCAGGGTACGATCAAGAAATAGACTGTTTGAGACATTACTCCCATGGAGGAAAGTGCGCATGGTGACTGTTGTATTCAATCCCGATGCAATTTCTGTTGTTCATCAACACTCTGATAGTCCACAGATTACAGAATGACTCCAGATGTGCATCGGAAACTACTACTGGTCTTCCTGGGAAAGTTCAAAACGTAGACTGTCTGAGAAATTACCCCCATGGAGGAAAGTGAGCATGGTGGTTGTTTTACTCAATCCCGATGCATTTTCTGTGTTTCATCAACACTCTGATAGTCCACAGATTATAGAATGCCTCCAGATGTGCATCGGAAACTACTACTGGTCTTCCAGGGAACGATCAAAGCATAGACTGTTTGAGACATTTCTCCCATGAAGGAAAGTTCTCATGGTGACTGTTGTATTCAATCCCGATGCAATTTCTGTGTCTCATCAGCACTTCTACAGTCCACAGATTACAGAATGCCTCCAGATGTGCATCGGAAACTACTACTGGTTTTTCTGGGAGCGATCAAAACGTAGTCTGTTGGAGACATTACTCCCATGGAGGAAAGTGGGCGTGGTGACTGTTGTATTCAATCCCGATTGAATTTCTGTGTTTCATTAACACTCTGATAGTCAACAGATTTCAGATTGTGTCCAGATGAACATCGGAAACTACTACTGGTCTTCCATGGAACGATCAAAGCGTAGACTGTTTGAGAATTACCCCCATGGAGGAAAGTGCGACTGGTGACTGTTGTACTCAATCCCGATGCAATTTCTGTGTTTCATCATCATTCTGATAGTATACAGATTACAGAATGCCTCCAGATGTGCATCGGTAACTACTACTGGTCTTCCAGGGAACGATCAAAGCGTAGACTGATTCAGACATTACTCCCATGGAGGAAAGTGCTCATGGTGACAGTTGTATTCAATCCCGAGGCTATTTCTGCGTTTCATCAACACTTTGAAGGTTCACAGATTACAGAATGCCTCCTGATGTGCATCGGAAACTACTACTGGTCTTCCATGGAACGATCAAAGCGTAGACTGTTTGAGAATTACCCCCATGGAGGAAAGTGCGACTGGTGACTGTTGTATTCAATCCCGACGCAATTTCTGTGTTTCATCAACCCACAGATAGTCAACAGATTACAGAATGCCTCCAGATGTGCATCGGAAGCTACTACTGGTCTTCCAGGGAACGATCAAAGCGTAGACTGTTTGAGACATTACTCCGATGGAGGAAAGTGCTCACTGTGACTGTTGTATTCAATCCCGATGCAATTTCTGTGCTTCATCAGCACTCTGATAGTCCACAGAATATAGAATGCCTACAGATGTGCATCGGAAACTACTACTGGTCTTCCAGGGAACGATCAAAGCGAAGACTGTTAGAGACATTACTCCCATGGAGGAAAGTGCGCATGGTGCCTGATTTATTAAATCCCGATGGAATTTCTGTGTTTCATCAACAGTCTGATAGTCCACAGATTACAGAATGCCTCCAGATGTGCATCGGAAACTACTACTGGTCTTCAAGGGAACGATCAAAGCGTAGACTGTTTGAGACATTCCTCCCATGGAGAAAAGTGCGCATGGTGACTGTTGTATTCAATCCCGACGCAATTTCTGTGTTTCATCAACCCACAGATAGTCAACAGATTACAGAATGCCTCCAGATGTGCATCGGAAGCTACTACTGGTCTTCCAGGGAATGATCAAAGCGTAGACAGATAGAGACATTACTCCCATGGAGGAATGTGCGCATGGTGACCGTTGTATTCAATCCCGCTGCAATTTCTGTGTTTCATCAACACTCTGATAGTCCACAGATTACAGATTGATTCCAGATGTGATTCGGTAACTACTACTGGTCTTCCAGGGAACGATCAAAGCGTAGACTGTTTCAGATATTATTCCCATGGAGGAAAGTGCGCATGGTGATTGTTGTATTCAATCCCGATGCAATATCTGTGTTTCATCAACACTCTGATAGTCCACAGATTACAGCATGCCTCCAGATGTGCATCGGCAACTACTACTGGTCTTCAAGGGAACGATCAAAGCGTAGACTCTTAGAGACATTACTCCAATCCAGGAAAGTGCGCATGGTGCCTGTTGTATTCATTCCCGATGCAATATCTGTGTTTCATCAACACTCTGATGGTCCACAGGTTACAGAATGCCTCCAGATGTGCAGTGGTAACTACTACTGGTCTTCCAGGGAACGATCAAAGCGTAGACTCTTTGAGACATTACTCGCATTAATGAAAGTGCGCATGGTGACTGTTGCATTCAATCCCGATTGAATTTCTGTGTTTCATCAACACTCTGATAGTCCACAGATTACAGATTGTCTCCAGATGTACATCGGAAACTACTACTGGTCTTTCTGAGAGCGATCAAAGCGTTGACTGATTCAGACATTACTCCCATGGAGGAAAGTGGGCATGGTGACTGTTGTATTCAATCCCGATGCAATTTCCGTGTTTCATCAACAAATTAAAGGTCCACAGATTACAGAATGCCACCAGATGTGCATCGGAAACTACTACTGGTGTTCCAGGGAACGATCAAAGCGTAGCCTCTTTGAGAATTACTCCCATGGAGGAAAGTGCGGATAGTGACTGTCGTATTTACTCCAGATGCAATTTCTGTGTTTCATCAACACTTTGAAGGTCCGCAGATTACACAATGCCTCCAGATGTGCATCGGAAACTACTACTGGTCTTCCAGGGAACGATCAAAGCGTAGACTGTTCGAGACATTACTCCCATGGAGGAAAGTGCTCATGGTGAATGTTGTATTCAATCCCGATGCAATTTCTGTGTTTCATCAGCACTCTGATAGTCCACAGATTACAGAATGCCTACAGACGTGCATCGGAAACTACTACTGGTCTTCCAGGGAATGATCAAAGCGTAGACTGTTAGAGACATTACTCCCATGGAGGAAAGTGCGCATGGTGACCGCTGTATTCAATCCCGATGCAATTTATGTGTTTCATGAACACTCTGACAGTCCACGGATTCCAGAATGCCTCCAGATGTGAATCTGAAACTACTACTGGTCTTCCAGGGAACGATCAAGGCGTAAACTCTTTGAGTCATTACTCCCATGGGAGGAAGTGCCCATGGAGACTGTTGTATTCAATCCCGATGCATTTTCTGTGTTTCATCGACACCCTGATAGTCCACAGATTACAGAATGCCTCCAGATGTTAATCGGAAACTACTACTGGTCTCCCAGGGAACGATCGAAGCGTAGACTGTTTGAGACATTACTTCCATAGAGTAAAGTGGGCATGGTGTCTGTTGTATTCAATTCCGATGCAATTTCTGTGTTTCGTCAACAGTCTGATAGTCCACAGATTACAGAATGCCTCCAGATGTTAATCGGAAACTACTACTGGTCTTCAAGGGAACGATCAAAGCGTAGACTGTTTAAGACACTCCTCCCATGGAGGAAAGTGCGCATGGTGACTTTTGTATGCAGTCCCGATGCAATTTCTGTGTTTCATCAACAATCTGATAGTCCACAGATTACAGAATGCCTACAGATGTGCATCGGAAACTACTACTGGTCTTCCAGGGAATGATCAAAGCGTAGACTGTTAGAGACATTACTCCAATGGAGAAAAGTGCGCATGGTGACTGCTGTATTCAATCCCGATGCAATTTCTGTGTTTCATCAACACTCTGACAGTCCACAGATTACAGAATGCCTCCAGATGTGCATCGGAAACTACCCACTGGTCTTCCAGCTACGATCAAAGTGTAGACTGTTTGAGACATTACTCCCATGGGGGAAAGTGCGCATGGTGACTGTTGTATTCAATCCCGATGCAATTTCTGTGTTTCATCAACGCTCTGATAGTCCACAGATTACAGATTGTCTCCAGATGTGCATCTGAAACTACTACTGGTCTTCCTGGGAACGATCAAAGCGTAGACTGTTTCAGACATTACTCCCATGGAGGAAAGTGCGTATGGTGACTATTGTATTCAATCCCGAAGCAATTTCTGTGTTTCATCAACAGTCTGATGGTCCACAGATTACAGAATGCCTCCAGATGTGCATCGGAAACTACTACTGGTCTTCCAGGGAACGATCGGAGCGTAGACTGTTTGAGACATTACTTCCATAGAGTAAAGTGCGCATGGTGTCTGTTGTATTCAATTCCGATGCAATTTCTGTGTTTCGTCAACAGTCTGATAGTTCACAGATTACAGAATGCCTCCATATGTGCATCGGAAACTACTACTGGTCTTCAAGGGAACGATCAAAGCGTAGACTGTTTAAGACATTCCTCCCATGGAGGAAAGTACGCATGGTGACTCTTGTATGCAGTCCTGATGCAATTTCTGTGTTTCATCAACAATCTGATAGTCCACAGATTACAGAATGCCTCCAGATGTGCATCGGTAACTACTACTGGTCTTCCAGGGAACGATCAAAGCGTAGACTGTTTGAGACATTGCTCCTATGGAGGAAAGTGCGCATGGTGACTGTTGTATTCAATCCCGAGGCAATTTTTGTGTTTCACCAACACTCTGATAGTCCACAGATTACAGAATGCCTCCAGATGTGCATCGGAAACTACCACTGGTCTTCCAGGGATAGATCAAAAAGTAAACTCTTTGAGACATTACTCCCAATGAGGAAAGTGCACATGGTGATTGTTTTATTCATTCCCGATGCATTTTCTGTGTTTCATCAACTCTCTGATAGTCCACAGATTACAGATTGTCTCCAGATGTGCATCGGAAACTACTACTGGTCTTCCAGGGAACGATCAAAGCATAGACAGTTTGAGACATTACCCCGATGGAGGGAAGTGTTATGGTTACTGTTGTATTCAATCCCGATGCAATTTCTGTGTTTCATCAGCACTCTGATAGTCCACAGATTACAGAATGCCTACAGATGTGCATCGGAAGCTACTACTGGTCTTCCAGGGAACGATCAACGCGTAGACTGTTAGAGACATTACTCCCATGGAGGAAAATGCGCGTGGTGACTGTTGTATTCAATCCCGATTGAATTTCTGTGTTTCATCAACACTCTGATAATCCACGGATTACAGATTGTCTCCAGATGTACATCGGAAACTACTACTGGTCCTCCCGGGAACGATCAAAGCGTAGACTGATGCAGACATTACTCCCATGGAGGAAAGTGGGCATGGTGACTGTTGTATTCAATCCCGATGCAATTTCTGTGTTTCATCAACATTTTGAAGGTCCACAGATTACAGAATGCCTCCAGATGTGGATCGGGAACTACTACTGGTCTTCCAGGGAACGATCAAAGCGTAGACTGTTTCAGACATTACTCCCATGGAGGAAAGTGCGCATGGTGACAGTTGTATTGAATCCCGAGGCACTTTCTGTGTTTTTCAACACTTTGAAGGTCCACAGATTACAGATTTCCTCCAGATGTGCATCGGAAACTATTACTGGTCTTCCAGGGAACGATCAAAGCGTAGACTGTTTGAGAATTACTCCCATGGAGGAAGGTGCGCATGGTTATTGTTGTATTCAATCCCAAAGCAATTCCTGTGTTCCTAAACACTCTGATAGTCCACAGATTACGGAATGCCTCCAGATGTGCATCGGAAGCTACTACTGGTCTTCCAGGGAACGATCAAGGCGTAAACTCTTTGAGTCATTACTCCCATGGGAGGAAGTGCCCATGGAGACTGTTGTATTCAATCCCGATGCATTTTCTGTGTTTCATCAACACCCTGATATTCCACAGATTACAGAATGCCTCCAGATGTTAATCGGAAACTACTACTGGTCTCCCAGGGAACGATCGAAGCGTAGACTGTATGAGACATTACTTCCATAGAGTAAAGTGGGCATGGTGTCTGTTGTATTCAATTCCGATGCAATTTCTGTGTTTCGTCAACAGTCTGATAGTCCACAGATTACAGAATGCCTCCAGATGTTAATCGGAAACTACTACTGGTCTTCAAGGGAACGATCAAAACGTAGACTGCTTAAGACACTCCTCCCATGGAGGAAAGTGCGCATGGTGACTTTTGTATGCAGTCCCGATGCAATTTCTGTGTTTCATCAACAATCTGATAGTCCACAGATTACAGAATGCCTACAGATCTGCATCGGAAACTACTACTGGTCTTCCAGGGAATGATCAAAGCGTAGACTGTTAGAGACATTACTCCCATGGAGAAAAGTGCGCATGGTGACTGCTGTATCCAATCCCGATGCAATTTCTGTGTTTCATCAACACTCTGACAGTCCACAGATTACAGAATGCCTCCAGATGTGCATCGGAAACTACCCACTGGTCTTCCAGCTACGATCAAAGTGTAGACTGTTTGAGACATTACTCCCATGGGGGAAAGTGCGCATTGTGACTGTTGTATTCAATCCCGATGCAATTTCTGTGTTTCATCAATGCTCTGATAGTCCACAGATTACAGATTGTCTCCAGATGTGCATCTGAAACTACTACTGGTCTTCCTGGGAACGATCAAAGCGTAGACTGTTTCAGGCATTACTCCCATGGAGGAAAGTGCGTATGGTGACTATTGTATTCAATCCCGAAGCAATTTCTGTGATTCATCAACAGTCTGATGGCCCACAGATTACAGAATGCCTCCAGATGTGCATCGGAAACTACTACTGGTCTTCCAGGGAACGATCGGAGCGTAGACTGTTTGAGACATTACTTCCATAGAGTAAAGTGCGCATGGTGTCTGTTGTATTCAATTCCGATGCAATTTCTGTGTTTCGTCAACAGTCTGATAGTTCACAGATTACAGAATGCCTCCATATGTGCATCGGAAACTACTACTGGTCTTCAAGGGAACGATCAAAGCGTAGACTGTTTAAGACATTCCTCCCATGGAGGAAAGTACGCATGGTGACTCTTGTATGCAGTCCTGATGCAATTTCTGTGTTTCATCAACAATCTGATAGTCCACAGATTACAGAATGCCTCCAGATGTGCATCGGTAACTACTACTGGTCTTCCAGGGAACGATCAAAGCGTAGACTGTTTGAGACATTGCTCCTATGGAGGAAAGTGCGAATGGTGACTGTTGTATTCAATCCCGAGGCAATTTCTGTGTTTCATCAACACTCTGATAGTCCACAGATTACAGAATGCCTCCAGATGTGCATCGGAAACTACTACTGGTCTTCCAGGGATAGATCAAAGCGTAAACTCTTTGAGACATTACTCCCAATGAGGAAAGTGCACATGGTGACTGTTTTATTCATTCCCGATGCATTTTCTGTGTTTCATCAAATCTCTGATAGTCCACAGATTACAGATTGTCTCCAGATGTGCATCGGAAACTACTACTGGTCTTCCAGGGAACGATCAAAGCATAGACAGTTTGAGACATTACCCCGATGGAGGGAAGTGTTATGGTTACTGTTGTATTCAATCCCGATGCAATTTCTGTGTTTCATCAGCACTCTGATAGTCCACAGATTACACAATGCCTACAGATGTGCATCGGAAGCTACTACTGGTCTTCCAGGGAACGATCAACGCGTAGACTGTTAGAGACATTACTCCCATGGAGGAAAATGCGCGTGGTGACTGTTGTATTCAATCCCGATTGAATTTCTGTGTTTCATCAACACTCTGATAATCCACGGATTTCAGATTGTCTCCAGATGTACATCGGAAACTACTACTGGTCTTCCCGGGAACGATCAAAGCGTAGACTGATTCAGACATTACTCCCATGGAGGAAAGTGGGCATGGTTACTGTTGTATTCAATCCCGATGCAATTTCTGTGTTTCATCAACATTTTGAAGGTC
Source organism: Schistocerca gregaria (assembly GCF_023897955.1). Lineage (NCBI taxonomy): Eukaryota > Metazoa > Arthropoda > Insecta > Orthoptera > Acrididae > Schistocerca > Schistocerca gregaria. Next base: position 1,818,953 of record NC_064931.1, on the reverse strand, counting down.
CACAGATTACAGAATGCCTCCAGATGTGGATCGGGAACTACTACTGGACTTCCAGGGAACGATCAAAGCGTAGACTGTTTCAGACATTACTCCCATGGAGGAAAGTGCGCTTGGTGACAGTTGTATTGAATCCCGAGGCACTTTCTGTGTTTTTCAACACTTTGAAGGTCCACAGATTACAGATTTCCTCCAGATGTGCATGGGAAACTATTACTGGTCTTCCAGGGAACGATCAAATCGTAGCCTGTTTGAGAATTACTCCCATGGAGGAAAGTGCGGATGATGACTGTTGTATACACTCCCGATGTAATTTCTGTTTATCATCAACACTTCGAAGCTCCACAGATTACAGAATGATTTCAGATGTGCATCGGAAACTACTACTGGTCTTCCAGGGGACGATCAAAGCGTAGACTGTTTCAGACATTACTCCCATGGAGGAAAGTGCGCATGGTGACTGTTGTATTCAATATAGAGGCAATTTCTGTGTTTCATCAATACTTTGAAGGTCCACAGATTACAGAATTCCTCCAGATGTGCATCGGAAACTACTACTGGTCTTCCAGGGAACGATCAAAGCGTAGACTGTTTAAGACATTCCTCCCATGGAGGAAAGTACGCATGGTGACTCTTGTATGCAGTCCTGATGCAATTCCTGTGTTTCATCAACAATCTGATATTCCACAGATTACAGAATGCCTCCAGATGTGCATCGGTAACTACTACTGGTCTTCCAGGGAACGATCAAAGCGTAGACTGTTTGAGACATTGCTCCTATGGAGGAAAGTGCGCATGGTGACTGTTGTATTCAATCCCGAGGCAATTTCTGTGTTTCATCAACACTCTGATAGTCCACAGATTACAGAATGCCTCCAGATGTGCATCGGAAACTACTACTGGTCTTCCAGGGATAGATCAAAGCGTAAACTCTTTGAGACATTACTCCCAATGAGGAAAGTGCACATGGTGACTGTTTTATTCATTCCCGATGCATTTTCTGTGTTTCATCAACTCTCTGATAGTCCACAGATTACAGATTGTCTCCAGATGTGCATCGGAAACTACTACTGGTCTTCCAGGGAACGATCAAAGCATAGACAGTTTGAGACATTACCCCGATGGAGGGAAGTGTTATGGTTACTGTTGTATTCAATCCCGATGCAATTTCTGTGTTTCATCAGCACTCTGATAGTCCACAGATTACAGAATGCATACAGATGTGCAACGGAAGCTACTACTGGTCTTCCAGGGAACGATCAACGCGTAGACTGTTAGAGACATTACTCCCATGGAGGAAAATGCGCGTGGTGACTGTTGTATTCAATCCCGATTGAATTTCTGTGTTTCATCAACACTCTGATAATCCACGGATTACAGATTGTCTCCAGATGTACATCGGAAACTACTACTGGTCCTCCCGGGAACGATCAGAGCGTAGACTGATTCAGACATTACTCCCATGGAGGAAAGTGGGCATGGTGACTGTTGTATTCAATCCCGATGCAATTTCTGTGTTTCATCAACATTTTGAAGGTCCACAGATTACAGAATGCCTCCAGATGTGGATCGGGAACTACTACTGGTCTTCCAGGGAACGATCAAAGCGTAGACTGTTTCAGACATTACTCCCATGGAGGAAAGTGCGCATGGTGACAGTTGTATTGAATCCCGAGGCACTTTCTGTGTTTTTCAACACTTTGAAGGTCCACAGATTACAGATTTCCTCCAGATGTGCATCGGAAACTATTACAGGTCTTCCAGGGAACGATCAAAGCGTAGACTGTTTGAGAATTACTCCCATGGAGGAAGGTGCGCATGGTTACTGTTGTATTCAATCCCAAAGCAATTCCTGTGTTCCTAAACACTCTGATAGTCCACAGATTACGGAATGCCTCCAGATGTGCATCGGAAGCTACTACTGGTCTTCCAGGGAACGATCAAAGCGTAAACTCTTTGAGTCATTACTCCCATGGGAGAAAGTGCCCATGGGGACTGTTGTATTCAATCCCGATGCAATTTCTGTGTTTCATCAACACTCTGATAGTCCACAGATTACAGAATACCTCCAGATGTGCATCGGAAACTACTACTGGTCTTCCAGGGAACGATCAAAGCGTAGTCTGTTTGAGACATTACTCCCATGGAGGAAAGTGCTCATGGTGAATGTTGTATTCAATCCCGATGCAATATCTGTGTTTCATCAGCACTCTGATAGTCCACAGATTACAGAATGCCTACAGATGTGCATCTGAAACTACTACTGGTCTTCCAGGGAATGATCAAAGCGTAGACTGTTAGAGACATTACTCCCATGGAGGAAAGTGCGCATGGTGACTGCTGTATTCAATCCCGATGCAATTTCTGTGTTTCATCAACACTCTGACAGTCCACAGATTACAGAATGCCTCCAGATGTGCATCGGAAACTACCCACTGGTCTTCCAGCTACGATCAAAGTGTAGACTGTTTGAGACATTACTCCCATGGAGGAAAGTTCGCATGGTGACTGTTGTATTCAATCCCGATGCAATTTCTGTGTTTCATCAACGCTCTGATAGTCCACAGATTACAGATTGTCTCCAGATGTGCATCTGAAACTACTACTGGTCTTCCTGGGAACGATCAAAGCGTAGACTGTTTCAGACATTACTCCCATGGAGGAAAGTGCGTATGGTGACTGTTGTATTCAATCCCGAAGCAATTTCTGTGTTTCATCAACAGTCTGATAGTCCACAGATTACAGAATGCCTCAAGATGTGCATCGGAAACTACTACTGGTCTTCCAGGGAACGATCAAATCATAGCCTGTTTGAGAAATACTCCCATGGAGGAAAGTGCGGATGGTGATTGTTGTATTCACTCCCGATGTAATTTCTGTTTATCATCAACACTTCGAAGGTCCACAGATGACAGAATGATTACAGATGTGCATGTGAAACCACTACTGGTCTTCCAGAGAACGATCAAAGCGTAGACTGTTTGAGTATTTCTCCCATGGAGGAAAGTGCGCATGGCTACTCTTGTATTCAATCCCAAAGCAATTTCTGTGTTCCTAAACACTCTGATAGTCCACAGATTCCAGAATGACTCCAGATGTGCATCGGAAGCTACTTCTGGTCTTCCAGGGAACGATCAAAGCGTAAACTCTTTGAGTCATTACTCCCATGGGAGGAAGTGCCCATGGAGACTGTTGTATTCACTCCCGATGCATTTTCTGTGTTTCATCAACACTCTGATAGTCCACAGATTACAGAATGCCTCCAGATGTGAATCGGAAACTACTACTGGTCTTCCAGGGAACGATCGAAGCGTAGACTGTTTGAGACATTACTTCCATAGAGTAAAGTGCGCATGGTGTCTGTTGTATTCAATTCCGATGCAATTTCTGTGTTTCATCAACACTCTGATAGTCCACAGATTACAGAATGCCTCCAGATGTGCATCGGAAACTACTACTGGTCTTCCAGGGAAAGATCAAAGCATAAACTCTTTGAGACATTACTCCCATGGAGGACAGTGCACATGGTGACTGTTTTATTCATTCCCGATGCATTTTCTGTGTTTCATCAACACTCTGATAGTCCACAGATAACAGAATGCCTCCAGATGTGCATCGGAAACTACTACTGGTCTTCCAGGGAACGATCAATTCATAGACTGTTTGAGACATTACCCCGATGGAGGGAAGTGCTATGGTGACTGTTGTATTCAATCCCGATGCAATTTCTGTGTTTCATCAGCACTCTGATAGTCCAAAGATTACAGAATATCTACAGATGTGCATCGGAAACTACTACTGGTCTTCCAGGGAACTTTCAACGCGTAGACTGTTAGATACATTACTCCCACGGAGGAAAGTGCGAATGGTGACTGTTGTTTTCAATCCCGATGCAATTGTAGTGTTTCGTCAGCACTCTGATAGTCCACAGATAAAGAATGCCTCCAGATGTGTATCGGAAACTACTACTGGTGTTCCAGGGAACGATCAAAGCGTAGACTGTTTGAAACATTGCTCCCATGGAGGAAAGTGCGCATGGTGACTGTTGTATTCAATCCCGATGCAATTTCTCTGTTTCATCAACACTCTGATAGTCCAAAGATTACAGAATGCCTCCAGATGTGTATCGGTAACTACTACTGGTCTTCAAGGGAACGATCAAAGCGTAGACTGTTTGAGACATTCCTCCCATGGAGGAAAGTGCGCATGGTGACTCTTGTATTCAATCCCGAGTCAATTTCTGTGTTTCATCAACACTCTGATAGTCCACAGATTACAGTATGCCTCCAGATGTGCATCGGAAACTACTTCTGGTCTTCCAGGGAACGATCAAAGCGTAAACTCTTTGAGACATTACTCCCATGGAGGAAAGTGCACATGGTGACTGTTGTATTCATTCCCGATGCATTTTCTGTGTTTCATCAACACTCTGATAGTCCACAGATAACAGAATGCCTCTAGATGTGCTTCTGAAACTACTACTGGTCTTCCAGGGAACGATCAAAGCGTAGACTGTTTGAGACATTACCGCAATGGAGGGAAGTGCTCATGGTGACAGTTGTATTCAATCCCGATACAATTTCTGTGTTTCATCAACACTCTGATAGTCCACAGATTACAGAATGCCTACAGATGTGCATCGGAAACTACTACTGGTCTTCCAGGGAACGATCAAAGCGTAGACTGTTTCAGACATTACTCCCATGGAGGAAAGTGCGCATGGTGACAGTTGTATTGAATCCCGAGGCACTTTCTGTGTTTCATCAACACTTTGAAGGTCCACAGATTACAGAATGCCTCCACATGCGCATCGGAAACTACTACTGGTCTTCCTGGGAACGATCAAAGCGTAGAATGTTTGAGAATTACCCCCATGGAGGAAAGTGCGAATGGTGACTATTGTATTCAATCCCGATGCAATTTCTGTGTTTCATCAACACTCTGATAGTCCACAGGTTACAGAATGCCTCCAGATGTGCATCGGAAACTACAACTGGACTTCCAGGGAACGATCAAATCGTAGACTGTTAGAGACATTACTCCCATGGTGGAAAGTGCGCATGGTGACTGTTGTATTCAATCCCGATGCAATTTCTGTGTTTCATAAACACTCTGGTAGTCCACAGGTTACAGAATGCCTTCAGATGTGCATCGGAAACTGACACTGGTCTTCCAGGGAATGATCAAAGCGTAGACTGTTAGACACATTACTCCCATGGAGGAAAGTGCGCATGGTGACTGCTGTATTCAATCCCGATGCAATTTCTGTGTTTCATCAACACTCTGACAGTCCACAGATTACAGAATGCCTCCAGATGTGCATCGGAAACTACCCACTGGTCTTCCAGCTACGATCAAAGTGTAGACTGTTTGAGACATTACTCCCATGGAGGAAAGTTCGCATGGTGACTGTTGTATTCAATCCCGATGCAATATCTGTGTTTCATCAACGCTCTGATAGTCCACAGATTACAGAATGCCTCCAGATGTGAATCGGAAACTACTACTGGTCTTCCAGGGAACGATCAAATCGTAGACTGTTTGAGACAATACTCCCATGGAGGTAAGTGCGTGTGGTGACTATTGTATTCAATCCCGATGCAATTTCTGTGTTTCATCAACACATTCAAGGTCCACAGATTATAGAATGCCTCCAGATGTGCATCGAAAACTACTTGTGGTCTTCCAGGGAACGATCAAAGCGTAGACTGTTTGAGACATTACTCCCATGGAGGAAAGTGCGCATGGTGATTGTGGTATTCAATCCCGATGCAATTTCCGTGTTTGATCAACACTCAGATAGTCCACAGATTACAGATTGTCTCCAGATCTGCATCTGAAACTATTACTGGTCTTCCTGGGAACGATCAAAGCGTAGACTGTTTCAGACATTACTCCCATGGAGGAAAGTGCACATGGTGACTGTTGTATTCATTCCCGATGCATTTTCTGTGTTTCATCAACACTCTGATAGTCCACAGATAACAGAATGCCTCTAGATGTGCTTCTGAAACTACTACTGGTCTTCCAGGGAACGATCAAAGCGTAGACTGTTTGAGACATTACCGCAATGGAGGGAAGTGCTCATGGTGACAGTTGTATTCAATCCCGATACAATTTCTGTGTTTCATCAACACTCTGATAGTCCACAGATTACAGAATGCCTACAGATGTGCATCGGAAACTACTACTGGTCTTCCAGGGAACGATCAAAGCGTAGACTGTTTCAGACATTACTCCCATGGAGGAAAGTGCGCATGGTGACAGTTGTATTGAATCCCGAGGCACTTTCTGTGTTTCATCAACACTTTGAAGGTCCACAGATTACAGAATGCCTCCACATGCGCATCGGAAACTACTACTGGTCTTCCTGGGAACGATCAAAGCGTAGAATGTTTGAGAATTACCCCCATGGAGGAAAGTGCGAATGGTGACTATTGTATTCAATCCCGATGCAATTTCTGTGTTTCATCAACACTCTGATAGTCCACAGGTTACAGAATGCCTCCAGATGTGCATCGGAAACTACAACTGGACTTCCAGGGAACGATCAAATCGTAGACTGTTAGAGACATTACTCCCATGGTGGAAAGTGCGCATGGTGACTGTTGTATTCAATCCCGATGCAATTTCTGTGTTTCATCAACACTCTGGTAGTCCACAGGTTACAGAATGCCTTCAGATGTGCATCGGAAACTGACACTGGTCTTCCAGGGAATGATCAAAGCGTAGACTGTTAGACACATTACTCCCATGGAGGAAAGTGCGCATGGTGACTGCTGTATTCAATCCCGATGCAATTTCTGTGTTTCATCAACACTCTGACAGTCCACAGATTACAGAATGCCTCCAGATGTGCATCGGAAACTACCCACTGGTCTTCCAGCTACGATCAAAGTGTAGACTGTTTGAGACATTACTCCCATGGAGGAAAGTTCGCATGGTGACTGTTGTATTCAATCCCGATGCAATATCTGTGTTTCATCAACGCTCTGATAGTCCACAGATTACAGAATGCCTCCAGATGTGAATCGGAAACTACTACTGGTCTTCCAGGGAACGATCAAATCGTAGACTGTTTGAGACAATACTCCCATGGAGGTAAGTGCGTGTGGTGACTATTGTATTCAATCCCGATGCAATTTCTGTGTTTCATCAACACATTCAAGGTCCACAGATTATAGAATGCCTCCAGATGTGCATCGAAAACTACTTGTGGTCTTCCAGGGAACGATCAAAGCGTAGACTGTTTGAGACATTACTCCCATGGAGGAAAGTGCGCATGGTGATTGTGGTATTCAATCCCGATGCAATTTCCGTGTTTGATCAACACTCAGATAGTCCACAGATTACAGATTGTCTCCAGATCTGCATCTGAAACTATTACTGGTCTTCCTGGGAACGATCAAAGCGTAGACTGTTTCAGACATTACTCCCATGGAGGAAAGTGCGTGTGGTGACTATTGTATTCAATCCCGATGCAATTTCTGTGTTTCATCAACAGTCTGATGGTCCACAGATTACAGAATGCCTCAAGATGTGCATCGGAAACTACTACTGGTTTTCCAGGGAACGATCAAAGCGTAGTCTGTTTGAGACTTTACTATTGTGGATGAAAGTGTGCATGGCGACATTCGTATTCAATCCCGATTCAATTTCCGTGTTTCAACAACACTCTGATACTCCACAGATTACAGAATGCCTCCAGATGTGCATCGGAAACTACTTCTGGTCTTCCAGGGAACAATCAAAGCGAAAACTCTTTGAGTCATTACTCCCATTTGAGGAAGTGCCCATGGAGGCTGTTGTATTCACTCCCGATGCATTTTCTGTGTTTCATCAACACTCTGATAGTCCACAGATTACAGAATGCCTCCAGATGTGAATCGGAAACTACTACTGGTCTTCCAGGGAACGATCGAAGCGTAGACTGTTTGAGACATTACTTCCATAGAGTAAAGTGCGCATGGTGTCTGTTGTATTCAATTCCGATGCAATTTCTGTGTTTCGTCAACAGTGTGATAGTCCACAGATTACAGAATGCCTCCAGATGTGCATCGCAAACTACTACTGGTCTTCCAGGGAACGATCAAAGCGTAGACTGTTTGAGACATTGCTCCTATGGAGGAAAGGTCGCATGGTGACTGTTGTATTCAATCCCGAGGCAATTTCTGTGTTTCATCAACACTCTGATAGTCCACAGATTACAGAATGCCTCCAGATGTGCATCGGAAACTACTACTGGTCTTCCAGGGAAAGATCAAAGCATAAAATCTTTGAGACATTACTCCCATGGAGGAAACTGCACATGGTGACTGTTTTATTCATTCCCGATGCATTTTCTGTGTTTCATCAGCACTCTGACAGTCCACAGATAACAGCATGCCTCCAGATGTGCATCGGAAACTACTACTGGTCTTCCAGGGAACGATCAAAGCATAGACTGTTTGAGACATTACCCCGATGGAGGGAAGTGCTATGGTGACTGTTGAATTCAATCCCGATGCAATTCTAGTGCTTCGTCAGCACTCTGATAGTCCACAGATAAAGAATGCCTCCAGATGTGCATCGGAAACTACTACTGGTCTTCCAGGGAACGATCAAAGCGTAGACTGTTTCAGACATTACTCCCATGGGGGAAAGTGCGCATGGTGACTGTTGTATTCAATACCGATGCAATTTCTGTGTTTCATCGACACTTTGAAGGTTCACGGATTACAGATTGCCTCCAGATGTGCATCGGAAAGTACTACTGATCTTCCAGGGAATGATCAAAGCGTAGACTGTTTGAGACATTCCTCCCATGGAGGAAAGTGCGCATGGTGACTCTTGTATTCAATCCCGCGGCAATTTCTGTGTTTCATCAACACTCTGATAGTCCACAGATTACAGAATGCCTCCAGATGTGCATCGGAAACTACTACTGGTCTTCCAGGGAACGATCGAAGCGTAGACTGTTTGAGACATTACTTCCATAGAGTAAAGTGCGCATGGTGCCTGTTGTATACAATTCCGATGCAATTCTAGTGTTTCGTCAGCACTCTGATAGTCCACAGATAAAGAATGCCTCCAGATGTGCATCGGAAACTACTACTGGTCTTCCAGGGAACGATCAAAGCGTAGACTGTTTCAGACATTACTCCCATGGGGGAAAGTGCGCATGGTGACTGATGTATTCAATACCGATGCAATTTCTGTGTTTCATCGACACTTTGAAGGTCCACGGATTACAGATTGCCTCCAGATGTGCATTGGAAAGTACTACTGATCTTCCAGGGAATGATCAAAGCGTAGACTGTTTGAAACATTGCTCCCATGGAGGAAAATGCGCATAATGAATGTTGTATTCAATCCCGATGCAATTTCTATGTTTCATCAACACTCTGATAGTCCAAAGATTACAGAATGCCTCCAGATGTGTATCGGTAACTACTACTGGTCTTCATGGGAACGATCAAAGCGTAGACTGTTTGAGACATTCCTCCCATGGAGGAAAGTGCGTATGGTGACTCTTGTATTCAATCCCGCGGCAATTTCTGTGTTTCATCAACACTCTGATGGTCCACAGATTATAGAATGCCTCCAGATGTGCATCGGAAACTACTACTGGTCTTCCAGGGAACGATCAAAGCGTAGACTGTTTGAGACATTACCGCGATGGAGGGAAGTGCTCATGGTGACTGTTGTATTCAATCCCGATGCAATTTCTGTGTTTCATCAACACTCTGATAGTCCACAGATTACAGAATGCCTACAGATGTGCATCGGAAACTACTACTGGTCTTCCAGGGAACGATCAAGGCGTAGACTGTTTCAGACATTACTCCCATGGAGGAAAGTGCGCATGGTGACAGTTGTATTGAATCCCGAGGCACTTGCTGTGTTTCATCAACACTTTGAAGGTCCACAGATTACAGAATGCATCCAGATGTGCATCGGAAACTACTACTGGTCTTCCAGGGAACGATCAAAGCGTAGACTGTTTGAGAATTACCCCCATGGAGGAAAGTGCGAATGGTGACTGTTGTATTCAATCCCGATGTAAATTCTGTGTTTCATCAACACTCTGGTAGTCCACAGATTACAGAATGCCTTCAGATGTGCATCGGAAACTGACACTGGTCTTCCAGGGAATGATCAAAGCGTAGACTGTTAGAGACATTACTCCCATGGAGGAAAGTGCGCATGGTGACTGCTGTATTCAATCCCGATGCAATTTCTGTGTTTCATCAACACTCTGACAGTCCACAGATTACAGAATGCCTCCAGATGTGCATCGGAAACTACCCACTGGTCTTCCAGCTACGATCAAAGTGTAGACTGTTTGAGACACTACTCCCATGGAGGAAAGTTCGCATGGTGACTGTTGTATTCAATCCCGATGCAATTTCTGTGTTTCATCAACGCTCTGATAGTCCACAGATTACAGAATGCCTCCAGATGTGAATCGGAAACTACTACTGGTCTTCCAGGGAACGATCAAATCGTAGACTGTTTGAGACAATACTCCCATGGAGGGAAGTGCGTGTGGTGACTGTTGTATTTAATCCCGATGCAATATCTGTGTTTCATCAACAGTCTGATAGTCCACAGATTACAGAATGCCTCCAGATGTGCATCGAAACTACTACTGGTCTTCCAGGGAACGATCAAATCGTAGCCTGTTTGAGAATTACTCCCATGGAGGAAAGTGCGGATGGTGACTGTTGTATTCACTTCAGATGTAATTTGTGTGTTTCATCAACACTTCGAAGGTCCACAGATTGCAGAATGATACCAGATGTGCATCGGAAACTATTACTGGTCTTCCGGGGAACGATCAAAGCGTAGACTGTTTCAGTCATTACTCCCATGGAGGAAAGTGCGCATGGTGACTGTTGTATTCAATACCGAGGCAATTTCAGTGTGTCATCAATACTTTGAAGGTCCACAAATTACAGAATTCCTCCAGATGTGCATCGGAAACTACTACTGGTCTTCCAGGGAACGACCAAAGCGTAGACTGTTTGAGAATTACTCCCATGGAGGAAAGTGCGCATGGTGACTGTTGTATTCAATCCCGATGCAATTTCTGTGTTTCGTCAACAGTCTGATAGTCCAAAGATTGCAGAATGCCTCCAGAAATGCATCGGAAACTACTACTGGTCTTCCAGGGAACGATCAAAGCGTAGACTATTTTAAACATTGATCCTATGGAGGAAAGTGCGCATGGTGACTGTTGTATTCAATCCCGATGCAATTTCTGTGTTTAACCAACACTGTGATAGTCCACAGATTACAGAATGCCTCCAGATGAGCATCGGAAACTACTACTGGTCCTCCAGGGAACGATCAAAGTGTAAACTCTTTGAGACATTACTCCCATGGAGGAAAGTGCACATGGTGACTGTAGTATTCATTCCCGATGCATTTTCTGTGTTTCATCAACACTCTGATAGTCCACAGATAACAGAATGCCTCCAGATGTGCATCGGAAACTACTACTGGTCTTCCAGGGAACGTTCAAAGCCTAGACTGCTTGAGACATTACTAACATGGCGAAAAGAGCGGATGGTGACTGTTGTATTCAATCCCGATGCAATTTCTGTGTTTCATCAACACTTTGAAGGTCCACAGATTATAGAATGCCTCCAGATGTGCATCGAAAACTACTTGTGGTCTTCCAGGGAACGATGAAAGAATAGACTGTTTAAGACATTACTCCCTTGGAGGAAAGTGCGCATGGAGCCTGTTGTATTCAATCCCGATGCAATTTCTGTGTTTCATCAACAGTCTGATAGTCCACAGATAACAGAGTGCCTCCAGATGTGCATCGGAAACTACTACTGGTCTTCCTGGGATTGATCAAAGCGTAGACCGTTTCAGACATTACTCCCATGGAGGAAAGTGCGCATGGTGACTGTTGTATTCAATCCCGATGCAATATCTGTGTTTCATCAACAGTCTGATAGTCCACAGATTACAGAATGCCTCCAGATGTGCATCGGAAACTACTACTGGTCTTCCAGGGAACGATCAAATCGTAGCCTGTTAGAGAATTACTCCCATGGAGGAAAGTGCGGATGGTGACTGTTGTATTCACTTCCGATGTAATTTGTGTGTTTCATCAACACTTCGAAGGTCCACAGATTGCAGAATGATTCCAGATGTGCATCGGAAACTATTACTGGTCTTCCGGGGAACGATCAAAGCGTAGACTGTTTCAGTCATTACTCCCATGGAGGAAAGTGCGCATGGTGACTGTTGTATTCAATACCGAGGCAATTTCAGTGTTTCATCAATACTTTGAAGGTCCACAAATTACAGAATTCCTCCAGATGTCCATCGGAAACTACTACTGGTCTTCCAGGGAACGATCAAAGCGTAGACTGTTTGAGAATTACTCCCATGGAGGAAAGTGCGCATGGTGACTGTTGTATTCAATCCTGATGCAATTTCTGTGTTTCGTCAACAGTCTGATAGTCCAAAGATTACAGAATGCCTCCAGAAGTGCAACGGAAACTACTACTGGTCTTCCTGGGAACGAACAAATGGTAGACTGTTAGAGACATTACTCCCATGGAGGAAAGTGCGCATGGTGACTGTTGTATTCATCCCGATGTAATTTCTGGGTTTCATCAACACTTTGAAGGTCCACAGATAAAGAATGCCGCCAGATGTGCATCGGAAACTACTACTGGTCTTCCAGGGTTCTAACAAAGCGTAGACTGTTTCAGACATTACTCCCATGGAGGAAAGTGCGCATGGTGACTGTTGTATTCAATCCCGATGCAATTTGTGTGTTTCATCAACACTCTGATAGTCCAAAGATTACTCAATGCCTCCAGATGTGCATCGGTAACTACTACTGGTCTACAAGGGAACGATCAAAGCGTAGATTGTTTGAGACATTACTCCCATGGAGGAAAGTGCGCATAATGACTCTTGTATTCAGTCCCGATGCAATTTCAGTGTTTCTTCAACAATCTCATAGTCCACAGATTACATAATGCCTCCAGATGTGCATCGGTAACTACTACTGGTCTTCCAGCGAACGATCAAAGCGTAGACTGTTTGAGACATTACTCCCATAGAGGAAAGTGCGCATGGTGACTGTTGTAATCAATCGCGAGGCAATTTCTGTGTTTCATCAACACTCTTATAGTCCACAGATTACAGAATGCCTCCGGATGTGCATCGGAAACTACTACTGGTCTTCCAGGGAACGATCAAAGCGTAGACTGTTTGAGACATTGATCCTATGGAGGAAAGTGCGCATGGTGACTGTTGTATTCAATCCCGATGCAATTTCTTTGTTTAACCAACACTGTGATAGTCCACAGATTACAGAATGCCTCCAGATGTGCATCGGAAACTACTACTGGTCTTCCAGGGAACGATCAAAGCGTAAACTCTTTGAGACATTACTCCCATTTAGGAAAGTGCACATGGTGACTGAAGTATTCATTCCCGATGCATTTTCTGTGTTTCATCAACACTCTGATAGTCCACAGATAACAGAATGCCTCCAGATGTGCATCGGAAACTACTACTGGTCTTCCAGGGAACGATCAAAGCGTAGACTGTATGAGACATTACTCTGAAGCAGGGAAGTGCTCATGGTGACTGTTGTATTCAATATCGATGCAATTTCTGTGTTTCATCAACACTGTGATAGTCCACAGAAAACAGAATGCCTCCAGATGTGCATCGGAAGCTACTTCAGGTCATCCAGGGAACGATCAAATCGTAGACTGTTAGAGACATTACTCCCATGGTGAAAAGTGCGCATGGTGACTGTTGTATGCAATCCCGATGCCATTTCTGTGTTTCATGAACACTCAGATAGTCCACAGATTGCAGAATGCCTCTAGATGTGCATCGGAAACTACTACTGGTCTTCCAGGGAACGTTCAAAGCCTAGACTGCTTGAGACATTACTAACATTGGGAAAAGAGCGGATGGTGACTGTTGTATTCAATCCGGATGCAATTTCTGTGTTTCATCAACACTTTGAAGGTCACAGATTATAGAATGCCTCCAGATGTGCATCGAAAACTACTTGTGGTCTTCCAGGGAACGAAGAAAGAATAGACTGTTTAAGACATTACTCCCTTGGAGGAAAGTGCGCGTGGTGATTGTTGTATTCAATCCCGATGCAATTTCTGTGTTTCATCGACAATCTGACAGTCCACAGATTACAGAATGCCTCCAGATGTGCATCAGAAACTACTACTGGTTTTCCAGGGAATGATCAAAAGCGTAGTCTGTTTGAGACTCTACTTTCATGGAGGAAAGTGTGCATGGTGACATTTGTATTCAATCCCGATGCAACTTCTGTGTTACATTAACACTCTGATAGTCCACAGATTACAGATTGTCTCCAGATCTGCATCTGAAACTACTACTGGTCTTCCTGGGAACGATCAAAGCGTAGACTGCTTGAGAATTACTCCCATGTAGGAAAGTGCGTATGGTGACTGTTGTATTCAATCCCGATGCAATATCTGTGTTTCATCAACAGTCTGATAGTCCACAGATTACAGAATGCCTCCAGATGTGCATCGGAAACTACTACTGGTCTTCCAGGTAACGTTCAAATCGTAGCCTGTTTGAGAATTACTCCCATGGAGGAAAGTGCGGATGGTGACTGTTGTATTCACTTCCGATGTAATTTCTGTGTTTCATCAACACTTCGAAGGTCCACAGATTGCAGAATGATTCCAGATGTGCATCGGAAACTATTACTGGTCTTCCGGGGAACGATCAAAGCGTAGACTGTTTCAGTCATTACTCCCATGGAGGAAAGTGCGCATGGTGACTGTTGTATTCAATACCGAGGCAATTTCAGTGTTTCATCAATACTTTGAAGGTCCACAAATTACAGAATTCCTCCAGATGTGCATCGGAAACTACTACTGGTCTTCCAGGGAACGATCAAAGCGTAGACTGTTTGAGAATTACTCCCATGGAGGAAATTGCGCATGGTGACTGCTGTATTCAATCCCGATGCAATTTCTGTGTTTCGTCAACAGTCTGATAGTCCAAAGATTACAGAATGCTTTCAGAAGTGCATCGGAAACTACTACTGGTCTTCCTGGGAACGAACAAATGGTAGACTGTTAGATACATTACTCCCATGGAGGAAAGTGCGCATGGTGACTGTTGTATTCATCCCGATGCAATTTCTGGGTTTCATCAACACTTTGAAGCTCCACAGATAAAGAATGCCGCCAGATGTGCATCGGAAACTACTACTGGTCTTCCAGGGAACGATCAAAGCGTAGATTGTTTGAGACATTACTCCCATGAAGGAAAGTGCTCATAATGACACTTGTATTCAGTCCCGATGCAATTTCTGTGTCTCTTCAACAATCTCATAGTCCAGAGATTACATAATGCCTCCAGATGTGCATCGGAAACTACTACTGGTCTTCCAGGGAACGATCAAAGCGTAAACTCTTTGAGACATTACTCCCATGGAGGAAAGTGCACATGGTGACTGTAGTATTCATTCCCGATGCATTTTCTGTGTTTCATCAACACTCTGATAGTCCACAGATAACAGAATGCCTCCAGATGTGCATCGGAAACTACTACTGGTCTTCCAGGGAACGATCAAAGCGTAGACTGTTTGAGACATTACTCCGATGGAGGGAAGTGCTCATGGTGACTGTTGTATTCAATCCCGATGCAATTTCTGTGTTTCATCAACACTGTGATAGTCCACAGAAAACAGAAGCCTCCAGATGTGCATCGGAAACTACTTCAGGTCATCCAGGGAACGATCAAAGCTTAGACTGTTTGAGATATTACTCTCATGGAGGAAAGTGCTCATGGTGACTGTTGTATTCAATCCCGATGCAATTTCTGTGTTTCATCAGCTCTCTGATAGTCCACAGATTACAGAATGCCTCCAGATGTGCATTGGAAACTACTACTGGTCTTCCAGGGAACGATCAAATCGTAGACTGTTAGAGACATTACTCCCATGGAGGAAAGTGCGCATAGTGATTGCTGTATTCAATCCCGATGCAATTTCTATGTTTCATGAACACTCTGATAGGCCACAGATTACAGAATGCCTCCAGATGTGCATCGGACACTACCACTGGTCTTCCAGGGACTATCAAAGTGTAGACTGTTTGAGACATTACTCCCATGGAGGAAAGTGGGCATGGTGATTGTTGTATTCAATCCCGATGCAATTTCTGTGTTTCATCAACGCTCTGATAGTCCACAGGTTACAGATTGTCTCCAGATGTGCATCGGAAACTACTACTGGTCTTCCTGGGAACGATCAAAACGTAGACTGTTTGAGAATTACTTCCATGGAGGAAAGAGCGCATGGTAACTCTTGCATTCAATCCCGATGCAATTTCTGTGTTTCATCAACACTCTGATAGTCCACAGATTACAGAATGACTCCAGATGTGCATCGGAAACTACTACTGGTCTTCGAGTGAACGATCAAAGCGTAGACTGTTTGAGACATTGCTCCTATGGAAGAAAGTGCACATGGTGACTGTTGTATTCAATCCCGACGCAATTTCTGTGTTTCCTCAACACTGTGATTGTCCACAGATTACAGAATGCCTCCAGATGTGCATCGGAAACTACTACTGGTCTTCCAGGGAACGATCAAAGCGTAAACTCTTTGAGACATTACTTTCATGGAGGAAAGTGCACATGGTGACTGTAGTATTCATTCCCGATGCATTTTCTATGTTTCATCAACACTCTGATAGTCCACAGATAACAGAATGCCTCCAGATGTGCATCGGAAACTACTACTGGTCTTCCAGGGAACGATCAAAGCGTAGACCGTTTGAGACATTACTCCGATGGAGGGAAGTGCTCATGGTGGCTGTTGTACTCAATCCCGATGCAATTTCTGTGTTTCATCAACACTGTGATAGTCCACAGAAAACAGAATGCCTCCAGATGTGCATCGGAAACTACATCTGGTCATCCAGGGAACGATCAAATCGTAGACTGTTAGAGACATTACTCCCATGGTGGAAAGTGCGCATGGTGACTGTTGTATGCAATCCCGATGCCATTTCTGTGTTTCATGAACACTCAGATAGTACACTGATTGCAGAATGCCTCCAGATGTGCATCGGAAACTACTACTGGTCTTCCAGGGAACGATTAAAGCCTAGACTGCTTGAGACATTACTAACATGGAGAAAAGTGCGGATGGTGACTGTTGTATTCAATCCCGATGCGATATCTGTGTTTCATCAACACTTTGAAGGTCCACAGATTATAGAATGCCTCCAGATGTGCATCGAAAACTACTTGTGGTCTTCCAGGGAATGATCAAAGAATTGACTGTTTAAGACATTACTCTCTTGGAGGAAAGTGCGCATGGTGCCTGTTGTATTCAATCCCGATGCAATTTCTGTGTTTCATCAACAGTCTGAGAGTCCACAGATAACAGAGTGCCTCCAGATGTGCATCGGAAACTACTACTGGTCTTCCGGGAATGATCAAAGCGTAGACTGTTTAAGACATTCCTCCCAAGGAGGAAAGTGCGCGTGGTGACTGTTGTACTCAATACCGATGCATTTTCTGTGTTTCAACAACACTCTGATAGTCCAAAGATTACAGAATGCCTCCAGATGTGCATCGAAATCTACTACTGGTCTTCCTGGGAACGATCGAAACGTAGACTGTCTGAGACGTTACTCCCATGGAGGAAAGTGCTCATTGTGACTGTTGTATTCAATCCCGATGCAATTTCTGTGTTTCATCAGCACTCTGATGGTCCACAGATTACAGAATGCCTCCAGATGTGCATCGGAAACTACTACTGGTCTTCCAGGGAACGATCAAAGCGTAGACTGTATGAGACATTACTCTGAAGCAGGGAAGTGCTCATGGTGACTGTTGTATTCAATATCGATGCAATTTCTGTGTTTCATCAACACTGTGATAGTCCACAGAAAACAGAATGCCTCCAGATGTGCATCGGAAGCTACTTCAGGTCATCCAGGGAACGATCAAATCGTAGACTGTTAGAGACATTACTCCCATGGTGAAAAGTGCGCATGGTGACTGTTGTATGCAATCCCGATGCCATTTCTGTGTTTCATGAACACTCAGATAGTCCACAGATTGCAGAATGCCTCTAGATGTGCATCGGAAACTACTACTGGTCTTCCAGGGAACGTTCAAAGCCTAGACTGCTTGAGACATTACTAACATGGAGAAAAGAGCGGATGGTGACTGTTGTGTTCAATCCGGATGCAATTTCTGTGTTTCATCAACACTTTGAAGGTCACAGATTATAGAATGCCTCCAGATGTGCATCGAAAACTACTTGTGGTCTTCCAGGGAACGAAGAAAGAATAGACTGTTTAAGACATTACTCCCTTGGAGGAAAGTGCGCGTGGTGATTGTTGTATTCTATCCCGATGCAATTTCTGTGTTTCATCGACAATCTGATAGTCCACAGATTACAGAATGCCTCCAGATGTGCATCAGAAACTACTACTGGTTTTCCAGGGAATGATCAAAAGCGTAGTCTGTTTGAGACTCTACTTTCATGGAGGAAAGTGTGCATGGTGACATTTGTATTCAATCCCGATGCAACTTCTGTGTTTCATTAACACTCTGATAGTCCACAGATTACAGATTGTCTCCAGATCTGCATCTGAAACTACTACTGGTCTTCCTGGGAACGATCAAAGCGTAGACTGTTTGAGAATTACTCCCATGGAGGAAAGTGCGTATGGTGACTGTTGTATTCAATCCCGATGCAATATCTGTGTTTCATCAACAGTCTGATAGTCCACAGATTACAGAATGCCTCCAGATGTGCATCGGAAACCACTACTGGTCTTCCAGGGAACCTTCAAATCGTAGCCTGTTTGAGAATTACTCCCATGGAGGAAAGTGCGGATGGTGACTGTTGTATTCACTTCCGATGTAATTTCTGTGTTTCATCAACACTTCGAAGGTCCACAGATTGCAGAATGATTCCAGATGTGCATCGGAAACTATTACTGGTCTTCCGGGGAACGATCAAAGCGTAGACTGTTTCAGTCATTACTCCCATGGAGGAAAGTGCGCATGGTGACTGTAGTATTCAATACCGAGGCAATTTCAGTGTTTCATCAATACTTTGAAGGTCCACAAATTACAGAATTCCTCCAGATGTGCATCGGAAACTACTACTGGTCTTCCAGGGAACGATCAAAGCGTAGACTGTTTGAGAATTACTCCCATGGAGGAAATTGCGCATGGTGACTGTTGTATTCAATCCCGATGCAATTTCTGTGTTTCGTCAACAGTCTGATAGTCCAAAGATTACAGAATGCTTTCAGAAGTGCATCGGAAACTACTACTGGTCTTCCTGGGAACGAACAAATGGTAGACTGTTAGATACATTACTCCCATGGAGGAAAGTGCGCATGGTGACTGTTGTATTCATCCCGATGCAATTTCTGGGTTTCATCAACACTTTGAAGCTCCACAGATAAAGAATGCCGCCAGATGTGCATCGGAAACTACTACTGGTCTTCCAGGGAACGATCAAAGCGTAGATTGTTTGAGACATTACTCCCATGAAGGAAAGTGCTCATAATGACTCTTGTATTCAGTCCCGATGCAATTTCTGTGTCTCTTCAACAATCTCATAGTCCAGAGATTACATAATGCCTCCAGATGTGCATCGGAAACTACTACTGGTCTTCCAGGGAACGATCAAAGCGTAGACTGTTTGAGACATTACTCCGATGGAGGGAAGTGCTCATGGTGACTGTTGTATTCAATCCCGATGCAATTTCTGTGTTTCATCAACACTGTGATAGTCCACAGAAAACAGAAGCCTCCAGATGTGCATCGGAAACTACTTCAGGTCATCCAGGGAACGATCAAAGCTTAGACTGTTTGAGATATTACTCTCATGGAGGAAAGTGCTCATGGTGACTGTTGTATTCAATCCCGATGCAATTTCTGTGTTTCATCAGCTCTCTGATAGTCCACAGATTACAGAATGCCTCCAGATGTGCATTGGAAACTACTACTGGTCTTCCAGGGAACGATCAAATCGTAGACTGTTAGAGACATTACTCCCATGGAGGAAAGTGCGCATAGTGATTGCTGTATTCAATCCCGATGCAATTTCTATGTTTCATCAACACTCTGATAGGCCACAGATTACAGAATGCCTCCAGATGTGCATCGGACACTACCACTGGTCTTCCAGGGACTATCAAAGTGTAGACTGTTTGAGACATTACTCCCATGGAGGAAAGTGGGCATGGTGATTGTTGTATTCAATCCCGATGCAATTTCTGTGTTTCATCAACGCTCTGATAGTCCACAGGTTACAGATTGTCTCCAGATGTGCATCGGAAACTACTACTGGTCTTCCTGGGAACGATCAAAACGTAGACTGTTTGAGAATTACTTCCATGGAGGAAAGAGCGCATGGTAACTGTTGTATTCAATCCCGATGCAATCTCTGATAGTCCACAGATTACAGAATGACTCCAGATGTTCATCGGAAACTACTACTGGTCTTCCAGTGAACGATCAAAGCGTAGACTGTTTGAGACATTGCTCCTATGGAAGAAAGTGCGCATGGTGACTGTTGTATTCAATCCCGATGCGATTTCTGTGTTTCATCAACACTTTGAAGGTCCACAGATTATAGAATGCCTCCAGATGTGCATCGAAAACTACTTGTGGTCTTCCAGGGAACGATCAAAGAATAGACTGTTTAAGACATTACTCTCTTGGAGGAAAGTGGGCATGGTGCCTGTTGTATTCAATCCCGATGCAATTTCTGTGTTTCATCAACAGTCTGAGAGTCCACAGATAACAGAGTGCCTCCAGATGTGCATCGGGAACTACTACTGGTCTTCCGGGAATGATCAAAGCGTAGACTGTTTAAGACATTCCTTCCAGGGAGGAAAGTGCGCGTGGTGACTGTTGTACTCAATACCGATGCATTTTCTGTGTTTCAACAACACTCTGATAGTCCACAGATTACAGAATGCCTCCAGATGTGCATCGAAATCTACTACTGGTCTTCCTGGGAACGATCAAAACGTAGACTGTCTGAGACGTTACTCCCATGGAGGAAAGTGCTCATGGTGACTGTTGTATTCAATCCCGATGCAATTTCTGTGTTTCATCAGCACTCTGATGGTCCACAGATTACAGAATGCCTCCAGATGTGCATCGGAAACTACTACTGGTCTTCCAGGGAACGATCAAAGCGTAGACTGTTAGAGACATTACTCCCATGGAGGAAAGTGCACATGGTGAGTGCTGTATTCAATCCCGATGCAATTTCTGTGTTTCATCAACACTCTGATAGTCCACTGATTACAGAATGCCTCCAGATGTGCATCGGACACTACCACTGGTCTTCCAGGGACGATCAAAGTGTAGACTGTTTGAGACATTACTCCCTTGGAGGAAAGTGGGCATGGTGACTGTTGTATTCAATCCCGATGCAATTTTTGTGTTTCATCAACGCTCTGACAGTCCACAGGTTACAGATTGTCTCCAGATGTGGATCGGAAACTACTACTGGTCATCCTGGGAACGATCAAAGCGTAGACTGTTTCAGACATTACACCCATGGAGGAAAGTGCGTATGGTGACTGTTGTATTCAATACCGAGGCAATTTCAGTGTGTCATCAATACTTTGAAGGTCCACAAATTACAGAATTCCTCCAGATGTGCATCGGAAACTACTACTGGTCTTCCAGGGAACGATCAAGGCGTAGACTGTTTCAGACATTACTCCCAAGGAGGAAAGTGCGCATGGTGACAGTTGTATTGAATCCCGAGGCACTTTCTGTGTTTCATCAACACTTTGAAGGTCCACAGATTACAGAATGCCTCCAGATGTGCATCGGAAACTACTACTGGTCTTCCAGGGAACGATCAAAGCGTAGACTGTTTGAGAATTACCCCCATGGAGGAAAGTGCGAATGGTGACTGTTGTATTCAATCCCGATGCAATTTCTGTGTTTCATCAACACTCTGATAGTCCACAGGTTACAGAATGCCTCCAGATGTGCATCGGAAACTACTACTGGACTTCCAGGGAACGATCAAATCGTAGACTGTTAGAGACATTACTCCCATGGTGGAAAGTGCGCATGGTGACTGTTGTATTCAATCCCGATGTAATTTCTGTGTTTCATCAACACTCTGGTAGTCCACAGATTACAGAATGCCTTCAGATGTGCATCGGAAACTGACACTGGTCTTCCAGGGAATGATCAAAGCGTAGACTGTTAGAGACATTACTCCCATGGAGGAAAGTGCGCATGGTGACTGCTGTATTCAATCCCGATGCAATTTCTGTGTTTCATCAACACTCTGACAGTCCACAGATTACAGAGTGCCTCCAGATGTGCATCGGAAACTACCCACTGGTCTTCCAGCTACGATCAAAGTGTAGACTGTTTGAGACATTACTCCCATGGAGGAAAGTTCGCATGGTGACTGTTGTATTCAATCCCGATGCAATTTCTGTGTTTCATCAACGCTCTGATAGTCCACAGATTACAGAATGCCTCCAGATGTGAATCGGAAACTACTACTGGTCTTCCAGGGAACGATCAAATCGTGGACTGTTTGAGACAATACTCCCATGGAGGGAAGTGCGTGTGGTGACTGTTGTATTTAATCCCGATGCAATATCTGTGTTTCATCAACAGTCTGATAGTCCACAGATTACAGAATGCCTCCAGATGTGCATCGAAACTACTACTGGTCTCCCAGGGAACGATCAAATCGTAGCCTGTTTGAGAATTACTCCCATGGAGGAAAGTGCGGATGGTGACTGTTGTATTCACTTCAGATGTAATTTGTGTGTTTCATCAACACTTCGAAGGTCCACAGATTGCAGAATGATTCCAGATGTGCATCGGAAACTATTACTGGTCTTCCGGGGAACGATCAAAGCGTAGACTGTTTCAGTCATTACTCCCATGGAGGAAAGTGCGCATGGTGACTGTTGTATTCAATACCGAGGCAATTTCAGTGTGTCATCAATACTTTGAAGGTCCACAAATTACAGAATTCCTCCAGATGTGCATCGGAAACTACTACTGGTCTTCCAGGGAACGATCAAAGCGTAGACTGTTTGAGAATTACTCCCATGGAGGAAAGTGCGCATGGTGACTGTTGTATTCAATCCCGATGCAATTTCTGTGTTTCGTCAACAGTATGATAGTCCAAAGATTGCAGAATGCCTCCAGAAGTGCATCGGAAACTACTACTGGTCTTCCAGGGAACGATCAAAGCGTAGACTATTTTAAACATTGATCCTATGGAGGAAAGTGCGCATGGTGACTGTTGTATTCAATCCCGATGCAATTTTTGTGTTTAACCAACACTGTGATAGTCCACAGATTACAGAATGCCTCCAGATGTGCATCGGAAACTACTACTGGTCTTCCAGGGAACGATAAAATCGTAGCCTGTTTGAGAATTACACCCATGGAGGAAAGTGCGGATGGTGACTGTTGTATTCACTTCCGATGTAATTTGTGTGTTTCATCAACACTTCGAAGGTCCACAGATTGCAGAATGATTCCAGATGTGCATCGGAAACTATTACTGGTCTTCCGGGGAACGATCAAAGCGTAGACTGTTTCAGTCATTACTCCCATGGAGGAAAGTGCGCATGGTGACTGTTGTATTCAATACCGAGGCAATTTCAGTGTTTCATCAATACTTTGAAGGTCCACAAATTACAGAATTCCTCCAGATGTGCATCGGAAACTACTACTGGTCTTCCAGGGAACGATCAAAGCGTAGACTGTTTGAGAATTACTCCCATGGAGGAAAGTGCGCATGGTGACTGTTGTATTCAATCCTGATGCAATTTCTGTGTTTCGTCAACAGTCTGATAGTCCAAAGATTACAGAATGCCTCCAGAAGTGCAACGGAAACTACTACTGGTCTTCCTGGGAACGAACAAATGGTAGACTGTTAGAGACATTACTCCCATGGAGGAAAGTGCGCATGGTGACTGTTGTATTCATCCCGATGTAATATCTGGGTTTCATCAACACTTTGAAGGTCCACAGATAAAGAATGCCGCCAGATGTGCATCGGAAACTACTACTGGTCTTCCAGGGAACGATCAAAGCGTAGACTGTTTCAGACATTACTCCCATGGAGGAAAGTGCGCATGGTGACTGTTGTATTCAATCCCGATGCAATTTGTGTGTTTCATCAACACTCTGATAGTCCAAAGATTACTCAATGCCTCCAGATGTGCATCGGTAACTACTACTGGTCTACAAGGGAACGATCAAAGCGTAGATTGTTTGAGACATTACTCCCATGGAGGAAAGTGTGCATAATGACTCTTGTATTCAGTCCCGATGCAATTTCTGTGTTTCTTCGACAATCTCATAGTCCACAGATTACATAATGCCTAAAGATGTACATCGGTAACTACTACTGGTCTTCCAGGGAACGCTCAAAGCGTAGACTGTTTGAGACATTACTCCCATAGAGGAAAGTGCGCATGGTGACTGTTGTAATCAATCGCGAGGCAATTTCTGTGTTTCATCAACACTCTTATAGTCCACAGATTACAGAATGCCTGCGGATGTGCATCGGAAACTACTACTGGTCTTCCAGGGAACGATCAAAGCGTAGACTGTTTGAGACATTGATCCTATGGAGGAAAGTGCGCATGGTGACTGTTGTATTCAATCCCGATGCAATTTCTGTGTTTAACCAACACTGTGATAGTCCACAGATTACAGAATGCCTCCAGATGTGCATCGGAAACTACTACTGGTCTTCCAGGGAACGATCAAAGCGTAAACTCTTTGAGACATTACTCCCATTTAGGAAAGTGCACATGGTGACTGAAGTATTCATTCCCGATGCATTTTGTGTGTTTCATCAACACTCTGATAGTCCACAGATAACAGAATGCCTCCAGATGTGCATCGGAAACTACTACTGGTCAACCAGGGAACGATCAAATCGTAGACTGTATGAGACATTACTCTGAAGCAGGGAAGTGCTCATGGTGACTGTTGTATTCAATATCGATGCAATATCTGTGTTTCATCAACACTGTGATAGTCCACAGAAAACAGAATGCCTCCAGATGTGCATCGGAAGCTACTTCAGGTCATCCAGGGAACGATCAAATCGTAGACTGTTAGAGACATTACTCCCATGGTGAAAAGTGCGCATGGTGACTGTTGTATGCAATCCCGATGCCATTTCTGTGTTTCATGAACACTCAGATAGTCCACAGATTACAGAATGCCTCCAGATGTGCATCAGAAACTACTACTGGTTTTCCAGGGAATGATCAAAAGCGTAGTCTGTTTGAGACTCTACTTCCATGGAGGAAAGTGTGCATGGTGACATTTGTATTCAATCCCGATGCAACTTCTGTGTTTCATTAACACTCTGATAGTCCACAGATTACAGATTGTCTCCAGATCTGCATCTGAAACTACTACTGGTCTTCCTGGGAACGATCAAAGCGTAGACTGTTTGAGAATTACTCCCATGGAGGAAAGTGCGTATGGTGACTGTTGTATTCAATCCCGATGCAATATCTGTGTTTCATCAACAGTCTGATAGTCCACAGATTACAGAATGCCTCCAGATGTGCATCGGAAACTACTACTTGTCTTCCAGGGAACGTTCAAATCGTAGCCTGTTTGAGAATTACTCCCATGGAGGAAAGTGCGGATGGTGACTGTTGTATTCACTTCCGATGTAATTTCTGTGTTTCATCAACACTTCGAAGGTCCACAGATTGCAGAATGATTCCAGATGTGCATCGGAAACTATTACTGGTCTTCCGGGGAACGATCAAAGCGTAGACTGTTTCAGTCATTACTCCCATGGAGGAAAGTGCGCATGGTGACTGTTGTATTCAATACCGAGGCAATTTCAGTGTTTCATCAATACTTTGAAGGTCCACAAATTACAGAATTCCTCCAGATGTGCATCGGAAACTACTACTGGTCTTCCAGGGAACGATCAAAGCGTAGACTGTTTGAGAATTACTCCCATGGAGGAAATTGCGCATGGTGACTGTTGTATTCAATCCCGATGCAATTTCTGTGTTTCGTCAACAGTCTGATAGTCCAAAGATTACAGAATGCTTTCAGAAGTGCATCGGAAACTACTACTGGTCTTCCTGGGAACGAACAAATGGTAGACTGTTAGATACATTACTCCCGTGGAGGAAAGTGCGCATGGTGACTGTTGTATTCATCCCGATGCAATTTCTGGGTTTCATCAACACTTTGAAGCTCCACAGATAAAGAATGCCGCCAGATGTGCATCGGAAACTACTACTGGTCTTCCAGGGAACGATCAAAGCGTAGATTGTTTGAGACATTACTCCCATGAAGGAAAGTGCTCATAATGACTCTTGTATTCAGTCCCGATGCAATTTCTGTGTCTCTTCAACAATCTCATAGTCCAGAGATTACATAATGCCTCCAGATGTGCATCGGAAACTACTACTGGTCTTCCAGGGAACGATCAAAGCGTAAACTCTTTGAGACATTACTCCCATGGAGGAAAGTGCACATGGTGACTGTAGTATTCATTCCCGATGCATTTTCTGTGTTTCATCAACACTCTGATAGTCCACAGATAACAGAATGCCTCCAGATGTGCATCGGAAACTACTACTAGTCTTCCAGGGAACGATCAAAGCGTAGACTGTTTGAGACATTACTCCGATGGAGGGAAGTGCTCATGGTGACTGTTGTATTCAATCCCGATGCAATTTCTGTGTTTCATCAACACTGTGATAGTCCACAGAAAACAGAATGCCTCCAGATGTGCATCGGAAACTACTTCTGGTCATCCAGGGAACGATCAAATCGTAGACTGTTAGAGACATTACTCCCATGGTGGAAAGTGCGCATGGTGACTGTTGTATGCAATCCCGATGCCATTTCTGCGTTTCATGAACACTCAGATAGTCCACAGATTGCAGAATGCCTCCAGATGTGCATCGGAAACTACTACTGGTCTTCCAGGGAACGTTCAAAGCCTAGACTGCTTGAGACATTACTAACATGGAGAAAAGAGCGGATGGTGACTGTTGTATTCAATCCCGATGCAATTTCTGTGTTTCATCATCACTCTGATAGGCCACAGATTACAGAATGCCTCCAGATGTGCATCGGACACTACCACTGGTCTTCCAGGGACTATCAAAGTGTAGACTTTTTGAGACATTACTCCCATGGAGGAAAGTGGGCATGGTGATTGTTGTATTCATTACCGATGCAATTTCTGTGTTTCATCAACGCTCTGATAGTCCACAGGTTACAGATTGTCTCCAGATGTGCATCGGAAACTACTACTGGTCTTCCTGGGAACGATCAAAACGTAGACTGTTTGAGAATTACTTCCATGGAGGAAAGAGCGCATGGTAACTGTTGTATTCAATCCCGATGCAATTTCTGTGTTTCATCAACACTCTGATAGTCGTCAGACTACAGAATGACTCCAGATGTGCATCGGAAACTACTACTGGTCTTCCAGTGAACGATCAAAGCGTAGACTGTTTGAGACATCTCTCCTATGGAAGAAAGTGCGCATGGTGACTGTTGTATTCAATCCCGATGCAATTTCTGTGTTTCATCAACACTGTGATAGTCCACAGATTACAGAATGCCTCCAGATGTGCACCGGAAACTACTACTGGTCTTCCAGGGAACGATCAAAGCGTAAACTCTTTGAGACATTACTTTCATTGAGGAAAGTGCACATGGTGACTGTTGTATTCACTCCCGATGCATTTTCTATGTTCATCAACACTCTGATAGTCCACAGATAACAGAATGCCTCCAGATGTGCATCGGAAACTACTACTGGTCATCCAGGGAACGATGAAATCGTAGACTGTTAGAGACATTACTCCCATGGTGGAAAGTGCGCATGGTGACTGTTGTATGCAATCCCGATGCCATTTCGATAGTACACTGATTGCAGAATGCCTCCAGATGTGCATCGGAAACTACTACTGGTCTTCCAGGGAACGATTAAAGCCTAGACTGCTTGAGCCATTACTAACATGGAGAAAAGTGCGGATGGTGACTGTTGTATTCAATCCCGATGCGATTTCTGTGTTTCATCAACACTTTGAAGGTCCACAGATTATAGAATGCCTCCAGATGTGCATCGAAAACTACTTGTGGTCTTCCAGGGAACGATCAAAGGATAGACTGTTTAAGACATTACTCTCTTGGAGGAAAGTGCAAATGGTGCCTGTTGTATTCAATCCCGATGCAATTTCTGTGTTTCATCAACAGTCTGATAGTCCACAGATAACAGAGTGCCTCCAGATGTGCATCGGAAACTACTACTGGTCTTCCGGGAATGATCAAAGCGTAGACTGTTTAAGACATTCCTCCCAGGGAGGAAAAAGCGCGTGGTGACTGTTGTACTCAATACCGATGCATTTTCTGTGTTTCAACAACACTCTGATAGTCCACAGATTAGAGAATGCCTCCAGATGTGCATCGAAATCTACTACTGGTCTTCCTGGGAACGATCAATACGTAGACTGTCTGAGACGTTACTCCCATGGAGGAAAGTGCTCATGGTGACTGTTGTATTCAATCCCGATGCAATTTCTGTGTTTCATCAGCACTCTGATGGTCCACAGATTACAGAATGCCTCCAGATGTGCATCGGAAACTACTACTGGTCTTCCAGGGAACGATCAAAGCGTAGACTGTTAGAGACATTACTCCCATGGAGGAAAGTGCACATGGTGAGTGCTGTATTCAATCCCGATGCAATTTCTGTGTTTCATCAACACTCTGATAGTCCACTGATTACAGAATGCCTCCAGATGTGCATCGGACACTACCACTGGTCTTCCAGGGACGATCAAAGTGTAGACTGTTTGAGACATTACTCCCATGGAGGAAAGTTGGCATGGTGACTGTTGTATTCAATCCCGATGCAATTTTTGTGTTTCATCAACGCTCCGACAGTCCACAGGTTACAGATTGTCTCCAGATGTGGATCGGAAACTACTACTGGTCATCCTGGGAACGATCAAAGCGTAGACTGTTTCAGACATTACACCCATGGAGGAAAGTGCGTATGGTGACTGTTGTATTCAATACCGAGTCAATTTCAGTGTTTCATCAATACTTTGAAGGTCCACAAATTACAGAATTAATCCAGATGTGCATCGGAAACTACTACTGGTCTTCCAGGGAACGATCAAAGCGTAGACTGTTTGAGAATTACTCCCATGGAGGAAAGTGCGGATGGTGACTGTTGTATTCACTTCCGATGTAATTTGTGTGTTTCATCAACACTTCGAAGGTCCACAGATTGCAGAATGATTCCAGATGTGCATCGGAAACTATTACTGGTCTTCCGCGGAACGATCAAAGTGTAGACTGTTTCAGTCATTACTCCCATGGAGGAAAGTGCGCATGGTGACTGTTGTATTCAATACCGATTCAATTTCAGTGTTTCATCAATACTTTGAAGGTCCACAAATTACAAAATTCCTCCAGATGTGCATCGGAAACTACTACTGGTCTTCCAGGGAATGATCAAAGCGTAGACTGTTTGAGAATTACTCCCATGGAGGAAAGTGCGCATGGTGACTGTTGTATTCAATCCCGATGCAATTTCTGTGTTTCGTCAACAGTCTGATAGTCCAAAGATTACAGAATGCTTTCAGAAGTGCATCGGAAACTACTACTGGTCTTCCTGGGAACGAACAAATGGTAGACTGTTAGATACATTACTCACACGGAGGGAAGTGCGCATGGTGACTGTTGTATTCATCCCGATGCAATTTCTGGGTTTCATCAACACTTTGAAGGTCCACAGATAAAGAATGCCGCCAGATGTGCATCGGAAACTACTACTGGTCTTCCAGGGAACGATCAAAGCGTAGATTGCTTGAGACATTACTCCCATGGAGGAAAGTGCGCATAATTACTCTTGCATTCAGTCCCGATGCAATTTCTGTGTCTCTTCAACAATCTCATAGTCCACAGATTACATAATGCCTCCAGATGTGCATCGGAAACTACTACTGGTCTTCCAGGGAACGATCAAAGCGTAAACTCTTTGAGACATTACTCCCATGGAGGAAAGTGCACATGGTGACTGTAGTATTTATTCCCGATGCATTTTCTGTGTTTCATCAACACTCTGATAGTCCACAGATAACAGAATGCCTCCTGATGTGCATCGGAAACTACTACTGGTCTTCCAGGGAACGATCAAAGCGTAGACTGTTTGAGACATTACTCCGATGGAGGGAAGTGCTCATGGTGACTGTTGTATTCAATCCCGATGCAATTTCTGTGTTTCATCAACACTGTGATAGTCCACAGAAAACAGAATGCCTCCAGATGTGCATCGGAAACTACTTCAGGTCATCCAGGGAACGATCAAATCGTAGACTGTTAGAGACATTACTCCCATGGTGAAAAGTGCGCATAGTGACTGTTGTATGGAATCCCGATGCCATTTCTGCGTTTCATGAACACTCAGATAGTCCACAGATTGCAGAATGCCTCCAGATGTGCATCGGAAACTACGACTGGTCTTCCAGGGAACGTTCAAAGCCTAGACTGCTTGAGACATTACTAACATGGAGAAAAGAGCGGATGGTGACTGTTGTATTCAATCCCGATGCAATTTCTGTGTTTCATCAACACTTTGAAGGTCCACAGATTATAGAATGCCTCCAGATGTGCATCGAAAACTACTTGTGGTCTTCCAGGGAACGATCAAAGAATAGACTGTTTAAGACATTACTCCCTTGGGGGAAAGTGCGCATGGTGCCTGTTGTATTCAATCCCGATGCAATTACTGTGTTTCATCAACAGTCTGATAGTCCACAGATTACAGAGTGCCTCCAGATGTGCATCGGAAACTACTACTGGTTTTCCAGGGAATGATCAAAGCGTAGTCTGCTTGAGACTCTATTTTTATGGAGGAAAGTGTGCATGGTGACATTTGTATTCAATCCCGATGCAACTTCTGTGTTTCATCAACACTCTGATACTCCACAGATTACAGTATGCCTCCAGATGTGTATCGGAAACTACTACTGGTCTACCATTGAACGATCAAAGCTTAGACTGTTTGAGACATTACTCTCATGGAGGAAAGTGCTCATGGTGACTGTTGTATTCAATCCCGATGCAATTTCTGTGTTTCATCAGCTCTCTGATAGTCCACAGATTACAGAATGCCTCCAGATGTGCATTGGAACCTACTACTGGTCTTCCAGGGAACGATCAAATCGTAGACTGTTAGAGACATTACTCCCATGGAGGAAAGTGCGCATAGTGATTGCTGTATTCAATCCCGATGCAATTTCTGTGTTTCATCAACACTCTGATAGGCCACAGGTTACAGAATGCCTCCAGATGTGCATCGGACACTACCACTGGTCTTCCAGGGACTATCAAAGTGTAGACTTTTTGAGACATTACTCCCATGGAGGAAAGTGGGCATGGTGATTGTTGTATTCATTACCGATGCAATTTCTGTGTTTCATCAACGCTCTGATAGTCCACAGGTTACAGATTGTCTCCAGATGTGCATCGGAAACTACTACTGGTCTTCCTGGGAACGATCAAAACGTAGACTGTTTGAGAATTACTTCCATGGAGGAAAGAGCGCATGGTAACTGTTGTATTCAATCCCGATGCAATTTCTGTGTTTCATCAACACTCTGATAGTCGTCAGACTACAGAATGACTCCAGATGTGCATCGGAAACTACTACTGGTCTTCCAGTGAACGATCAAAGCGTAGACTGTTTGAGACATCTCTCCTATGGAAGAAAGTGCGCATGGTGACTGTTGTATTCAATCCCGATGCAATTTCTGTGTTTCATCAACACTGTGATAGTCCACAGATTACAGAATGCCTCCAGATGTGCACCGGAAACTACTACTGGTCTTCCAGGGAACGATCAAAGCGTAAACTCTTTGAGACATTACTTTCATTGAGGAAAGTGCACATGGTGACTGTAGTATTCACTCCCGATGCATTTTCTATGTTCATCAACACTCTGATAGTCCACAGATAACAGAATGCCTCCAGATGTGCATCGGAAACTACTACTGGTCTTCCAGGGAACGATCAAAGCGTAGACTGTTTGAGACATTACTCTCATGGAGGAAAGTGCTCATGGTGACTGTTGTATTCAATCCCGATGCAATTTCTGTGTTTCATCAGCTCTCTGATAGTCCACAGATTACAGAATGCCTCCAGATGTGCATCGGAAACTACTTCTGGTCATCCAGGGAACGATCAAATCGTAGACTGTTAGAGACATTACTCCCATGGTGGAAAGTGCGCATGGTGACTGTTGTATGCAATCCCGATGCCATTTCTGTGTTTCATGAACACTCAGATAGTACACTGATTGCAGAATGCCTCCAGATGTGCATCGGAAACTACTACTGGTCTTCCAGGGAACGATTAAAGCCTAGACTGCTTGAGACATTACTAACATGGAGAAAAGTGCGGATGGTGACTGTTGTATTCAATCCCGATGCGATTTCTGTGTTTCATCAACACTTTGAAGGTCCACAGATTATAGAATGCCTCCAGATGTGCATCGAAAACTACTTGTGGTCTTCCAGGGAACGATCAAAGAATAGACTGTTTAAGACATTACTCTCGGAGTAAAGTGCACATGGTGCCTGTTGTATTCAATCCCGATGCAATTTCTGTGTTTCATCAACAGTCTGATAGTCCACAGATAACAGAGTGCCTCCAGATGTGCATCGGAAACTACTACTGGTCTTCCGGGAATGATCAAAGCGTAGACTGTTTGAGACATTCCTCCCAGGGAGGAAAGTGCGCGTGGTGACTGTTGTACTCAATACCGATGCATTTTCTGTGTTTCAACAACACTCTGATAGTCCACAGATTACAGAATGCCTCCAGATATGCATCGAAATCTACTACTGGTCTTCCTGGGAACGATCAAAACGTAGACTGTCTGAGACGTTACTCCCATGGAGGAAAGTGCTCATGGTGACTGTTGTATTCAAACCCGATGCAATTTCTGTGTTTCATCAGCACTCTGATAGTCCACAGATTACAGAATGCCTCCAGATGTGCATCGGAAACTACTACTGGTCTTTTAGGGAACGATCAAAGCGTAGACTGTTAGAGACATTACTCCCATGGAGGAAAGTGCACATGGTGAGTGCTGTATTCAATCCCGATGCAATTTCTGTGTTTCATCAACACTCTGATAGTCCACTGATTACAGAATGCCTCCAGCTGTGCATCGGACACTACCACTGGTCTTCCAGGGACGATCAAAGTGTAGACTGTTTGAGACATTACTCCCATGGGGGAAAGTGGGCATGGTGACTGTTGTATTCAATCCCGATGCAATTTTTGTGTTTCATCAACGCTCTGACAGTCCACAGGTTACAGATTGTCTCCAGATGTGGATTGGAAACTACTACTGGTCATCCTGGGAACGATCAAAGCGTAGACTGTTTCAGACATTACACCCATTGAGGAAAGTGCGTATAGTGACTGTTGTATTCAATCCCGATGCAATTTCTGTGTTTCATCAACAGTCGAATAGTCCACAGATTACAGAATGCCTCCAGATGTGCATCGGAAACTACTACTGGTCTTCCAGGGAACGATCAAAGCGTAGACTGTTTCAGACATTACTCCCATGGAGGAAAGTGGGCATGGTGACTGTTGTATTCAATACCGAGGCAATTTCTGTGTTTCATCAACACTTTGAAGGTCCACAGATTACGGAATGCCTCCAGATGTGCATCGGACACTACTACTGGTCTTCCAGGGAACGATCAAAGCGTAGACTGTTTGAGAATTACTCCCATGGAGGAAAGTGCGCATGGTGCCATTTGTATTCAATCCCAAAGCAATTTCTGTGTTCCTAAACACACTGATAGTCCACAGATTACAGAATGCCTCCGGATGTGCATCGGAAGCTACTACTGGTCTTCCAGTGAACGATCAAAGCGTAATCTCTTTGAGTCATTACTCCCATGGGAGAAAGTGCCCATGGAGACTGTTGTATTCAATCCCGATGCATTTTCTGTGTTTCATCAACACTCTAATAGTCCACAGACTACAGAATGCCTCCAGATGTGCATCGTAAACTACTACTAGTCTTCCAGGGAACGATCAAACCGTAGACTGTTTGAGACATTACTCCCATGGAGGAAACTGCGCATGGTGACTGTTGTATTCAATCCCGATGCAATTTCCGTGTTTCATCAACACTCTGATAGTCCACAGATTACAGATTGTCTCCAGATGTGCATCGGAAACTACTACTGGTCTTCCTGGGAACGATCAAAGCGTAGACTGTTTGAGACATTACTCCCATGGAGGAAAGTGGGCATGGTGACTGTTGTATTCAATCCCAATGCAATTTCAGTGTTTCATCAACGCTCTGATAGTCCACAGATTACAGATTGTCTCCAGATGTGCATCGGAAACTACTACTGGTCTTCCTGGGAACGATCAAAGCGTAGACTGTTTGAGACATTACTCCCATGGAGGAAAGTGGGCATGGTGACTGTTGTATTCAATCCCAATGCAATTTCAGTGTTTCATCAACGCTCTGATAGTCCACAGATTACAGATTGTCTCCAGATGTGCATCGGAAACTACTACTGGTCTTCCTGGGAACGATCAAAGCGTAGACTGTTTCAGACATTACTCCCATGGAGGAAAGTGCGTATGGTGACTGTTGTATTCAATCCCGTTGGAATTTCTGTGTTTCATCAACAGTCTGATAGTCCACAGATTACAGAATGCCTCCAGATGTGCATCGGAAACTACTACTGGTCTTCCATTGAACGATCAAAGCGTAAACTCTTTGAGTCATTACTCCCATAGGAGAAAGTGGACATGGAGACTGTTGTATTCAATCCCGATGCATTTTCTGTGTTTCATCAACACTCTGATAGTCCACAGATTACAGAATGCCTCCAGATGTGCACCGGAAACTACTACTGGTCTTCGTGTGAACGATCAAAGCGTAGACTGTCTGAGACATTACTCCCATTGAGGAAAGTGCACATGGTGCCTGTCGTATTCAATCCCGATGCAACTTCTGTATTTCATCAAAAGTCTGATAGTCCACAGATTACAGAATGCCTCCAGATGTGCATATTAAACTACTACTGTTCTTCCTGCGAACGATCAAACCGTAGACTGTTTGAGACATTACTCCCATGGAGGAAACTGCGCATGGTGTCTGTTGTATTCAATCCCGATGCAATTTCCCTGTTTCATCAACACTCTGATAGTCCACAGATTACAGATTGTCTCCAGATGTGCGTCGGACACTACCACTGGTCTTCCAGGGACGATCAAGGTGTGGACTGTTTGAGACATTACTCCCATGGAGGAAAGTGGGCATGGTGACTGTTGTATTCAATCCCAATGCAATTTAAGTGTTTCATCAACGCTCTGATAGTCCACAGATTACAGATTGTCTCCAGATGTGCATCGGAAACTACTACTGGTCTTGTTGGGAACGATCAAAGCGTAGACTGTTTCAGACATTACACCCATGGAGGAAAGTGCGTATGGTGACTGTTGTATTCAATCCCGATGCAATTTCTGTGTTTCATCAACAGTCTGATAGTCCACAGATTACAGAATGCCTCCAGATGTGCATCGGAAATTACTACTGGTCTTCCATGGAACGATCAAATCGTAGCCTGTTTGAGAATTACTCCCATGGAGGAAAGTGCGGATGGTGACTGTTGTATTCACTCCCGATGTAATTTCTGTGTTTCATCAACACTTCGAAGGTCCACAGATTACAGAATGATTCCAGATGTGCAGCGGAAACTACTACTGTTCTTCCAGGCAACGATCAAAGCGTAGACTGTTTCAGACATTACTCCCATGGAGGAAACTGCGCATGGTGACTGTTGTATTCAATACCGAGGCAATTTCTCTGTTTCATCAACACTTTGAAGGTCCACAGATTACAGAATGCCTCCAGATGTGCATCGGAAACTACTACTGGTCTTCCAGGGAACGATCAAAGCGTAGACTGTTTGAGAATTACTCCCATGGAGGAAAGTGCGCATGGTGACTTTTGTATTCAATCCCAAAGCAATTTCTGTGTTCCTAAACACTCTGATAGTCCACAGACTACAGAAAGCCTCCGGATGTGCATCGGAAGCTACTACTGGTCTTCCAGTGAACGATCAAAGCGTAAACTCTTTGAGTCATTACTGCCATGGGAGAAAGTGCCCATGGAGACTGTTGTATTCAATCCCGATGCATTTTCTGTGTTTCATCAACACTCTGATAGTCCTCAGATTACAGAATGCCTCCAGATGTGCATCGTAAACTACTACTAGTCTTCCAGGGAACGATCAAACCGTAGACTGTTTGAGAAATTACTCCCATGGAGGAAAGTGGGCATGGTGACTGTTGTATTCAATCCCGATGCAATTTCCGTGTTTCATCAACACTCTGATAGTCCACAGATTACAGATTGTCTCCAGATGTGCATCGGAAACTACTACTGGTCTTCCTGGGAACGATCAAAGCGTAGAGTGTTTGATACATAACTCCCATGGAGGAAAGTGCGCATGGTGACTGTCGTATTCAGTCCCAATGCAATTTCTGTGTTTCATCAACACTCTGATAGTCCACAGTTTACAGAATGCCTCCAGATGTGCATCGGAAACTACTACTGGTCTTCCAGGGAACGATCAAAGCGTAGACTGTTAGAGACATTACTCCCATGGAGGAAAGTGCGCATGGTGATTGCTGTATTCAATCCCGATGCAATTTCTGTGTTTCATCAACACTCTGATAGTCCACAGATTACAGAATGCGTCCAGATGTGCATCGGACACTACCACTGGTCTTCCTTGGACGATCAAAGTGTAGACTGTTTGAGACATTGCTCCCATGGAGGAAAGTGGGCATGGTGACTGTTGTATTCAATCCCAATGCAATTTCTGTGTTTCATCAACGCTCTGATAGTCCACAGATTACAGATTGTCTCCAGATGTGCACCGGAAACTACTACTGGTCTTCCTGGGAACGATCAAAGCGTAGAATGTTTGATACATTACTCCCATGGAGGAAAGTGCGCATGGTGACTGTCGTATTCAGTCCCAATGCAATTTCTGTGTTTCATCAACACTCTGATAGTCCACAGATTGCAGAATGCCTCCAGATGTGCATCGTAAACTACTACTAGTCTTCCAGGGAACGATCAAATCGTAGCCTGTTTGAGAATTACTCCCATGGAGGAAACTGCGCATGGTGACTGTTGTATTCAATCCCGATGCAATTTCCGTGTTTCATCAACACTCTGATAGTCCACAGATTGCAGATTGTCTCCAGATGTGCAATGGAAACTACTACTGGTCTTCCAGGGAACGATTAAAGCCTAGACTGCTTGAGACATTACTAACATGGAGAAAAGTGCGGATGGTGACTGTTGTATTCAATCCCGATGCGATTTCTGTGTTTCATCAACACTTTGAAGGTCCACAGAATATAGAATGCCTCCAGATGTGCATCGAAAACTACTTGTGGTCTTCCAGGGAACGATCAAAGAATAGACTGTTTAAGACATTACTCTCTTGGAGGAAAGTGCGCATGGTGCCTGTTGTATTCAATCCCGATGCAATATCTGTGTTTCATCAACAGTCTGATAGTCCACAGATAACAGAGTGCCTCCAGATGTGCATCGGAAACTACTACTGGTCTTCCGGGAATGATCAAAGCGTAGACTGTTTGAGACATTCCTCCCATGGAGGAAAGTGCGCGTGGTGATTGCTGTATTCAATCCCGATGCAATTTCTGTGTTTCATCAACAATCTGATAGTCCACAGATTACAGAATGATTCCAGATGTACATCGGAAACTACTACTGGTCTTCCATTGAACGATCAAAGCTTACACTGTTTGAGACATTACTCTCATGGAGGAAAGTGCGCATGGTGACTGTTGTACTCAATACCGATGCATTTTCTGTGTTTCAACAACACTCTGATAGTCCACAGATTACAGAATGAATCCAGATGTGCATCGATATCTACTGCTGGTATTCCTGGGAACGATCAAAACGTAGACTGTCTGAGACATTATTCCAATTGAGGAAAGTGCGCATGGTGCCTGTCGTGTTCAATCCCGATGCAACTTCTGTATTTCATAAAAAGTCTGATAGTCCACAGATTACAGAATACCTCCAGATGTGCATCGTAAACTACTACTGGTCTTCCAGGGAACGATCAAAGCGTAGACTGTTTGAGACATTACTCCCATGGAGGAAAGTGCTCATGGTGACTGTTGTATTCAATCCCGATGCAATTTCTGTGTTTCATCAGCACTCTGATAGTCCACAGATTACAGAATGCCTCCAGATGTGCATCGGAAACTACTACTGGTCTTCCATTGAACGATCAAAGCGTAGACTGTTAGAGACATTACTCCCATGGAGGAAAGTGCACATGGTGATTGCTGTATTCAATCCCGATGCAATTTCTGTGTTTCATCAACACTCTGATAGTCCACTGATTACAGAATGCCTCCAGATGTGCATCGGACACTACCACTGGTCGTCCAGGGACGATCAAAGTGTAGACTGTTTGAGACATTACTCCCATGGAGGAAAGTGGGCATGGTGACAGTTGTATTCAATACCGATGCAATTTTTGTGTTTCATCAACGCTCTGACAGTCCACAGGTTACAGATTGTCTCCAGATTTGGATCGGAAACTACTACTGGTCTTCCTGGGAACGATCAAAGCGTAGACTGTTTCAGACATTACACCCATGGAGGAAAGTGCGTATGGTGACTGTTGTATTCAATCCCGATGCAATTTCTGTGTTTCATCAACTGTCTGATAGTCCACAGATTACAGAATGCCACCAGATGTGCATCGGAAACTACTACTGGTCTTCCAGGGAACTATCAAAGCGTAGACTGTTTCAGACATTACTCCCATGGAGGAAAGTGCGCATGGTGACTTTTGTATTCAATACCGAGGCAATTTCTGTGTTTCATCAACACTTTGAAGGTCCACAGATTATAGAATGCCTCCAGATGTGCATCGGACACTACTACTGGTCTTCCAGGGAACGATCAAAGCGTAGACTGTTTGAGAATTACTCCCATGGAGGAAAGTGCGCATGGTGACTTTTGTATTCAATCCCAAAGCAATTTCTGTTTTCCTAAACACTCTGATAGTCCACAGATTACAGAATGCCTCCGGATGTGCATCGGA
Source organism: Schistocerca gregaria (assembly GCF_023897955.1). Lineage (NCBI taxonomy): Eukaryota > Metazoa > Arthropoda > Insecta > Orthoptera > Acrididae > Schistocerca > Schistocerca gregaria. The sequence continues at coordinate 1,779,708 of NC_064931.1, read as the reverse complement.
AGCTACTACTGGTCTTCCAGTGAACGATCAAAGCGTAATCTCTTTGAGTCATTACTCCCATGGGAGAAAGTGCCCATGGAGACTGTTGTATTCAATCCCGATGCATTTTCTGTGTTTCATCAACACTCTAATAGTCCACAGACTACAGAATGCCTCCAGATGTGCATCGTAAACTACTACTAGTCTTCCAGGGAACGATCAAACCGTAGACTGTTTGAGACATTACTCCCATGGAGGAAACTGCGCATGGTGACTGTTGTATTCAATCCCGATGCAATTTCCGTGTTTCATCAACACTCTGATAGTCCACAGATTACAGATTGTCTCCAGATGTGCATCGGAAACTACTACTGGTCTTCCTGGGAACGATCAAAGCGTAGACTATTTGATACATTACTCCCATGGAGGAAAGTGCGCATGGTGACTGTCGTATTCAGTCAGAATGCAATTTCTGTGTTTCATCAACACTCTGATGCTCCACAGATTACAGAATGCCTCCAGATGTGCATCGGAAACTACTACTGGTCTTCCAGGGAACGATCAAAGCGTAGACTGTTAGAGACATTACTCCCATGGAGGAAAGTGCGCATGGTGATTGCTGTATTCAATCGCGATACAATTTCTGTGTTTCATCAACACTCTGATAGTCCACAGATTACAGAATGCCTCCAGATGTGCATCGGACACTACCACTGGTCTTCCTTGGACGATCAAAGTGTAGACTGTTTGAGACATTACTCCCATGGAGGAAAGTGGGCATGGTGACTGTTGTATTCAATCCCAATGCAAATTCTGTGTTTCATCAACAGTCTGATAGTCCACAGATTACAGAATGCCTCCAGATGTGCATATTAAACTACTACTGGTCTTCCTGGGAACGATCAAATCGTAGCCTGTTTGAGAATTACTCCCATGGAGGAAAGTGCGGATGGTGACTGTTGTATTCACTACCGATGTAATTTCTGTGTTTCATCAACTCTTCGAAGGTCCACAGATTACAGAATGATTCCAGATGTGCATCGGAAACTACTACTGGTCTTCCAGGGAACGATCAAAGCGTAGACTGTTTCAGACATTACACCCATGGAGGAAAGTGCGCATGGTGACATTTGTATTCAATCCCAAAGCAATTTCTGTGTTCCTAAACACTCTGATAGTCCACAGATTACAGAATGCCTCCGGATGTGCATCGGAAGCTACTACTGGTCTTCCAGTGAACGATGAAAGCGTAAACTCTTTGAGTCATTACTGCCATGGGAGAAAGTGCCCATGATGCCTGTCGTATTCAATCCCGATGCAACTTCTGTATTTCATCAAAAGTCTGATAGTCCACAGATTACAGAATGCCTCCAGATGTGCATATTAAACTACTACTGGTCTTCCTGGGAACGATCAAACCGTAGACTGTTTGAGACATTTCTCCCATGGAGGAAACTGCGCATGGTGACTGTTGTATTCAATCCCGATGCAATTCCCGTGTTTCATCAACACTCTGATAGTCCACAGATTACAGATTGTCTCGAGATGTGCATCGGAAACTACTACTGGTCTTCCTGGGAACGATCAAAGCGTAGACTGTTTGAGACATTACTCCCATGGAGGAAAGTGCGCATGGTGACTGTCATATTCAGTCCCAATGCAATTTCTGTGTTTCATCAACACTGTAATAGTCCACAGATTACAGAATGCCTCCAGATGTGCATCGGAAACTACTACTGGTCTTCCAGGGAACGATCAAAGCGTAGACTGTTTGAGACATTACTCCCATGGAGGAAAGTGCTCATGGTGACTGTTGTATTCAATCCCGATGCAATTTCTGTGTTTCATCAGCACTCTGATAGTCCACAGATTACAGAATGCCTCCAGATGTGCATCGGAAACTACTACTGGTCTTCAAGGGAACGATCAAAGCGTAGACTGTTAGAGACGTTACTCCTATAGAGGAAAGTGCGCATGGTGATTGCTGTATTCAATCCCGATGCAATTTCTGTGTTCCTATACACTGTGATAGTCCACAGATTACCGAATGCCTCCAGATGTGCACCGGAAACTACTACTGGTCTTCCTGGGAACGATCAAAGGGTAAACTCTTAGAGTCATTACTCCCATGGGAGAATGTGCCCCTGGAGACTGTTGTATTTAATCCCGATGCAATTTCTGTGTTTCATCAACAGTCTGATAGTCCACAGATTACAGAATGCCTCCAGATATCCATCGGAAACTACTACTGGTCTTCCAGGGAACGATCAAATCGTAGCCTGTTTGAGAATTACTCCCATGGAGGAAAGTGCGGATGGTGACTGTTGTATTCAATACCGAGGCAATTTCTCTGTTTCATCAACACTTTGAAGGTCCACAGATTACAGAATGCCTCCAGATGTGCATCGGAAACTACTACTGGTCTTCCAGGGAACGATCAAAGCGTAGACTGTTTGAGAATTACTCCCATTTAGGAAAGTGCGCATGGTGACTGTTGTATTCAATCCCGATGCAATTTCTGTGTTCCTAAACACTCTGATAGTCCACAGATTACAGAATGCCTCCGGATGTGCATCAGAAGCTTTTACTGGTCTTCCAGTGAACGATCAAAGCGTAAACTCTTTGAGTCATTACTGCCATGGGAGAAAGTGCCCATGGTGCCTGTCGTATTCAATCCCGATGCAACTTCTGTATTTCATCAAAAGTCTGATAGTAAACAGATTACAGAATGCCTCCAGATGTGCATATTAAACTACTACTGGTCTTCCTGGGAACGATCAAACCGTAGAATGTTTGAGACATTACTCCCATGGAGGAAACTGCGCATGGTGACTGTTGTATTCAATCCCGATGCAATTTCCGTGTTTCATCAACACTCTGATAGTCCACAGATTACAGATTGCCTCCAGATATGCATCGGAAACTACTACTGGTCTTCCTGGGAACGATCAAAGCGTAGACTGTTTGAGACATTACTCCCATGGAGAAAAGTGCGCATGGTGACTGTTGTATTCAATTCCGATGCAATTTCTGTGTTTCATCAACATTCTGATAGTCCACAGATTACAGAATGCCTCCAGATGTGCATCGGAAAGTAATACTGGTCTTCCAGGGAGCGATCAAAGCGTGTACCGTTTGAGACATTACTCCCATGGAGGAAAGTGCGCATGGTGACTATTGTATTCAATCCTTGTACAATTTCTGTGTTTCATCAACAATCTGATAGTCCACAGAATACAGATTGCCTCCATATGAGCATCGGAAACTACTACTGGTCTTCCAGGGAACGATCAAAGCGTAGACTGTTAGAGACGTTACTCCCATAGAGGAAAGTGCGCATGGTGATTGCTGTATTCAATCCCGATGCAATTTCTGTGTTCCTAAACACTGTGATAGTCCACAGATTACAGAATGCCTCCAGATGTGCACCGGAAACTACTACTGGTCTTCCTGGGAACGATCAAAGGGTAAACTCTTAGAGTCATTACTCCCATGGGAGAATGTGCCCATGGAGACTGTTGTATTCAATCCCGATGCAATTTCTGTGTTTCATCAACAGTCTGATAGTCCACAGATTACAGAATGCCTCCAGATGTGCATCGGAAACTACTACTGGTCTTCCAGGGAACGATCAAATCGTAGCCTGTTTGAGAATTACTACCATGGAGGAAAGTGCGGATGGTGACTGTTGTATTCACTCCCGATGTAATTTCTGTGTTTCATCAACACTTCGAAGGTCCACAGATTACAGAATGATTCCAGATGTGCATCGGAAACTACTACTGGTCTTCCAGGGAACGATCAAAGCGTAGACTGTTTCAGACATTACTCCCATGGAGGAAACTGCGCATGGTGACTGTTGTATTCAATACCGAGGCAATTTCTCTGTTTCATCAACACTTCGAAGGTCCACAGATTACAGAATGATTCCAGATGTGCATCGGAAACTACTACTGGTCTTCCAGGGAACGATCAAAGCGTAGACTGTTTGAGAATTACTCCCATGGAGGAAAGTGCGCATGGTGACTTTTATATTCAATCCCAAAGCAATTTCTGTGTTCCTAAACACTCTGATAGTCCACAGATTACAGAATGCCTCCGGATGTGCATCGGAAGCTACTACTGGTCTTCCAGTGAACGATCAAAGCGTAAACTCTTTGAGTCATTACTGCAATGGGAGAAAGTGCCCATGGAGACTGTTGTATTCAATCCCGATGCATTTTCTGTGTTTCATCAAAAGTCTGATAGTCCACAGATTACAGAATGCCTCCAGATGTGCATATTAAACTAGTACAGGTCTTCCTGGGAACGATCAAACCGTAGACTGTTTGAGACATTACTCCCATGCAGGAAACTGCGCATGATGACTGTTGTATTCAATCCCGATGCAATTTCCCTGTTTCATAAACACTCTGATAGTCCACAGAATACAGATTGTCTCCAGATGTGCATCGGACACTACCACTGGTCTTCCAGGGACGATCAAAGTGTGGACTGTTTGAGACATTACTCCCATGGAGGAAAGTGCGCATGGTGACTGTTGTATTCAATCCCGAGGTAATTTCTGTGTTACATCAATACTTTAAAGGTCCACAGATTACAGATTGTCTCCAGATGAGCGTCGGAAACTACTACTGATCTTCCTGGGAACGATCAAAACGTAGACTGTTTGAGACACTACTCCCATGGAGGAAAGTGCGTATGGTGACTGTTGTATTCAATCCCGATGCAATTTCTGTGTTTCATGAACAGTCTGATAGTCCACTGATTACAGAATGCCTCCTGATGTGCATCGGAAACTACTACTGGTCTTCCAGGGAACGATCAAATCGTAGCCTGTTTGAGAATTACTCCCATGGAGGAAAGTGCGGATGGTGACTGTTGTATTCACTCCCGATGTAATTTCTGTGTTTCATCAACACTTCGAAGGTCCACAGATTACAGAATGATTCCAGATGTGCATCGGAAACTACCACTGGTCTTCCAGGGAACGATCAAAGCGTAGACTGTTTCAGACATTACACCCATGGAGGAAAGTGCGCACGGTGACTTTTGCATTCAATCCCAAAGCAATTTCTGTGTTCCTAAACACTCTGATAGTCCACAAATTACAGAATGCCTCCGGATGTGCATCGGAAGCTACTACTGGTCTTCCAGTAAACGATCAAAGCGTAAACTCTTTGAGTCATTACTGCCATGGGAGAAAGTGCCCATGGTGCCTGTCGTATTCAATCCCGATGCAACTTCTGTATTTCATCAAAAGTCTGATAGTCCGAAGATTACAGAATGCCTCCAGATGTGCATATTAAACTACTACTGGTCTTCCTGGGAACGATCAAACCGTAGACTGTTTGAGACATTACTCCCATGGAGGAAACTGCGCATGGTGACTGTTGTATTCAATCCCGATGCAATTTCCGTGTTTCATCAACACTCTGATAGTCCACAGATTACAGATTGCCTCCAGATATGCATCGGAAACTACTACTGGTCTTCCTGGGAACGATCAAAGCGTAGACTGTTTGAGACATTACTCCCATGGAGGAAAGTGCGCATGGTGACTGTCATATTCAGTCCCAATGCAATTTCTGTGTTTCATCAACACTCTAATAGTCCACAGATTACAGAATGCCTCCAGATGTGCATCGGAAACTACTACTGGTCTTCCAGGGAACGATCAAAGCGTAGACTGTTTGAGACATTACTCCCATGGAGGAAAGTGCTCATGGTGACTGTTGTATTCAATACCGATGCAATTTCTGTGTTTCATCAGCACTCTGATAGTCCACAGATTACAGAATGCCTCCAGATGTGCATCGGAAACTACTACTGGTCTTCAAGGGAACGATCAAAGCGTAGACTGTTAGAGACGTTACTCCCATAGAGGAAAGTGCGCATGGTGATTGCTGTATTCAATCCCGATGCAATTTCTGTGTTCCTAAACACTGTGATAGTCCACAGATTACAGAATGCCTCCAGATGTGCACCGGAAACTACTACTGGTCTTCCTGGGAACGATCAAAGGGTAAACTCTTAGAGTCATTACTCCCATGGGAGAATGTGCCCATGGAGACTGTTGTATTCAATCCCGATGCAATTTCTGTGCTTCATCAACAGTCTGATAGTCCACAGATTACAGAATGCCTCCAGATGTGCATCGGAAACTACTAGTGGTCATCCAGGTAACGATCAAATCGTAGCCTGTTTGAGAATTACTCCCATGAAGGAAAGTGCGGATGGTGACTGTTGTATTCACTCCCGATGTAATTTCTGTGTTTCATCAACACTTCGAATTTCCACAGATTACAGAATGATTCCAGATGTGCATCGGAAACTACTACTGGTCTTCCAGGGAACGATCAAAGCGTAGACTGTTTCAGACATTACTCCCATGGAGGAAAGTGCGCATGGTGACTGTTGTATTCAATACCGAGGCAATTTCTCTGTTTCATCAACACTTTGAAGGTCCACAGATTACAGAATGCCTCCAGATGTGCATCGGAAACTACTACTGGTCTTCCAGGGAACGATCAAAGCGTAGACTGTTTGAGAATTACTCCCATGGAGGAAAGTGCGCATGGTGACTTTTGTATTCAATCCCAAAGCAATTTCTGTGTTCCTAAACACTCTGATAGTCCACAGATTACAGAATGCCTCCGGATGTGCATCGGAAGCTACTACTGGTCTTCCAGTGAACGGTCATAGCGTAAACTCTTTGAGTTATTACTGCCATGGGAGAAAGTGCCCATGGTGCCTGTCGTATTCAATCCCGATGCAACTTCTGTATTTCATCAAAAGTCTGATAGTCCACAGATTACAGAATGCCTCCAGATGTGCATATTAAATTACTACTGGTCTTCCTGGGAACGATCAAACCGTAGACTGTTTGAGACATTACTCCCATGGAGGAAACTGCGCATGGTGACTGTCATATTCAGTCCCAATGCAATTTCTGTGTTTCATCAACACTCTAATAGTCAACAGATTACAGAATGCCTCCAGATGTGCATCGGAAACTACTACTGGTCTTCCTGGGAACGATCAAAGCGTAGACTGTTTGAGACATTACTCCCATGGAGGAAAGTGCCCATGGTGCCTGTCGTATTCAATCCCGATGCAACTTCTGTATTTCATCAAAAGTCTGATAGTCCACAGATTACAGAATGCCTCCAGATGTGCACCGGAAACTACTACTGGTCTTTCTGGGAACGATCAAAGGGTAAACTCTTTGAGTCATTACTCCCATGGGAGAATGTGCCCATGGAGACTGTTGTATTCAATCCCGATGCAATTTCTGTGTTTCATCAACAGTCTGATAGTCCATAGATTACAGAATGCCTCCAGATGTGCATCGGAAACTACTACTCGTCTTCCAGGGAACGATCAAATCGTAGCCTGTTTGAGAATTACTCCTATGGAGGAAAGTGCGGATGGTGACTGTTGTATTCACTCCCGATGTAATTTCTGTGTTTAATCAACACTTCGAAGGTCCACAGATTACAGAATGATTCCAGATGTGCATCGGAAACTACTACTGGTCTTCCAGGGAACGATCAAAGCGTAGACTGTTTCAGACATTACTCCCATGGAGGAAAGTGCGCATGGTGACTGTTGTATTCAATCCCGATGCAATTTCTGTGTTTCATCAACGCTCTTATAGTCCACAGGTTACAGATTGTCTCCAGATGTGCATCGTAAACTACTACTGGTCTTCCTGCGAACGATCAAAGCGTAGACTGTTTGAGACATTACACCCATGGAGGAAAGTGCGTATGGTGACTGTTGTATTCAATCCCGATGCAATTTCTGTGTTTCATCAACAGTCTGATAGTCCACAGATTACAGAATGCCTCCGGATGTGCATCGGAAGCTACTACTGGTCTTCCAGTGAACGATCAAAGCGTAAACTCTTTGAGTCATTACTGCCATGGGAGAAAGTGCCCATGGAGACTGTTGTATTCAATCCCGATGCATTTTCTGTGTTTCATCAACACTCTGATAGTCCACAGATTACAGAATGCCTCCAGATGTGCATCGGAAACTACTACTGGTCTTCAAGGGAACGATCAAAGCGTAGACTGTTAGAGACGTTACTCCCATAGAGGAAAGTGCGCATGGTGATTGCTGTATTCAATCCCGATGCAATTTCTGTGTTCCTAAACACTGTGATAGTCCACAGATTACAGAATGCCTCCAGATGTGCACCGGAAACTACTACTGGTCTTCCTGGGAACGATCAAAGGGTAAACTCTTAGAGTCATTACTCCCATGGGAGAATGTGCCCATGGAGACTGTTGTATTCAATCCCGATGCAATTTCTGTGTTTCATCAACAGTCTGATAGTCCACAGATTACAGAATGCCTCCAGATGTGCATCGGAAACTACTACTGGTCTTCCAGGGAACGATCAAATCGTAGCCTGTTTGAGAATTACTCCCATGGAGGAAAGTGCGGATGGTGACTGTTGTATTCAATACCGAGGCAATTTCTCTGTTTCATCAACACTTTGAAGGTCCACAGATTACAGAATGCCTCCAGATGTGCATCGGAAACTACTACTGGTCTTCCAGGGAACGATCAAAGCGTAGACTGTTTGAGAATTACCCCCATTTAGGAAAGTGCGCATGGTGACCTTTGTATTCAATCCCAAAGCAATTTCTGTGTTCCTAAACACTCTGATAGTCCACAGATTACAGAATGCCTCCGGATGTGTATCGGAAGCTACTACTGGTCTTCCAGTGAACGATAAAAGCGTAAACTCTTTGAGTCATTACTGCCATGGGAGAAAGTGCGCATGGTGACTGTTGTATTCAATTCCGATGCAATTTCTGTGTTTCATCAACATTCTGATAGTCCACAGATTACAGAATGCCTCCAGATGTGCATCGGAAAGTAATACTGGTCTTCCAGGGAACGAACAAAGCGTGTACCGTTTGAGACATTACTCCCATGGAGGAAAGTGCGCATGGTGACTATTGTATTCAATCCTTGTACAATTTCTGTGTTTCATCAACAATCTGATAGTCCACAGAATACAGATTGCCTCCATATGAGCATCGGAAACTACTACTGGTCTTCCAGGGAACGATCAAAGCGTAGACTGTTAGAGACGTTACTCCCATAGAGGAAAGTGCGCATGGTGATTGCTATATTCAATCCCGATGCAATTTCTGTGTTCCTAAACACTGTGATAGTCCACAGATTACAGAATGCCTCCAGATGTGCACCGGAAACTACTACTGGTCTTCCTGGGAACGATCAAAGGGTAAACTCTTTGAGTCATTACTCCCATGGGAGAATGTGCCCATGGAGACTGTTGTATTCAATTCCGATGCAATTTCTGTGTTTCATCTACAGTCTGATAGTCCACAGATTACAGAATGCCTCCAGATGTGCATCGGAAACTACTACTGGTCTTCCAGGGAACGATCAAATCGTAGCCTGTTTGAGAATTACTCCCATGGAGGAAAGTGCGGATGGTGACTGTTGTATTCACTCCCGATGTAATTTCTGTGTTTCATCAACAGTTCGAAGGTACACAGATTACAGAATGATTCCAGATGTGCATCGGAAACTACTACTGGTCTTCCAGGGAACGATCAAAGCGTAGACTGTTTGAGAATTACTCCCATGGAGGAAAGTGCGGATGGTGACTGTTGTATTCACTCCCGATGTAATTTCTGTGTTTCATCAACACTTCGAAGGTCCACAGATTACAGAATGATTCCAGATGTGCATCGGAAACTACTACTGGTCTTCCAGGGAACGATCAAAGCGTAGACTGTTTGAGAATTACTCCCATGGAGGAAAGTGCGCATGGTGACTTTTATATTCAATCCTAAAGCAATTTCTGTGTTCCTAAACACTCTGATAGTCCACAGATTACAGAATGCCTCCGGATGTGCATCGGAAGCTACTACTGGTCTTCCAGTGAACGATCAAAGCGTAAACTCTTTGAGTCATTACTGCCATGGGAGAAAGTGCCCATGGAGACTGTTGTATTCAATCCCGATGCATTTTCTGTGTTTCATCAACACTCTGATAGTCCACAGATTACAGAATGCCTCCAGATGTGCATATTAAACTAGTACTGGTCTTCCTGGGAACGATCAAACCGTAGACTGTTTGAGACATTACTCCCATGGAGGAAACTGGGCATGATGTCTGTTGTATTCAATCCCGATGCAATTTCCCTGTTTCATAAACACTCTGATAGTCCACAGAATACAGATTGTCTCCAGATGTGCATCGGACACTACCACTGGTCTTCCAGGGACGATCAAAGTGTGGACTGTTTGAGACATTACTCCTATGGAGGAAAGTGGGCATGGTGACTGTTGTATTCAATCCCGATGCAATTTCTGTGTTTCATCAACGCTCTTATAGTCCACAGGTTACAGATTGTCTCCAGATGTGCATCGTAAACTACTACTGGTCTTCCTGCGAACGATCAAAGCGTAGACTGTTTCAGACATTACACCCATGGAGGAAAGTGCGTATGGTGACTGTTGTATTCAATCCCGATGCAATTTCTGTGTTTCATGAACAGTCTGATAGTCCACAGATTACAGATTGCCTCCAGATGTGCATCGGAAACTACTACTGGTCTTCCAGGGAAAGATCAAATCGTAGCCTGTTTGAGAATTACTCCCATGGAGGAAAGTGCGGATGGTGGTTGTTGTATTCACTCCCGATGTAATTTCTGTGTTTCATCAACACTTCGAAGGTCCACAGATTACAGAATGATTCCAGATGTGCATCGGAAACTACTACTGGTCTTCCAGGGAACGATCAAAGCGTAGACTGTTTCAGACATTACACCCATGGAGGAAAGTGCGCATGGTGACTTTTGTATTCAATCCCAAAGCAATTTCTGTGTTCCTAAACACTCTGATAGTCCACAAATTACAGAATGCCTCCGGATGTGCATCGGAAGCTACTACTGGTCTTCCAGTGAACGATCAAAGCGTAAACTCTTTGAGTCATTACTGCCATGGGAGAAAGTGCCCATGGTGCCTGTCGTATTCAATCCCGATGCAACTTCTGTATTTCATCAAAAGTCTGATAGTCCACAGATTACAGAATGCCTCCAGATGTGCATATTAAACTACTACTGGTCTTCCTGGGAACGATCAAACCGTAGACTGTTTGAGACATTACTCCCATGGAGGAAACTGCGCATGGTGACTGTTGTATTCAATCCCGATGCAATTTCCGTGTTTCATCAACACTCTGATAGTCCACAGATTACAGATTGTCTCGAGATGTGCATCGGAAACTACTACTGGTCTTCCTGGGAACGATCAAAGCGTAGACTGTTTGAGACATTACTCCCATGGAGGAAAGTGCGCATGGTGACTGTCATATTCAGTCCCAATGCAATTTCTGTGTTTCATCAACACTCTAATAGTCCACAGATTACAGAATGCCTCCAGATGTGCATCGGAAACTACTACTGGTCTTCCAGGGAACGATCAAAGCGTAGACTGTTTGAGACATTACTCCCATGGAGGAAAGTGCTCATGGTGACTGTTGTATTCAATCCCGATGCAATTTCTGTGTTTCATCAGCACTCTGATAGTCCACAGATTACAGAATGCCTCCAGATGTGCATCGGAAACTACTACTGGTCTTCAAGGGAACGATCAAAGCGTAGACTGTTAGAGACGTTACTCCCATAGAGGAAAGTGCGCATGGTGATTGCTGTATTCAATCCCGATGCAATTTCTGTGTTCCTAAACACTGTGATAGTCCACAGATTACAGAATGCCTCCAGATGTGCACCGGAAACTACTACTGGTCTTCCTGGGAACGATCAAAGGGTAAACTCTTAGAGTCATTACTCCCATGGGAGAATGTGCCCATGGAGACTGTTGTATTCAATCCCGATGCAATTTCTGTGTTTCATCAACAGTCTGATAGTCCACAGATTACAGAATACCTCCAGATGTGCATCGGAAACTACTACTGGTCTTCCAGGGAACGATCAAATCGTAGCCTGTTTGAGAATTACTCCCATGGAGGAAAGTGCGGATGGTGACTGTTGTATTCACTCACGATGTAATTTCTATGTTTCATCAACACTTCGAAGGTCCACAGATTACAGAATGATTCCAGATGTGCATCCGAAACTACTACTGGTCTTCCAGGGAACGATCAAAGCGTAGACTGTTTCAGACATTACTCCCATGGAGGAAAGTGCGCATGGTGACTGTTGTATTCAATACCGAGGCAATTTCTCTGTTTCATCAACACTTTGAAGGTCCACAGATTACAGAATGCCTCCGGATGTGCATCGGAAGCTACTACCGGTCTTCCAGTGAACGATCAAAGCGTAAACTCTTTGAGTCATTACTGCCATGGGAGAAAGTGCCCATGGTGCCTGTCGTATTCAATCCCGATGCAACTTCTGTATTTCATCAAAAGTCTGATAGTCCACAGATTACAGAATGCCTCCAGATGTGAATATTAAACTACTACTGGTCTTCCTGGGAACGATTAAACCGTAGACTGTTTGAGACATTACTCCCATGGAGGAAACTGCGCATGGTGACTGTTGTATTCAATCCCGATGCAATTTCCGTGTTTCATCAACACTCTGATAGTCCACAGATTACAGATTGTCTCCAGATATGCATCGGAAACTACTACTGGTCTTCCTGGGAACGATCAAAGCGTAGACTGTTTGAGACATTACTCCCATGGAGGAAAGTGCGCATGGTGACTGTCATATTCAGTCCCAAAGCAATTTCTGTGTTTCATCAACACTCTAATAGTCCACAGATTACAGAATGCCTCCAGATGTGAATCGGAAACTACTACTGGTCTTCCAGGGAACGATCAAAGCATAGACTGTTAGAGACGTTACTCCCATAGAGGAAAGTGCGCATGGTGATTGCTGTATTCAATCCCGATGCAATTTCTGTGTTCCTAAACACTGTGATAGTCCACAGATTACAGAATGCCTCCAGATGTGCACCGGAAACTACTACTGGTCTTCCTGGGAACGATCAAAGGGTAAACTCTTTGAGTCATTACTCCCATGGGAGAATGTGCCCATGGAGACTGTTGTATTCGATCCCGATGCAATTTCTGTGTTTCATCAACAGTCTGATAGTCCACAGATTACAGAATGCCTCCAGATGTGCATCGGAAACTACTACTGGTCTTCCAGGGAACGATCAAAGCGTAGACTGTTTCAGACATTACTCCCATTGAGGAATGTGCGCATGGTGACTGTTGTATTCAATACCGAGGCAATTTCTCTGTTTCATCAACACTTTAAAGGTCCACAGATTACTGAATGCCTCCAGATGTGCATCGGAAACTACTACTGGTCTTCCAGGGAACGATCAAAGCGTAGACTGTTTGAGAATTACTCCCATGGAGGAAAGTGCGCATGGTGACTTTTGTATTCAATCCCAAAGCAATTTCTGTGTTCCTAAACACTCTGATAGTCCACAGATTTCAGAATGCCTCCGGATGTGCATCGGAAGCTACTACTGGTCTTCCAGTGAACGATCAAAGCGTAAACTCTTTGAGTCATTACTGCCATGGGAGAAAGTGCCCATCGAGAATGTTGTATTCAATCCCGATGCATTTTCTGTGTTTCATCAACACTCTGATAGTCCACAGATTATAGAATGCCTCCAGATGTGCATCGTAAACTACTACTAGTCTTCCAGGGAACGATCAAACCGCAGACTGATTGAGACACTACTCCCATGGAGGAAACTGCGCATGGTGACTGTTGTATTCAATCCCGATGCAATTTCCGTGTTTCATCAACACTCTGATAGTCCACAGATTACAGATTGTCTCCAGATGTGCATCGGAAACTACTACTGGTCTTCCTGGGAACGATCAAAGCGTAGAATGTTTGATACATAACTCCCATGGAGGAAAGTGCGCATGGTGACTGTCGTATTCAGTCCCAATGCAATTTCTGTGTTTCATCAACACTCTGATAGTCCACAGATTACAGAATGCCTCCAGATGTGCATCGTAAACTACTACTAGTCTTCCAGGGAACGATCAAACCGTAGACTGTTTGAGACATTACTCCCATGGAGGAAACTGCGCATGGTGACTGTTGTATTCAATCCCGATGCAATTTCTGAGTTTCATCAACAGTCTGATAGTCCACAGATTACAGAATGCCTCCAGATGTGCATCGGAAACTACTAATGGTCTTCCAGGGAACGATCAAAGCGTAAACTCTTTGAGTCATTACTCCCATGGGAGAAAGTGCCCATGGAGTCTATTGTATTCAATCCCGATGCATTTTCTGTGTTTCATCAACACTCTGATAGTCCACAGATTACAGAATGCCTCCAGATGTGCATCGGAAAGTACTACTGGCCTTCCTGGGAACGATCAAAGCGTAGACTCTTTGAGACATAACTCCCATGGAGGAAAGTGCGCACGGTGACTGTCATATTCAGTCCCAATGCAATTTCTGTGTTTCATCAACACTCTTATAGTCCACAGATTTCAGAATGCCTCCGGATGTGCATCGGAAGCTACTACTGGTCTTCCAGTGAACGATCAAAGCGTAAACTCTTTGAGTCATTACTGCCATGGGAGAAAGTGCCCATGGAGAATGTTGTATTCAATCCCGATGCATTTTCTGTGTTTCATCAACACTCTGATAGTCCACAGATTATAGAATGCCTCCAGATGTGCATCGTAAACTACTACTAGTCTTCCAGGGAACGATCAAACCGTAGACTGTTTGAGGCATTACTCCCATGGAGGAAACTGCGCATGGTGACTGTTGTATTCAATCCCGATGCAATTTCCGTGTTTCATCAACACTCTGATAGTCCACAGATTACAGATTGTCTCCAGATGTGCATCGGAAACTACTACTGGTCTTCCTGGGAACGATCAAAGCGTAGAATATTTGATACATAACTCCCATGGAGGAAAGTGCGCATGGTGACTGTCGTATTCAGTCCCAATGCAATTTCTGTGTTTCATCAACACTCTGATAGTCCACAGATTACAGAATGCCTCCAGATGTGCATCGGAAACTACTACTGGTCTTCCAGGGAACGATCAAAGCGTAGACTGTTAGAGACATTACTCCCATGGAGGAAAGTGCGCATGGTGATTGCTGTATTCAATCCCGATGCAATTTCCGTGTTTCATCAACACTCTGATAGTCCACAGATTACAGATTGTCTCCAGATGTGCATCGGAAACTACTACTGGTCTTCCTGGGAACGATCAAAGCGTAGAATGTTTGATACATAACTCCCATGGAGGAAAGTGCGCATGGTGACTGTCGTATTCAGTCCCAATGCAATTTTTGTGTTTCATCAACACTCTGATAGTCCACAGATTACAGAATGCCTCCAGATGTGCATCGGAAAGTACTACTGGCCTTCCTGGGAACGATCAAAGCGTAGACTCTTTGAGACATAACTCCCATGGAGGAAAGTGCGCACGGTGACTGTCATATTCAGTCCCAATGCAATTTCTGTGTTTCATCAACACTCTTATAGTCCACAGATTTCAGAATGCCTCCGGATGTGCATCGGAAGCTACTACTGGTCTTCCAGTGAACGATCAAAGCGTAAACTCTTTGAGTCATTACTGCCATGGGAGAAAGTGCCCATGGAGAATGTTGTATTCAATCCCGATGCATTTTCTGTGTTTCATCAACACTCTGATAGTCCACAGATTATAGAATGCCTCCAGATGTGCATCGTAAACTACTACTAGTCTTCCAGGGAACGATCAAACCGTAGACTGTTTGAGGCATTACTCCCATGGAGGAAACTGCGCATGGTGACTGTTGTATTCAATCCCGATGCAATTTCCGTGTTTCATCAACACTCTGATAGTCCACAGATTACAGATTGTCTCCAGATGTGCATCGGAAACTACTACTGGTCTTCCTGGGAACGATCAAAGCGTAGAATGTTTGATACATAACTCCCATGGAGGAAAGTGCGCATGGTGACTGTCGTATTCAGTCCCAATGCAATTTCTGTGTTTCATCAACACTCTGATAGTCCACAGATTACAGAATGCCTCCAGATGTGCATCGGAAACTACTACTGGTCTTCCAGGGAACGATCAAAGCGTAGACTGTTAGAGACATTACTCCCATGGAGGAAAGTGCGCATGGTGATTGCTGTATTCAATCCCGATTCAATTTCTGTGTTTCATCAACACTCTGATAGTCCACAGATTACAGAATGATTCCAGATGTGCATCGGAAACTACTACTGGTCTTCCTGGGAACGATCAAAGCGTAGAAAGTTTTATACATTACTCCCATGGAGGAAAGTGCGCATGGTGACTGTCGTATTCAGTCCCAATGCAATTTCTGTGTTTCATCAACACTCTGATAGTCCACAGATTACAGAATGCCTCCAGATGTGCATCGTAAACTACTACTAGTCTTCCAGGGAACGATCAAACCGTAGACTGTTTGAGACATTACTCCCATGGAGGAAACTGCGCATGGTGACTGTTGTATTCAATCCCGATGCAATTTCTGAGTTTCATCAACAGTCTGATAGTCCACAGATTACAGAATGCCTCCAGATGTGCATCGGAAACTACTAATGGTCTTCCAGGGCACGATCAAAGCGTAAACTCTTTGAGTCATTACTCCCATGGGAGAAAGTGCCCATGGAGTCTATTGTATTCAATCCCGATGCATTTTCTGTGTTTCATCAACACTCTGATAGTCCACAGATTACAGAATGCCTCCAGATGTGCATCGGAAAGTACTACTGGTCTTCCTGGGAACGATCAAAGCGTAGACTCTTTGAGACATAACTCCCATGGAGGAAAGTGCGCACGGTGACTGTCATATTCAGTCCCAATGCAATTTCTGTGTTTCATCAACACTCTTATAGTCCACAGATTACAGAATGCCTCCAGATGTGCTTCGGAAACTACTACTGGTCTTCCAGGGAACGATCAAAGCGTAGACTGTTTGAGACATTACTCCCATGGAGGAAAGTGCTCATGGTGACTGTTGTATTCAATCCCGATGCAACTTCTGTGTTTCATCAGCACTCTGATAGTCCACAGATTACAGAATGCCTCCAGATATGCATCGGAAACTACTACTGGTCTTCCAGGGAACGATCAAAACGTAGACTCATATAGACATTACTCCCATAGAGGAAAGTGCGCATGGTGATTGCTGTATTCAATCCCGATGCAATTTCTGAGTTTCATCAACACTCTGATAGTCCACAGATTACAGAATGCCTCCAGATGTGCACCGGAAACTACTACTGGTCTTCCTGGGAACGATCAAAGCATAAACTCTTTGAGTCATTACTCCCATGGGAGAAAGTGCCCTTGGAGACTGTTGTATTCAATCCCGATGCATTTTCTGTGTTTCATCAGCACTCTGATAGTCCACAGATTACAGAATGCCTAAAGATGTGCACCGGAAACTACAACTGGTCTTCCTGGGAACGATCAAAGCGTAGACTGTCTGAGACAGTACTCCCATTGAGGAAAGTGCGCATGGCGCTTGTCGTATTCAATCCCGATGCAACTCCTGTATTTCATCAAAAGTCTGATAGTCCACAGATTACAGAATGCATCCAGATGTGCATCGTAAACTGCTACTGGTCTCCCAGGGAACGATCAAACCGTAGACTGTTTGAGACATTACTCCCATGGAGGTAACTGCGCATGGTGACTGTTGTATTAAATCCCGATGCAATTTCTGAGTTTCATCAACAGTCTGATAGTCCACAGATTACAGAATGCCTCCAGATGTGCATCGGAAACTACTAATGGTCTTCCAGGGAACGATCAAAGCGTAAACTCTTTGAGTCATTACTCCCATGGGAGAAAGTGCCCATGGAGTCTATTGTATTCAATCCCGATGCATTTTCTGTGTTTCATCAACACTCTGATAGTCCACAGATTACAGAATGCCTCCAGATGTGCAGCGGAAACTACTACTGGTCTTCCTGTGAACGATCAAAGCGTAGACTGTCTGAGACATTACTCCCATTGAGGAAAGTGCGCTTGGTGCCTGTCGTTTTCAATCCCGATGCAATTTCTGTATTTCATCAAAAGTCTGATAGTCCACAGATTACAGAATGCCACCAGATGTGCATCGTAAACTACTACTGGTCTTCCAGGTAACGATCAAACCGTAGACTGTTTGAGACATTACTCCCATGGAGGAAACTGCGTATGGTGAGTGTTGTATTCAATCATGATGCAATTTCCGTGCTTCATCAACACTCTGATAGTCCACAGATTACAGATTGTCTCCGGATGTGCATCGGAAAGTACTACTGGTCTTCCTGGGAACGATCAAAGCGTAGACTCTTTGAGACATTACTCCCATGGAGGAAAGTGCGCACGGTGACTGTCATATTCAGTCCCAATGCAATTTCTGTGTTTCATCAACACTCTTATAGTCCACAGATTACAGAATGCCTCCAGATGTGCTTCGGAAACTACTACTGGTCTTCCAGGGAACGATCAAAGCGTACACTGTTTGAGACATTACTCCCATGGAGGAAAGTGCTCATGGTGACTGTTGTATTCAATCCCGATGCAATTTCTGTGTTTCATCAGCACTCTGATAGTCCACAGATTACAGAATGCCTCCAGATATGCATCGGAAACTACTACTGGTCTTCCAGGGAACGATCAAAGCGTAGACTGTTAGAGACATTACTCCCATAGAGGAAAGTGCGCATGGTGATTGCTGTATTCAATCCCGATGCAATTTCTGAGTTTCATCAACACTCTGATAGTCCACAGATTACAGAATGCCTCCAGATGTGCACCGAAATCTACTACTGGTCTTCCTGGGAACGATCAAAGCGTAAACACTTTGAGTCATTACTCCAGTGGGAGAAAGTGCCCATGGAGACTGTTGTATTCAATCCCGATGCATTTTCTGTGTTTCATCAACACTCTGATAGTCCACAGATTACAGAATGCCTAAAGATGTGCACCGGAAACTACTACTGGTCTTCCTGGGAACGATCAAAGCGTAGACTGTCTGAGACATTACTCCCATTGAGGAAAGTGCGCATGGCGCCTGTCGTATTCAATCCCGATGCAACTCCTGTATTTCATCAAAAGTCTGATAGTCCACAGATTACAGAATGCCTCCAGATGTGCATCGTAAACTGCTACTGGTCTCCCAGGGAACGATCAAACCGTAGACTGTTTGAGACTTTACTCCCATGGAGGAAACTGCGCATGGTAACTGTTGTATTCAATCCCGATGCAATTTCCGTGTTT
This sequence comes from Schistocerca gregaria, assembly GCF_023897955.1. NCBI lineage: Eukaryota > Metazoa > Arthropoda > Insecta > Orthoptera > Acrididae > Schistocerca > Schistocerca gregaria. Next base: position 1,760,475 of record NC_064931.1, on the reverse strand, counting down.
CATCAACACTCTGATAGTCCACAGATTACAGAATGCCTCTAGATGTTTATCGGAAACTACTACTGGTCTTCCAGGGAACGATCAAATCGTAGCCTGTTTGAGAATTACTCCCATGGAGGAAGGTGTGGATGGTGACTGTTGCATTCACTCCCGATGTAATTTCTGTGTTTCATCAACACTTCGAAGGTCCACAGATTACAGAATGATTCCAGATGAGCATCGGAAACTACTACTGGTCTTCCAGGGAACAATCAAAACGTAGACTGCTTCAGACAATACTCCCATGGAGGAAAGTGCGCATGGTGACTGTTGTATTCAATACCGAGGCAATTTCTGTGTTTCATCATCACTTTGAAGGTCCACAGATTACAGAATGCCTCCAGATGTGCATCGGAAACTTCTACTGGTCTTCCTGGGAACGATCACAGCGTAGACTGTTTGAGAATCACTCCCATGGAGGAAAGTGCGCATGGTGACTCTTGTATTCAATCCCAAAGCAATTTATGTGTTCCTAAACACTCTGATAGTCCACAGATTACAGAATGCCTCCAGGTGTGCATCGGAACTACTACTGGTCTTCCAGCGAATAATCAAAGCGTAGAATGTTAGAGACATTACTCCCATAGAGGAAAGTGCGTATGGTGACTGTTGTATTCAAACCCGATGCAATTTCAGTGTTTCATCAACACTCTGATTGTACACAAATTACAGAATGCCTGCAGATGTGCATCGGAAACTACTACTGGTCTTCCTGGGAATGATCAAAGCGTAGACTGTTTCAGGCATTACTCCCATGGAGGAAAGTGCGTATGGTGAATGTTGTATTCACCCCGATGCAATTTCTGTGATTCATCAACAGTCTGATAGTCCACAGAATACAGAATGCCTCCAGATGTGCATCGGAAACTACTACTGGTCTTCCAGGGACGATCAAAGTGAAGACTGTTTGAGACATTACTCCCATGGAGGAAAGTGCGCATGGTGACTGTTGCATTCAATCCCGATGGAATTTCTGTGTTTCATCGACACTCTGATAGTCCACAGATTACTGATTGTCTCCAGATGTGCGTCGGAAACTACTACTGGTCTTCCAGGGACCGATCAAAACGTAGCCTGCTTGAGAATTACTCCCATGGAGGAAAGTGCAGATGGTGACTGTTGTATTCAATCCTGATACAATTTCTGTGTTTCGTTACCTCTCTGATAGTCCACAGATTACAGAATGCCTCCAGATGTGCATCGGAAACTACTACTGGTCTTCCAGGGAACGATCAAAAAGTAGACTGTTTGAGAATTACTCCCATGGAGGAAAGTGCGCATGGTGACTGTTGTATTCAATCCCGATGCAATTTCTGTGTTTCATCAGCACTGTGATACTCCACAGATAACAGAACACCTCCAGATGTGCATCGGAAGTTACTACTGGTCTTCCAGGGAACGATCAGAGAGTAAACTCTTTGAGACATTACTCCCATGGAGGAAAGTGCGCATGGTGACTCTTGTATTCAATCCCGATGCAATTTCTGTGTTTCATCAGCACTCTGATAGTCCACAGGTTACAGAATGCCTCCAGATGTGCGTCGGAAGCTACTACTGATCTTCCTGGGAACGATCAAAACGTAGACTGTTTGAGAATTACTTCCATGGAGGAAAGAGCGCATGGTAACTGTTGTATTCAATCCCGATGCAATTTCTGTGTTTCATCTACACTCTGATAGTCCACAGATTACTGAATGCCTCCAGACGTGCATCGGAAACTACTCCAGGTCTTCCAGGGAACGATCAAAGCGTGAACTGTTTGAGACATTACTTCCATGGAGGAAAGTACGCATGGTGACTGTTGTATCCAATCCCGAATCACTTTCTGTGTTTCATCAACACTCTGATAGTCCACAGATTACAGAATGATTCCAGATGTGCATCGGAAACTACTACTGGTCTTCCAGGGAACGATCAAAGCGTAGACTGGTTGAGACACTACTCCCATGGAGGAAAGTGCGCATGGTGACTGTTGTATTCAATCCCGATGCATTTTCTGTGTTTCATCAACACCCTGATAGTCCACAGATTACAGAATGCCTCCAGATGTGCATCGGAAACTACTACTGGTCTTCCTGGGATCGACCAAAGCGTAGATTGTTTGAGACATTACTCCCATGAAGGAGAGTGCAAATGGTGATTGTTGTATTCAATCCCGATGCAATTTCTGTGTTGCATCATAACTCTGATATTCCACTGTTTACAGAATGCCTCCAGATGTGCATAGGAAACTACTGATAGTCTTCCAGGGAACGATCAAAGCATAGATTCTGTGACACTTTACTCCCATGGAGGAAAGTGCGCATGGTGAACGTTGTATTCAATCCCGATGCAATTTCTGTGTTTCATCAACACTCTGATTGTCCACAGATTACAGAATGCCTCCAGATGTGCAGCGGAAACTGCTACTGGCCTTCCAGGGAACGATCAAAGCGTAGACTGGTTGAGACACTACTCCCATGGAGGAAAGTGCGCATGGTGAATGTTGTATTCAATCCCGATGCAATTACTGTGTTTCATCAACACTCAGATAGTCCACAGATTACAGAATGCCTCCAGATGTGCATCGGAAACTACTACTGGTCTTCCAGGGACCGATCAAATCGTAGACTGTTAGAGACATTTCTCCCATGAAGGGAAGTGCGCATGGTGACTGTTGTATTCAATCCCGATGTAATTTCTGTGTTTCATCAATACTCTGATAGTCCACAGATTACAGAATGCCTCCAGATGTGCATCGGAAACTACTACTGGTCTTCCAGGGAACGATCAAAGCGTAGACTGGTTGAGACACTACTCCCATGGAGGAAAGTGCGCATGGTGACTGTTGTATTCAATCCCGATGCATTTTCTGTGTTTCATCAACACTCTGCTAGTCCACGGATTACAGAATGCCTCCAGATGTACATCGGAAACTACTACTGGTCTTCCTGGGATCGATCAAAGCGTAGATTGTTTGAGACATTACTCCCATGAGGGAAAGTGCACATGGTGATTGTTGTATTCAGTCCCGATGCAATTTCTGTGTTTCATCAACACTCTGATAGTCCACAGATTACAGAATGCCTCCAGATGTGCATCGGAAACTACTTCTGGACATCCTGGAAACTATCAAAGCGTAGACTGTTTGAGACATTACTCCCATTCAGGAGAGTGCACATGGTGATTGTTGTATTCAGTCCGGATGCAATTTCTGTGTTTCATCAACACTCTGATAGTCCACAGATTACAGAATGCCTCCAGATGTAAATCGGAAACTACTTCTGGTCTTCCTGGGAACGATCACAGCGTAGACTGTTTGAGACATTACTCCCATTCAGGAATGTGCGCATGATGACTGTTGTATTCAATCCCGATGCAATTTCTGTGTTTCATCAATACTCTAATAGTCCACAGATTACAAAATGCCTCCAGATGTGCACCTGAAACTACTACTGGTCTTCCTGGGAACGATCAAATCGTAGACTGTCTGAGACACTACTCCAATGGAGGAAAGTGCGCACGGTGAATGTTGTATTCAATCCCGATGCAATTTCTGTGTTTCATCAACACTCTGATAGTTCACAGATTACAGAATGCCTCCAGATGTGCATCGGAAACTACTAATAGTCTTGCAGGGAACGATCAAATCGTAGACTGTTAGAGACATTTCTCCCATGGAGGAAAGTGCGCATGGTGACTGTTGTATTCAATCCCGATGTAATATCTGTGTTTCATCAATACTCTGATAGTCCACAGATTACAGAATGCCTCCAGATGTACATCGGAAACTACCACTGGTCTTCCAGGGAACGATCAAATTGTAGACTGTTTGAGACATTACCCCCATGGAGGAAAGTGCAAATGGTGACTGTTGTATTCAATCCCAAAGCAATTTTGTGTTTCATCAACACTCTGATAGTCCACAGATTACAGATTGAATCCAGATGTGCATCGGTAACTACTACTGGTATTCCAGGGAACGATCAAAGCGTAGACTGTTTGAGACATTACTCCCATGGAGGAAAGTGCGGATGGTGACTGTTGTATTCAATCCCGATGCAATTTCTCTGTTTCATCAACACTTTGAAAGTCCACGGAGGACAGAATTCCTCCAGATGTGCATCGGAAACTACTAATGGTCTCCCAGGGAACGATCATAGCGTAGACTGTTTCAGACATTACTCCCATGGAGGCAAGTGCGCATGGTGACTGTTGTATTCATTCCCGATGCATTTTCTGTGTTTCATCAACACTCTGATAGTCCACAGATTACAGAATGCCTCCAGATGTGCATCGGAAACTACTACTGGTCTTCCTGGGATCGATCAAAGCGTAGATTGTTTGAGACATTACTCCCATGAAGGAAAGTGCACATGGTGATTGTTGTATTCAGTCCCGATGCAATTTCTGTGTTTCTTCAACACTCTGATAGTCCACAGATTACAGAATGCCTCCAGATTTGCATCGGAAACTACTTCTGGTGTTCCTGGGAACGATCAAAGCGTAGACTGTTTCAGATATTACTCCCACTCAGGAAAGTGCCCATGGTGACTGTTGTATTCAGTCCCGATGTAAGTTCTGTGTTTCATCAATACTCTGATAGTCCACAGATTACACGATGCCTCCAGATGTGCATCGGAAACTACCACTGGTCTTCCAGGGAACGATCAAATCGTAGACTGTTTGAGACATTACTCCCATGGAGGAAAGTGCGCATGGTGACGGTTGTATTCAATCCCGATGCAATTTCTGTGTATCATCATCACTATGATAGTCCACAGATTACAGAATGCCTCCAGATCTGCTTCGGAAACTACTGATGGTCATCCAGGGAACGATCAAAGCGTAGACTCTTTGACACATTACTCCCATGGAGGAAAGTGCGCATGGTGACTGTTGTATTCAATCCCGATGCAATTTCTGTGTTTCATCATATTACAGAATGCCCCCAGATGTGCAGCGGAAACTGCTACTCGCCTTCCAGGTAACGATCAAAGCGTAGACTGTTTGAGACACTACTCCCATGGAGGAATGTGCACATGGTGACTGTTGTATTCAATCCCGATGCAATTTCTGTGTTTCATCAACACTCTGATAGTCCACAGATTACAGAATGCCCCGAAATGTGCATCGGAAACTACTACAGGTCTTCCAGGGAACGATCAAAGCGTAGACTGTTAGAGACATTACTCCCATGGAGGAAAGTGCGGATGGTGACTGTTGTATTCACTCCCGATGCAATATCTGTGTTTCTTTAACACTTTGAAGGTCCACAGAGTACAGAATGCCTCCAGATGTGCATCGGAAACTACTACTGGTTTTCCAGCGAACGATCAAAGCGTAGACTGTTAGAGACATTACTCCCATGGAGGAAAGTGCGCATTGTGACTGTTGTATTCAATACCGATTCAATTTCTGTGTTTCATCGACACTTTGAAGGTCCACGGATTATAGAATGCCTCCAGATATGCATCGGAAACTACAACTGGTCTTCCAGGGAACGATCAAAGCGTAGACTGTTTGAAACATTGCTCCCATGGAGGAAAGTGCGCATGGTGACTGTTGTATTCAATCGCGATGCAATTTCTGTGTTTCATCAACACTCTGATAGTCCACAAATTACAGAATTTATCTAGATGTGCATCGTTAACTACTACTGGTCTTCCAGGGAACAATAAAGGCGTAGGACTGTTTGAGACATTACTCCCACAGAGGAAAGTGCGCATGGTGACGGTTGTATTCAATCCCGAGGCAATTTCTGTGTTTCATCAACACTTTGAAGGTCCACAGATTACAGATTGTCTCCAAATGTGCGTCGGAAACTACTACTGATCTTCCTAGGAACGATCAAAACGTAGACTGTTTGAGAATTACTTCCATGGAGGAAAGAGCGCATGGTAACTGTTGTGTTCAATCCCGATGCAATTTCTGTTTTTCATCAACACTGTGATAGTCCACAGATTACAGAACGCCTCCAGATGTTCATCGAAAACTACTACTGGTCTCCCAGGGAACGAACAAACCGTAGACTGTTTCAGACCTTACTCCCATGGAGGAAAGTGCGTACAATGACTGTTGTATTCAATCCCGATGCAATTTCTGTGTTTCATCAACACTCTGATAGTCCACAAATTACAGAATTTATCTAGATGTGCATCGTTAACTACTACTGGTCTTCCAGGGAACAATAAAGGCGTAGACTGTTTGAGACATTACTCCCACAGAGGAAAGTCCGCATGGTGACGGTTGTATTCAATCCCGAGGCAATTTCTGTGATTCATCAACACTTTGAAGGTCCACAGATTACAGATTGTCTCCATATGTGCGTCGGAAACTACTACTGATCTTCCTAGGAACGATCAAAACGTAGACTGTTTGAGAATTACTTCCATGGAGGAAAGAGCGCATGGTAACTGTTGTATTCAATCCCGATGCAATTTCTGTTTTTCATCAACACTGTGATAGTCCACAGATTACAGAACGCCTCCAGATGTTCATCGAAAACTACTACTGGTCTCCCAGGGAACGAACAAACCGTAGACTGTTTCAGACATTACTCCCATGGAGGAAAGTGCGTATGGTGACTGTTGTATTCATTCCCGATGCATTTTCTGTGTTTCATTAACACTCTGATAGTCCACAGATTACAGAATGCCTCCAGATGTGCATCGGAATCTACTACTGGCCTTACAGGGAACGATTAAAGCGTAGACTGGTTGAGACATTTCTCACATGGAGGAAAGGGCGCATGGTCACTGTTGTATTCCATCCCGATGCAATTTCGGTGTTTCATCTATACTCTGACAGTCCACAGATTACAGAATGCCGCCAGATGTACATCGGAAGTTACTACTGGTCTTCCAGGGAACGATCAAAGAGTAAACTCTTTTAGACATTACTCCCATGGAGGAAAGTGAACATGGAGACTGTTGTATTCAATCCCGATGCATTTTCTGTGTTTCATCAACACTCTGATAGTCCACAGGTTACAGATTGCCTCCAGATGTGCAACGGAAACTACGAATGGTCTTCCTGGGTACGATCACAGCGTAGACTGTTTGAGACATTACTCCCATGGAGAAATGTGCGGATGGTTACTGTTGTATTCAATCACGATGCAATTTCTGTGTTTCATCAACAGTCTGATAGTCCACAGGTTACAGAATGCCTCCAGATGTGCAACGGAAACTACTACTGGTCTTCCTGGGAACGATCACAGCGTAGACTGTTTGAGACATTACTCCCATGGAGAAAAGAGCGAATGGTGACTGTTGTATTCAATTCCGATGCAATTTCTGTTTTTCGTCAACAGTCTTATAGTCCACAGATTACAGAATGCCACCAGATGTGAATCGGAAACTACTACTGGTCTTCCAGGGAACGATCAAAGCGTAGACTGTTTGAGACATTACTCCCATGGAGAAAAGTGCGCATGGTGACTGTTGTATTCAATTCCGAAGCAATTTCTGTGTTTTGTCAACAGTCTGATAATCCACAGATTACAGAATGCCTCCAGATGTGCATCGGAAACTTCTAGTGGACTTCTATTGAACGATCAAAGCGTAGACTGTTTGAGACATTACTCCCATGGAGGAAAGTGCGCATGGTGACTGTTGTTTTCAATCCTTATGCAATTTCTGTGTTTCATAAACACTCTGACAGTCCACAGAATACAGATTGCCACCAGATGTGCATCTAAACTACTACTGGTCTTTCTGGGAACGATCAAAGCGTAGACTGAGACATTACTCACATGGAGGAAAGTGTGTATGGTGACTGTTATATTCAATCGCGATGCAATTTCTGTGTTTCATTAACACTCTGATAGTCCACAGATTACTGATTGCCTCCAGATGTGCATCGGAAGCTACTACTCGTCTTCCTGGGAACGATCAAAGCGTAGACTGTTTCAGACATTACTGCCATGGAGGAAAGTGCGCATGGTGACTATTGTATTCAATCATTGTACAATTTCTGTGTTTCATCAGCAATCTGATAGTCCACAGAATACAGATTGCCTCCAGATGTGCATCGAAAACAACTACTGGTCTTTCTGGGAACGATCAAAGCGTAGACTGTTAGACACATTACACCCATGGAGGAAAGTGTGCATGGTGACAGTTGTATTCAGTCCCGATGCAATTTCTGTGTTTCATCAACACTCTGATACGCCACAGATTGCAGAATGCCTCCAGATGTGCTTCGGAAGTTACTACTGGTCTTCAAGGGAACGATCAAAGAGTAAACTCTTTGAGACATTACTCCCATGGAGGAAAGTGCCTATGGAGACTGTTGTATTCAATCCCGATGCATTTTCTGTGTTTCATCAACACTCTGATAGTCCACAGGTTACAGAATGCCTCCAGATGTGCAACGGAAACTGCTACTGGTTTTCCTGGGAACGATCACAGCGTAGGCTGCTTGAGACATTACTCCCATGGAGAAAAGTGCAAATGGTGACTGTTGTATTCAATTCCGATGCAATTTCTGTGTTTTGTCAACAGTCTGATAATCCACAGATTACAGAATGCCTCCAGATGTACATCGGAAACTACTACTGGACTTCTATTGAACGATCAAAGCGTAGACTGTTTGAGACATTACTCACACGGAGGAAAGTGCGCAGGGTGACTGTTGTATTCAATCCCGATGCAATTCTAGTGTTTCATCAACACTCTGATAGTCCACAGATTACAGAATGCCTCCAGACGTGCATAGGAGACTACTACTGGTCTTCCAGGGAACGATCAAATAGTAGACTGTTAGAGACATTACTCCCATGGAGGAAAGTGTGGATGGTGATTGTTGTATTCATCACGAGGCAATTTCTGTGTTTCATCAACACTTTGAAGGTTTACAGATATAGAATGACTCCAGATGTGCATCGGAAACTACTTCTGGTCTTCCAGGGAACGATCAAAGCGTAGACTGTTTCAGACATTACTCAAATGGAGGAAAGTGCGCATGGTGACTGTTGTATTCAATACCGATGCAATTTCTGTGTTTCATCGACACTTTGAAGGTCCACGGATTACAGAATGCCTCCAGATGTGCATCAGAAACTACTACTGGTCTTGCAGATAACGATCAAATCGTAGCCTGCTTGAGAATTACTCCCAAGGAGGAAAGTGCGGATGGTGACTGTTGTATTCACTCCCGATGCAATTTCTGTGTTACATCTACACTTTGAAGATCCACAGATTACAGAATGCCTCCAGATGTGCATCGGAAACTACTACTGGTCTCCCAGGGAACGAACAAATCGTAGACTGTTTCAGACATTACTCCCATGGAGGAAAGTGCGCATGGTGACTGTTGTATTCAATACCGAGGCAATTTCTGTATTTCATCAACACTTTGAAGGTCCACATATTACAGAATGCCTCCTGATGTGCATCGGAAACTACTACTGGTCTTCCAGGGACCGATCAAAGCGTAGACTGTTTGAGAATTACTCCCATGGAGGAAAGTGCGCATAGTGACTGTTGTGTTCAATCCCGATGCAATTTCTGTGTTTCATCAACACTCTGATAAGCCACAGATTGCAGAATGCCTCCAGATGTGCATCGGAAGTTACTACTGGTCTTCCAGGGAACGATCAAAGAGTAAACTCTTTGAGACATTACTCCCATGGAGGAAAGTGCCCATGGAGACTGTTGTATTCAATCCCTATGCATTTTCTCTGCTTCATCAACACTCTGATAGTTCACAGGTTACAGATTGCCTCCAGATGTGCAACGGAAACTACTACTGGTTTTCCCTGGTACGATCACAGCGTTGACTGTTTGAGACATTACTCCCATGGAGAAATGTGCGCATGGTGACTGTTGTATTGAATTCCGATTAAATTTCTGTGTTTCTTCAACAGTCTGATAGTCCACAGATCACAGAATGCCTAAAGATGTGAATCGGAAACTACTACTGGTCTTCCAGCCAACGATCAAAACGTAGACTGTTTAAGACATTACTCCCATGGAGAAAAGTGCGCATGGTGACTGTTGTATTCAATTCCGATGCAATTTCTGTGTTTCATCAACATTCTGATAGTCCACAGATTACAGAATGCCTCCAGATGTGCATCGGAAAGTAATACTGGTCTTCCAGGGAACGATCAAAGCGTGTACCGTTTGAGACATTACTCCCATGGAGGAAAGTTCGCATGGTGACTATTGTATTCAATCCTTGTACAATTTCTGTGTTTCATCAACAATCTGATAGTCCACAGAATACAGATTGCCTCCATATGTGCATCGAAATCTACTACTGGCCTTTCTGGGAACGATCAAAGCGTAGACTGTTTGAGACATTACTCCCATGGAGTAAAGTTTGCATGGTGACTGTTATATTCAATCGCGATGCAATTTCTGTGTTTCATCAACACTCTGATAGTCGACAGATTACTGATTGCCTCCAGATGTGCATCGGAAACTACTACTCGTCTTTTGGGAACGATCAAAGCGTAGACAGTTTGAGACATTACTCCCATGGAGGAAAGTGCGGATGGTTACTGTTGTATTCAATCCCGATGCAATTTCTGTGTTTCATCAACAGTCTGATAGTCCACAGGTTACAGAATGCCTCCAGATGTGCAACGGAAACTACTACTGGTCTTCCAGGGAACGATCAAAGCGTAGACTGTTTGAGACATTACTCCCATGGAGAAAAGTGCGCATGGTGACTGTTGTATTCAATTCCGGTGCAATTTCTGTGTTTTGTCAACAGTCTGATAATCCACAGATTGCAGAATGCCTCCAGATGTGCATCGGAAACTACTAGTGGACTTCTATTGGACGATCAAAGCGTAGACTGTTTGAGACATTACTCCCATGGAGGAAAGTGCGCATGGTGACTGTTGTTTTCAATCCTTATGCTATTTCTGTGTTTCATCAACAATCTGATAGTCCACAGAATACAGATTGCCTGCAGATGTGCATCGAAAACTACTACTGGTCTTTCTGGGAACGATCAAAGCGTAGACTGTTTGAGACATTACTCCCATGGAGGAAAGTGCGGATGGTTACTGTTGTATTCAATCCCGATGCAATTTCTGTGTTTCATCAACAGTCTGATAGTCCACGGATTACAGAATGCCTCCAGATGTGCATCGGAAACAACTACTGGTCTTCCAGGGAACGATCAAATCGTAGCCTGCTTGAGAATTACTCCCAAGGAGGAATGTGCTAATGGTGACTGTTGTATTCACTCCCGATGCAAGTTCTGTGTTACATCAACACTTTGAAGGTCCACAGATTACAGAATGCCTCCAGATGTGCATCTGAAACTACTACTGGTCTTCCAGGGACCGATCAAAGCGTAGACTGTTTGAGAATTACTCCCATGGAGGAAAGTGCGCATGGTGACTGTTGTGTTCAATCCCGATGCAATTTCTGTGTTTCATCAACACTCTGATAAGCCACAGATTGCAGAATGCCTCCAGATGTGCATCGGAAGTTACTACTGGTCTTCCAGGGAACGATCAAAGAGTAAACTCTTTGAGACATTACTCCCATGGAGGAAAGTGCCCATGGAGACTTTTGTATTCAATCCCGATGCATTTTCTGTGTTTCATCAACACTCTGATAGTCCACAGGTTACAGAATGCCTCCAGATGTGCAACGGAAACTACTACTGGTTTTCCTGGGTACGATCACAGCGTTGACTGTTTAAGAAATTACTCCCATGGAGAAAAGTGCGCATGGTGACTGTTGTATTCAATTCCGATGCAATTTCTGTGTTTCATCAACATTCTGATAGTCCACAGATTACAGAATGCCTTCAGATGTGCATCGGAAAGTAATACTGGTCTTCCAGGGAACGATCAAAGCGTGTACCGTTTGAGACATTACTCCCATGGAGGAAAGTGCGCATGGTGACTATTGTATTCAATCCTTGTACAATTTCTGTGTTTCATCAACAATCTGATAGTCCACAGAATACAGATTGCCTCCATATGAGCATCGAAAACTACTACTGGTCTTTCTGGGAACGATCAAAGCGTAGACTGTTTGAGACATTACTCCCATGGAGTAAAGTGTGCATGGTGACTGTTATATTCAATCGCGATGCAATTTCTGTGTTTCATCAACACTCTGATAGTCCACAGATTACTGATTGCCTCCAGATGTGCATCGGAAACTACTACTCGTCTTTTGGGAACGATCAAAGCGTAGACTGTTTGAGAAATTACTCCCATGGAGAAAAGTGCGCATGGTGACTGTTGTATTCAATTCCGATGCAATTTCTGTGTTTTGTCAACAGTCTGACAATCCACAGATTGCAGAATGCCTCCAGACGTGCTTCGGAAACTACTAGTGGACTTCTATTGGACGATCAAAGCGTAGACTCTTTGAGACATTACTCCCATGGAGGAAAGTGCGCATGGTGACTGTTGTTTTCAATCCTTATGCTATTTCTGTGTTTCATCAACAATCTGATAGTCCACAGAATACAGATTGCCTCCAGATGTGCATCGAAAACTACTACTTGTCTTCCTGGGAACGATAAAAGCGTAGACTGTTTGAGACATTACTCCCATGGAGGAAGTGCGGATGGTGATTGTTGTATTCAATCCCGATGCAATTTCTGTGTTTCATCAACATTTTGATAGTTCACAGTTTACGGAATGCCTTCAGATGTGCATCGGAAACTACTACTGGTCTTCCAGGGAACGATCAAATCGTAGCCTGTTGAGAATTACTCCCAAGGAGGAAAGTGCGGATGGTGACTGTTGTATTCACTCCCGATGCAATTTCTGTGTTACATCAACCCTTTGAAGATCCACAGATTACAGAATGCCTCCAGATGTGCATCGGAAACTACTACTGGTCTCCCAGGGATCGAACAAATCGTAGACTGTTTCAGACATTACTCCCATGGAGGAAAATGCGCATGGTGACTGTTGTATTCAATACCGAGGCAATTTCTGTGTTTCATCAAAACTTTATAGGTCCACAGATTACAGAATGCCTCCTGATGTGCATCGGAAACTACTACTGGTCTTCCAGGGACCGATCAACGCGTAGACTGTTTGAGAATTACTCCCATGGAGGAAAGTGCGCATGGTGACTGTTGTGTTCAATCCCGATGCAATTTCTGTGTTTCATCAACACTCTGATACGCCCCAGATTGCAGAATGCCTCCAGATGTGCATCGGAAGTTACTACTGGTCTTCCAGGGAACGATCAAAGAGTAAACTCTTTGAGACATTAATCCCCTGGAGGAAAGTGCCCATGGAGACTGTTGTATTCAATCCCGATGCATTTTCTGTGTTTCATCAACACTCTGATAGTCCACAAGTTACAGAATGCCTCCAGATGTGCAACGGAAACTACTACTGGTCTTCCTGGGTACGATCACAACGTAGACTGTTTGAGACATTACTCCCATGGAGAAATGTGCGGATGGTTACTGTTGTATTCAATCACGATGCAATTTCTGTGTTTCATCAACAGTCTGATAGTCCACAGGTTACAGAATGCCTCCAGATGTGCAACGGATACTACTACTGGTCTTCCTGGGAACGATCACAGCGTGGACTGTTAGAGACATTACTCCCATGGAGGAAAGTGCCCATGGAGACTGTTGTATTCAATCCCTATGCATTTTCTCTGCTTCATCAACACTCTGATAGTTCACAGGTTACAGATTGCCTCCAGATGTGCAACGGAAACTACTACTGGTTTTCCCTGGTACGATCACAGCGTTGACTGTTTGAGACATTACTCCCATGGAGAAATGTGCGCATGGTGACTGTTGTATTGAATTCCGATTAAATTTCTGTGTTTCTTCAACAGTCTGATAGTCCACAGATCACAGAATGCCTAAAGATGTGAATCGGAAACTACTACTGGTCTTCCAGCCAACGATCAAAACGTAGACTGTTTAAGACATTACTCCCATGGAGAAAAGTGCGCATGGTGACTGTTGTATTCAATTCCGATGCAATTTCTGTGTTTCATCAACATTCTGATAGTCCACAGATTACAGAATGCCTCCAGATGTGCATCGGAAAGTAATACTGGTCTTCCAGGGAACGATCAAAGCGTGTACCGTTTGAGACATTACTCCCATGGAGGAAAGTTCGCATGGTGACTATTGTATTCAATCCTTGTACAATTTCTGTGTTTCATCAACAATCTGATAGTCCACAGAATACAGATTGCCTCCATATGTGCATCGAAATCTACTACTGGCCTTTCTGGGAACGATCAAAGCGTAGACTGTTTGAGACATTACTCCCATGGAGTAAAGTTTGCATGGTGACTGTTATATTCAATCGCGATGCAATTTCTGTGTTTCATCAACACTCTGATAGTCGACAGATTACTGATTGCCTCCAGATGTGCATCGGAAACTACTACTCGTCTTTTGGGAACGATCAAAGCGTAGACAGTTTGAGACATTACTCCCATGGAGGAAAGTGCGGATGGTTACTGTTGTATTCAATCCCGATGCAATTTCTGTGTTTCATCAACAGTCTGATAGTCCACAGGTTACAGAATGCCTCCAGATGTGCAACGGAAACTACTACTGGTCTTCCAGGGAACGATCAAAGCGTAGACTGTTTGAGACATTACTCCCATGGAGAAAAGTGCGCATGGTGACTGTTGTATTCAATTCCGGTGCAATTTCTGTGTTTTGTCAACAGTCTGATAATCCACAGATTGCAGAATGCCTCCAGATGTGCATCGGAAACTACTAGTGGACTTCTATTGGACGATCAAAGCGTAGACTGTTTGAGACATTACTCCCATGGAGGAAAGTGCGCATGGTGACTGTTGTTTTCAATCCTTATGCTATTTCTGTGTTTCATCAACAATCTGATAGTCCACAGAATACAGATTGCCTGCAGATGTGCATCGAAAACTACTACTGGTCTTTCTGGGAACGATCAAAGCGTAGACTGTTTGAGACATTACTCCCATGGAGGAAAGTGCGGATGGTTACTGTTGTATTCAATCCCGATGCAATTTCTGTGTTTCATCAACAGTCTGATAGTCCACGGATTACAGAATGCCTCCAGATGTGCATCGGAAACAACTACTGGTCTTCCAGGGAACGATCAAATCGTAGCCTGCTTGAGAATTACTCCCAAGGAGGAATGTGCTAATGGTGACTGTTGTATTCACTCCCGATGCAAGTTCTGTGTTACATCAACACTTTGAAGGTCCACAGATTACAGAATGCCTCCAGATGTGCATCTGAAACTACTACTGGTCTTCCAGGGACCGATCAAAGCGTAGACTGTTTGAGAATTACTCCCATGGAGGAAAGTGCGCATGGTGACTGTTGTGTTCAATCCCGATGCAATTTCTGTGTTTCATCAACACTCTGATAAGCCACAGATTGCAGAATGCCTCCAGATGTGCATCGGAAGTTACTACTGGTCTTCCAGGGAACGATCAAAGAGTAAACTCTTTGAGACATTACTCCCATGGAGGAAAGTGCCCATGGAGACTTTTGTATTCAATCCCGATGCATTTTCTGTGTTTCATCAACACTCTGATAGTCCACAGGTTACAGAATGCCTCCAGATGTGCAACGGAAACTACTACTGGTTTTCCTGGGTACGATCACAGCGTTGACTGTTTAAGAAATTACTCCCATGGAGAAAAGTGCGCATGGTGACTGTTGTATTCAATTCCGATGCAATTTCTGTGTTTCATCAACATTCTGATAGTCCACAGATTACAGAATGCCTTCAGATGTGCATCGGAAAGTAATACTGGTCTTCCAGGGAACGATCAAAGCGTGTACCGTTTGAGACATTACTCCCATGGAGGAAAGTGCGCATGGTGACTATTGTATTCAATCCTTGTACAATTTCTGTGTTTCATCAACAATCTGATAGTCCACAGAATACAGATTGCCTCCATATGAGCATCGAAAACTACTACTGGTCTTTCTGGGAACGATCAAAGCGTAGACTGTTTGAGACATTACTCCCATGGAGTAAAGTGTGCATGGTGACTGTTATATTCAATCGCGATGCAATTTCTGTGTTTCATCAACACTCTGATAGTCCACAGATTACTGATTGCCTCCAGATGTGCATCGGAAACTACTACTCGTCTTTTGGGAACGATCAAAGCGTAGACTGTTTGAGAAATTACTCCCATGGAGAAAAGTGCGCATGGTGACTGTTGTATTCAATTCCGATGCAATTTCTGTGTTTTGTCAACAGTCTGACAATCCACAGATTGCAGAATGCCTCCAGACGTGCATCGGAAACTACTAGTGGACTTCTATTGGACGATCAAAGCGTAGACTCTTTGAGACATTACTCCCATGGAGGAAAGTGCGCATGGTGACTGTTGTTTTCAATCCTTATGCTATTTCTGTGTTTCATCAACAATCTGATAGTCCACAGAATACAGATTGCCTCCAGATGTGCATCGAAAACTACTACTTGTCTTCCTGGGAACGATAAAAGCGTAGACTGTTTGAGACATTACTCCCATGGAGGAAGTGCGGATGGTGATTGTTGTATTCAATCCCGATGCAATTTCTGTGTTTCATCAACATTTTGATAGTTCACAGTTTACGGAATGCCTTCAGATGTGCATCGGAAACTACTACTGGTCTTCCAGGGAACGATCAAATCGTAGCCTGTTGAGAATTACTCCCAAGGAGGAAAGTGCGGATGGTGACTGTTGTATTCACTCCCGATGCAATTTCTGTGTTACATCAACCCTTTGAAGATCCACAGATTACAGAATGCCTCCAGATGTGCATCGGAAACTACTACTGGTCTCCCAGGGATCGAACAAATCGTAGACTGTTTCAGACATTACTCCCATGGAGGAAAATGCGCATGGTGACTGTTGTATTCAATACCGAGGCAATTTCTGTGTTTCATCAAAACTTTATAGGTCCACAGATTACAGAATGCCTCCTGATGTGCATCGGAAACTACTACTGGTCTTCCAGGGACCGATCAACGCGTAGACTGTTTGAGAATTACTCCCATGGAGGAAAGTGCGCATGGTGACTGTTGTGTTCAATCCCGATGCAATTTCTGTGTTTCATCAACACTCTGATACGCCCCAGATTGCAGAATGCCTCCAGATGTGCATCGGAAGTTACTACTGGTCTTCCAGGGAACGATCAAAGAGTAAACTCTTTGAGACATTAATCCCCTGGAGGAAAGTGCCCATGGAGACTGTTGTATTCAATCCCGATGCAATTTCTGTGTTTCATCAACAGACTGATAGTCCACAGATTACAGAGTGCCTTCAGATGTGCATCGGAAACTACTACTGGTCTTCAAGGGAACGATCAAATCGTAGCCTGCTTGAGAATTACTCACATTGAGGAAAGTGCGGATGGTGATTGTTGTATTCACTCCCGATGCAATATCTGTGTTACTTTAACACTTTGAAGGTCCACAGGTTACAGAATGCCTCCCGATGTGCATCGGAAACTACTACTGGTCTCCCAGGGAACGAACAAATCGTAGACTGTTTCAGACATTACTCCCATGGAGGAAAGTGCGCATAATGACTGTTGTATTCAATACCGAGACACTTTCTGTGTTTCATCAACACTCTGATAGTCCACAGGTTACAGAATGCCTCCAGATGTGCAACGGAAACTACTACTGGTTTTCCTGGGAATGATCACATCGTAGGCTGTTTGAGACATTACTCCCATGGTGAAAAGTGCGCATGGTGACTGTTGTATTCAATTCCGATGCAATTTCTGTGTTTCGTCAACAGTCTTATAGTCCACAGATTTCAGAATGCCTCCAGATGTGAATCGGAAACTACTACTGGTCTTCCAGGGAACGATCAAAGCGTAGACTGTTTGAGACATTACTCCCATGGAGAAAAGTGCGCATGGTGACTGTTGTATTCAATTCCGATGCAATTTCTGTGTTTTGTCAACAGTCTGATAATCCACAGATTACAGAATGCCTCCAGATGTGCAACGGAAACTACTACTGGACTTCTATTGAACGATCAAAGCGTAGACTGTTTGAGACATTACTCACATGGAGGAAAGTGCGCATGGTGACTGTAGTATTCAATCCCGATGCAATTCTAGTGTTTCATCAACACTCTGATAGTCCACAGATTACAGAATGCCTCCAGATGTGCATAGGAAACTACTACTGGTCTTCCAGGTAACGATCAAATAGTAGACTGTTTGAGACATTACTCCCATGGAGGAAAGTGCGGATGGTGATTGTTGTATTCATCACGATGCAATTTCTGTGTTTCATCAACACTTTGAAGGTCCACAGATATAGAATGACTCCAGATGTGCATCGGAAACTACTTCTGGTCTTCCAGGGAACGATCAAAGCGTAGACTGTTTCCGACATTACTCCCATGGAGGAAAGTGCGCATGGTGACAGTTGTATTCAATACCGATGCAATTTCTGTGTTTCATCGACACTTTGAAGGTCCACGGATTACAGAATGCCTCCAGATGTGCATCGGAAACTACTACTGGTCTTCCAGGGAACGATCAAATCGTAGCCTGCTTGAGGATTACTCCCAAGGAGGAAAGTGCGGATTGGACTGTTGTATTCACTCCCGATGCAATTTCTGTGTTACATCAACACTTTGAAGACCTACAGATTACAGAATGCCTCCAGATGTGCATCGGAAACTACTACTGGTCTCCCAGGGAACGAACAAATCGTAGACTGTTTCAGACATTACTCCCATGGAGGAAAGTGCGCATGGTGACTGTTGTATTCAATACCGAGGCACTTTCTGTGTTTCATCAACACTTTGAAGGACCACAGATTACAGAATGCCTCCTGATGTGCATCGGAAACTACTACTGGTCTTCCAGGGACCGATCAAAGCGTAGACTGTTTGAGAATTACTCCCATGGAGGAAAGTGCGCATGGTGACTGTTGTGTTCAATCCCGATGCAATATCTGTGTTTCATCAACACTCTGATAAGCCACAGATTGCAGAATGCCTCCAGATGTGCATCGGAAGTTACTACTGGTCTTCCAGGGAACGATCAAAGAGTAAACTCTTTGAGACTTTACTCCCATGGAGGAAAGTGCCCATGGAGACTGTTGTATTCAATCCCGATGCATTTTCTGTGTTTCATCAACACTCTGATAGTCCACAGGTTACAGAATGCCTCCAGATGTGCAACGGAAACTACTACTCGTTTTCCTGGGTACGATCACAGCGTTGACTGTTTGAGACATTACTCGAATGGAGAAATGTGCGCATGGTGACTGTTGTATTCAATTCCAAATCAATTTCTGTGTTTCTTCAACAGTCTGATAGTCCACAGATCACAGAATGCCTAAAGATGTGAATCGGAAACTACTACTGGTCTTCCAGGGAACGATCAAATCGTAGACGTTTTAAGACATTACTCCCATGGAGGAAAGTGCGCATAGTAACTGTTGTATTCAATCCCGATGCAATTTCCGTGTTTCATCAACTCTCTGATACTCCACAGATTACAAAATGCCACCAGATGTGCATCGGAAACTACTACTGGTCTTCCAGGGAACGATCAAAGCGTAGAATGTTTGAGACATTACTCCCATGGAGTAAAGTGTGCATGGTGACTGTTATATTCAATCGCGATGCAATTTCTGTGTTTCATCAACAGTCTGATAGTCCACAGAATACAGATTGCCTCCATATGTGCAACGGAAACTACTACTGGTCCTCCTGGGAACGATCGCAGCGTAGACTGTTTGAGACATTACTCCCATGGAGAAAAGTGCGCATGGTGACTGCTGTATTCAATTCCGATGCAATTTCTGTGTTTCGTCAACAGTCTTATAGTCCACGGATTACAGAATGCCACCAGATGTGAAACGGAAACTACTACTGGTCTTCCAGGGAACGATCAAAGCGTAGACTGTTTGAGACATTACTCCCATGGAGAAAAGTGCGCATGGTGACTGTTGTATTCAATTCCGATGCAATTTCTGTGTTTTGTCAACAGTCTGATAATCCACAGATTACAGAATGCCTCCAGATGTGCATCGGAAACTACTACTGGACTTCTATTGGACGATCAAAGCGTAGACTGTTTGAGACATTACCCCCATGGAGGAAGGTGCGCATGGTGACTGTTGTTTTCAATCCCTATGCAATTTCTGTGTTTCATCAACACTCTGATAGTCCACAGATTACTGATTGCCTCCAGATGTGCATCGGAAACTACTACTCGTCTTCCTGGGAACGATCAAAGCGTAGACTGTTTCAGACATTACTGCCATGGAGGAAAGTGCGGATAGTGACTGTTGTATTCAATCCCGATACAATTTCTGTGTTTCATCAACATTCTGATAGTCCACAGATTACAGATTGCCTCCAGATGTGCATCGGAAAGTAATACTGGTCTTCCAAGGAACGATCAAAGCGTGTACCGTTTGAGACATTACTCCCATGGAGGAAAGTGCGCATGGTGATTATTGTATTCAATCATTGTACAATTTCTGTGTTTCATCAACAATCTGATGGTCCACAGAATACAGATTGCCTCCAGATGTGCATCGAAAACAACTACTGGTCTTTCTGGGAACGATCAAAGCGTAGACTGTTTGAGACATTATTCCCATGGAGGAAAGTGCGGATGGTGACTGCTGTATTCAATCCCGATGCAATTTCTGTGTTTCATCAACAGTCTGATAGTCCACAGATTACAGAATGCCTTCCGATGTGCATCGGAAACTACTACTGGTCTTCAAGGGAACGATCAAATGGTAGCCTGCTTGAGAATAACTCCCATGGAGGAAAGTGTGCATGGTGACTGTTATATTCATTCCCGATGCAATTTCTGTGTTTCATCAACACTCTGATACGCCACAGATTGCAGAATGCCTCCAGATGTGCATCGGAAGTTACTACTGGTCTTCCAGGGAACGATCAAAGAGTAAACTCTTTGAGACATTACTCCCATGGAGGAAAGTGCCTATGGAGACTGTTGTATTCAATCCCGATGCATTTTCTGTGTTTCACCAACACTCTGATAGTCCACAGGTTACAGAATGCCTCCAGATGTGCAACGGAAACTACTACTGGTCTTCCTGGGAACGATCACAGCGTAGACTGTTTGAGACATTACCCCCATGGAGAAAAGTGCGCATGGTGACTGTTGTATTCAATTCCGATGCAATTTCTGTGTTTTGTCAACAGTCTTATAGTCCACAGATTACAGAATGCCTCCAGATGTGAATCGGAAACTACTACTGGTCTTCCAGGGAACGATCAAAGCGTAGACTGTTTGAGACATTACTCCCATGGAGAAAAGTGCGCATGGTGACTGTTGTATTCAATTCCGATGCAATTTCTGCGTTTTGTCAACAGTCTGATAATCCACAGATTACAGAATGCCTCCTGAAGAGCATCTGAAACTACTACTGGACTTCTATTGAACGATCAAAGCGTAGACTGTTTGAGACATTACTCACATGGAGGAAAGTGCGCATGGTGACTGTTGTATTCAATCCCGATGCAATTCTAGTGTTTCATCAACACTCTGATAGTCCACAGATTACAGAATGCCTCCAGATGTGGATCGGTAACTACTACTGGTGTTCAAGGGAACGATGAAACCGTAGACTGTTTGAGACATTACTCCCATGGAGGAAAGTGCGCATGGTGAATGTTGTATTCAATCCCAATGCAATTTCTGTGTTTCATGAACACTCTGATAGTCCACAGATTACGCAATGAATCCAGATGTGCATCGGTAACTACTACAGGTCTTCCAGGTAACGATCAAAGCTTAGACTGTTTCAGACATTACTCCCATGGAGGAAAGTGCGCATGGTGACTGTTGTATTCAATCCCGATGCAATTTCTGTGTTTCATCGACACTTTGAAGGTCCACGGATAACAGAATGCCTCCAGATGTGCATCGGAAACTACTACTGGTCTTCCAGGGAACGATCAAAGCGTAGACTGTTTGAAACATTGCTCCCATGGAGGAAAGTGCGCATGGTGACTGTTGTATTCAATCCCGATGCAATTTCTGTGTTTCATGAACACTCTGATAGTCCACAGATTACAGAATGAATCCAGATGTGCATCGGTAACTACTACTGGTCTTCCAGGGGACGAACAAAGCGTATATTGTTTGAGACATTACTGCCATGAAGGAAGGTGCACATGGTGACTGTTGTATTCAATCCCGATCCAATTTCTGTGTTTCATCAACACTCTGATAGTCCGCAGATTACAGAATGCCTCCAGATGTGCAGCGGAAACTGCTACTAGTCTTCCAGGGAACGATCAAAGCGTAGACTGTTTGAGACATTACTCCCATTCAGGAAAGTGCGCATGGTGACTGTTGTATTCAATCCCGATGCAATTACTGTGTTTCATCAATACTCTGATAGTCCACAGATTACAGAATGCCTCCAGATGTGCATCGGAAACTACCACTGGTCTTCCAGGGAACGATCAAAGCGTAGACTGTTTGAGACATTACTCCCATGGAGGAAAGTGCGCATGGTGACTGTTGTATTCAACCCCGATGCAATTTCTGTGTTTCATCAACACTCTGATAGTCCACAGATTACAGAATGCCTCCAGATGTGCAGCGGAAACTGCTACTAGTCTTCCAGGGAACGATCAAAGCGTAGACTTGTTTGAGACATTTCTCACGTGGAGGAAAGTGCGCATGGTGACTGTTGTATTCAATCACGATGCAATTTCTGTGTTTCATCAATACTCTGATAGTCCACAGATTACAGAATGCCTCCAGATGTGCAACGGAAACTACCACTGGTCTTCTAGGGAACGATCACAGCGTAGACTGTTTGAGACATTACTCACATGGAGGAAAGTGCGCATGGTGACTGTTGTATTCAATCCCGATGCAATTCTAGTGTTTCATCAACACTCTGATAGTCCACAGATTACAGAATGCCTCCAGATGTGGATCGGTAACTACTACTGGTGTTCAAGGGAACGATGAAAGCGTAGACTGTTTGAGACATTACTCCCATGGAGGAAAGTGCGCATGGTGACTGTTGTATTCAACCCCGATGCAATTTCTGTGTTTCATCAACACTCTGATAGTCCACAGATTACAGAATGCCTCCAGATGTGCAGCGGAAACTGCTACTAGTCTTCCAGGGAACGATCAAAGCGTAGACTTGTTTGAGACATTTCTCACGTGGAGGAAAGTGCGCATGGTGACTGTTGTATTCAATCACGATGCAATTTCTGTGTTTCATCTATACTCTGATAGTCCACAGATTACAGATTGCCTCCAGATGTGCAACGGAAGCTACCACTGGTCTTCTAGGGAACGATCACAGCGTAGACTGTTTGACACATTACTCACATGGAGGAAAGTGTGCATGGTGACTGTTGTATTCAATCCCGATGCAATTCTTGTGTTTCATCAACACTCTGATAGTCCACAGATTACAGAATGCCTCCAGATGTGGATCGGTAACTACTACTGGTCTTCCAGGGAACGATCAAAGCTTAGACTGTTTCAGACATTACCCCCATGGAGAAAAGTGCGCATGGTGACTGTTGTATTCAATTCCGATGCAATTTCTGTGTTTTGTCAATAGTCTTATAGTCCACAGATTACAGAATGCCTCCAGATGTGAATCGGAAACTACTACTGGTCTTCCAGGGAACGATCAAAGCGTAGACTGTTTGAGACATTACTCCCATGGAGAAAAGTGCGCATGGTGACTGTTGTATTCAATTCCGATGCAATTTCTGCGTTTTGTCAACAGTCTGATAATCCACAGATTACAGAATGCCTCCTGAAGAGCATCTGAAACTACTACTGGACTTCTATTGAACGATCAAAGCGTAGACTGTTTGAGACATTACTCACATGGAGGAAAGTGCGCATGGTGACTGTTGTATTCAATCCCGATGCAATTCTAGTGTTTCATCAACACTCTGATAGTCCACAGATTACAGAATGCCTCCAGATGTGGATCGGTAACTACTACTGGTGTTCAAGGGAACGATGAAAGCGTAGACTGTTTGAGACATTACTCCCATGGAGGAAAGTGCGCATGGTGAATGTTGTATTCAATCCCAATGCAATTTCTGTGTTTCATGAACACTCTGATAGTCCACAGATTACGCAATGAATCCAGATGTGCATCGGTAACTACTACAGGTCTTCCAGGTAACGATCAAAGCTTAGACTGTTTCAGACATTACTCCCATGGAGGAAAGTGCGCATGGTGACTGTTGTATTCAATCCCGATGCAATTTCTGTGTTTCATCGACACTTTGAAGGTCCACGGATTACAGAATGCCTCCAGATGTGCATCGGAAACTACTACTGGTCTTCCAGGGAACGATCAAAGCGTAGACTGTTTGAAACATTGCTCCCATGGAGGAAAGTGCGCATGGTGACTGTTGTATTCAATCCCGATGCAATTTCTGTGTTTCATGAACACTCTGATAGTCCACAGATTACAGAATGAATCCAGATGTGCATCGGTAACTACTACTGGTCTTCCAGGGGACGAACAAAGCGTATATTGTTTGAGACATTACTGCCATGAAGGAAGGTGCACATGGTGACTGTTGTATTCAATCCCGATCCAATTTCTGTGTTTCATCAACACTCTGATAGTCCGCAGATTACAGAATGCCTCCAGATGTGCAGCGGAAACTGCTACTAGTCTTCCAGGGAACGATCAAAGCGTAGACTGTTTGAGACATTACTCCCATTCAGGAAAGTGCGCATGGTGAATGTTGTATTCAATCCCGATGCAATTACTGTGTTTCATCAATACTCTGATAGTCCACAGATTACAGAATGCCTCCAGATGTGCATCGGAAACTACCACTGGTCTTCCAGGGAACGATCAAAGCGTAGACTGTTTGAGACATTACTCCCATGGAGGAAAGTGCGCATGGTGACTGTTGTATTCAACCCCGATGCAATTTCTGTGTTTCATCAACACTCTGATAGTCCACAGATTACAGAATGCCTCCAGATGTGCAGCGGAAACTGCTACTAGTCTTCCAGGGAACGATCAAAGCGTAGACTTGTTTGAGACATTTCTCACGTGGAGGAAAGTGCGCATGGTGACTGTTGTATTCAATCACGATGCAATTTCTGTGTTTCATCAATACTCTGATAGTCCACAGATTACAGAATGCCTCCAGATGTGCAACGGAAACTACCACTGGTCTTCTAGGGAACGATCACAGCGTAGACTGTTTGAGACATTACTCACATGGAGGAAAGTGCGCATGGTGACTGTTGTATTCAATCCCGATGCAATTCTAGTGTTTCATCAACACTCTGATAGTCCACAGATTACAGAATGCCTCCAGATGTGGATCGGTAACTACTACTGGTGTTCAAGGGAACGATGAAAGCGTAGACTGTTTGAGACATTACTCCCATGGAGGAAAGTGCGCATGGTGACTGTTGTATTCAACCCCGATGCAATTTCTGTGTTTCATCAACACTCTGATAGTCCACAGATTACAGAATGCCTCCAGATGTGCAGCGGAAACTGCTACTAGTCTTCCAGGGAACGATCAAAGCGTAGACTTGTTTGAGACATTTCTCACGTGGAGGAAAGTGCGCATGGTGACTGTTGTATTCAATCACGATGCAATTTCTGTGTTTCATCTATACTCTGATAGTCCACAGATTACAGATTGCCTCCAGATGTGCAACGGAAACTACCACTGGTCTTCTAGGGAACGATCACAGCGTAGACTGTTTGACACATTACTCACATGGAGGAAAGTGTGCATGGTGACTGTTGTATTCAATCCCGATGCAATTCTTGTGTTTCATCAACACTCTGATAGTCCACAGATTACAGAATGCCTCCAGATGTGGATCGGTAACTACTACTGGTCTTCCAGGGAACGATCAAAGCTTAGACTGTTTCAGACATTACCCCCATGGAGAAAAGTGCGCATGGTGACTGTTGTATTCAATTCCGATGCAATTTCTGTGTTTTGTCAACAGTCTTATAGTCCACAGATTACAGAATGCCTCCAGATGTGAATCGGAAACTACTACTGGTCTTCCAGGGAACGATCAAAGCGTAGACTGTTTGAGACATTACTCCCATGGAGAAAAGTGCGCATGGTGACTGTTGTATTCAATTCCGATGCAATTTCTGCGTTTTGTCAACAGTCTGATAATCCACAGATTACAGAATGCCTCCTGAAGAGCATCTGAAACTACTACTGGACTTCTATTGAACGATCAAAGCGTAGACTGTTTGAGACATTACTCACATGGAGGAAAGTGCGCATGGTGACTGTTGTATTCAATCCCGATGCAATTCTAGTGTTTCATCAACACTCTGATAGTCCACAGATTACAGAATGCCTCCAGATGTGGATCGGTAACTACTACTGGTGTTCAAGGGAACGATGAAAGCGTAGACTGTTTGAGACATTACTCCCATGGAGGAAAGTGCGCATGGTGAATGTTGTATTCAATCCCAATGCAATTTCTGTGTTTCATGAACACTCTGATAGTCCACAGATTACGCAATGAATCCAGATGTGCATCGGTAACTACTACAGGTCTTCCAGGGAACGATCAAAGCTTAGACTGTTTCAGACATTACTCCCATGGAGGAAAGTGCGCATGGTGACTGTTGTATTCAATCCCGATGCAATTTCTGTGTTTCATCGACACTTTGAAGGTCCACGGATTACAGAATGCCTCCAGATGTGCATCGGAAGCTACTACTGGTCTTCCAGGGAACGATCAAAGCGTAGACTGTTTGAAACATTGCTCCCATGGAGGAAAGTGCGCATGGTGACTGTTGTATTCAATCCCGATGCAATTTCTGTGTTTCATGAACACTCTGATAGTCCACAGATTACAGAATGAATCCAGATGTGCATCGGTAACTACTACTGGTCTTCCAGGGGACGAACAAAGCGTATATTGTTTGAGACATTACTGCCATGAAGGAAGGTGCACATGGTGACTGTTGTATTCAATCCCGATCCAATTTCTGTGTTTCATCAACACTCTGATAGTCCGCAGATTACAGAATGCCTCCAGATGTGCAGCGGAAACTGCTACTAGTCTTCCAGGGAACGATCAAAGCGTAGACTGTTTGAGACATTACTCCCATTCAGGAAAGTGCGCATGGTTACTGTTGTATTCAATCCCGATGCAATTACTGTGTTTCATCAATACTCTGGTAGTCCACAGATTACAGAATGCCTCCAGATGTGCATCGGAAACTACCACTGGTCTTCCAGGGAACGATCAAAGCGTAGACTGTTTGAGACATTACTCCCATGGAGGAAAGTGCGCATGGTGACTGTTGTATTCAACCCCGATGCAATTTCTGTGTTTCATCAACACTCTGATAGTCCACAGATTACAGAATGCCTCCAGATGTGCAGCGGAAACTGCTACTAGTCTTCCAGGGAACGATCAAAGCGTAGACTTGTTTGAGACATTTCTCACGTGGAGGAAAGTGCGCATGGTGACTGTTGTATTCAATCACGATGCAATTTCTGTGTTTCATCAATACTCTGATAGTCCACAGATTACAGAATGCCTCCAGATGTGCAACGGAATCTACCACTGGTCTTCTAGGGAACGATCACAGCGTAGACTGTTTGAGACATTACTCACATGGAGGAAAGTGCGCATGGTGACTGTTGTATTCAATCCCGATGCAATTCTAGTGTTTCATCAACACTCTGATAGTCCACAGATTACAGAATGCCTCCAGATGTGGATCGGTAACTACTACTGGTGTTCAAGGGAACGATGAAAGCGTAGACTGTTTGAGACATTACTCCCATGGAGGAAAGTGCGCATGGTGACTGTTGTATTCAACCCCGATGCAATTTCTGTGTTTCATCAACACTCTGATAGTCCACAGATTACAGAATGCCTCCAGATGTGCAGCGGAAACTGCTACTAGTCTTCCAGGGAACGATCAAAGCGTAGACTTGTTTGAGACATTTCTCACGTGGAAGAAAGTGCGCATGGTGACTGTTGTATTCAATCACGATGCAATTTCTGTGTTTCATCTATACTCTGATAGTCCACAGATTACAGATTGCCTCCAGATGTGCAACGGAAACTACCACTGGTCTTCTAGGGAACGATCACAGCGTAGACTGTTTGACACATTACTCACATGGAGGAAAGTGTGCATGGTGACTGTTGTATTCAATCCCGATGCAATTCTTGTGTTTCATCAACACTCTGATAGTCCACAGATTACAGAATGCCTCCAGATGTGGATCGGTAACTACTACTGGTCTTCCAGGGAACGATCAAAGCTTAGACTGTTTCAGACATTACTCCCATGGAGGAAAGTGCGCATGGTGACTGTTGTATTCAATTCCGATGCAATTTCTGTGTTTCATCGACACTTTGAAGGTCCACGGATTACAGAATGCCTCCAGATGTGCATCGGAAACTACTACTGGTCTTCCAGGGAACGATCAAAGCGTAGACTGTTTGAAACATTGCTCCCATGGAGGAAAGTGCGCATGGTGACTGTTGTATTCAATCCCGATGCAATTTCTGTGTTTCATGAACACTCTGATAGTCCACAGATTACAGAATGAATCCAGATGTGCATCGGTAACTACTACTGGTCTTCCATTGAACGATCAAAGCGTATATTGTTTGAGACATTACTGCCATGAAGGAAAGTGCACATGGTGACTGTTGTATTCAATCCCGATCCAATTTCTGTGTTTCATCAACACTCTGATAGTCCACAGATTACAGAATGCCTCCAGATGTGCAGCGGAAACTGCTACTAGTCTTCCAGGGAACGATCAAAGCGTAGACTGTTTGAGACATTACTCACATGGAGGAAAGTGCGCATGGTGACTGTTGTATTCAATCCCGATGCAATTCTAGTGTTTCATCAACACTCTGATAGTCCACAGATTACAGAATGCCTCCAGATGTGGATCGGTAACTACTACTGGTGTTCAAGGGAACGATGAAAGCGTAGACTGTTTGAGACATTACTCCCATGGAGGAAAGTGCGCATGGTGACTGTTGTATTCAACCCCGATGCAATTTCTGTGTTTCATCAACACTCTGATAGTCCACAGATTACAGAATGCCTCCAGATGTGCAGCGGAAACTGCTACTAGTCTTCCAGGGAACGATCAAAGCGTAGACTTGTTTGAGACATTTCTCACGTGGAGGAAAGTGCGCATGGTGACTGTTGTATTCAATCACGATGCAATTTCTGTGTTTCATCTATACTCTGATAGTCCACAGATTACAGATTGCCTCCAGATGTGCAACGGAAACTACCACTGGTCTTCTAGGGAACGATCACAGCGTAGACTGTTTGACACATTACTCACATGGAGGAAAGTGTGCATGGTGACTGTTGTATTCAATCCCGATGCAATTCTTGTGTTTCATCAACACTCTGATAGTCCACAGATTACAGAATGCCTCCAGATGTGGATCGGTAACTACTACTGGTCTTCCAGGGAACGATCAAAGCTTAGACTGTTTCAGACATTACTCCCATGGAGGAAAGTGCGCATGGTGACTGTTGTATTCAATTCCGATGCATTTCTGTGTTTCATCGACACTTTGAAGGTCCACGGATTACAGAATGCCTCCAGATGTGCATCGGAAACTACTACTGGTCTTCCAGGGAACGATCAATGCTTAGACTGTTTCAGACATTACTCCCATGGAGGAAAGTGCGTATGGTGACTGTTGTATTCAATCCCGATGCAATTTCTGTGTTTCATCAACACTCTGATATGCCACAGATTGCAGAATGCCTCCAGATGTGCATCGGAAGTTACTACTGGTCTTCCAGTGAACGATCAAAAAGTAAACTCTTTGAGACATTACTCCCTTGGAGGACAGTGCCTATGGAGACTGTTGTATTCAATCCCGATGCATTTTCTGTGTTTCACCAACACTCTGATAGTCCACAGGTTACAGAATGCCTCCAGATGTGCAACGGAAACTACTACTGGTTTTCCTGGGAACGACCACAGCGTAGACTGTTTGAGACATTACCCCCATGGAGAAAAGTGCGCATGGTGACTGTTGTATTCAATTCCGATGCAATTTCTGTGTTTTGTCAACAGCCTTATAGTCCACAGATTACAGAATGCCTCCAGATGTGAATCGGAAACTACTACTGGTCTTCCAGGGAACGATCAAAGCGTAGACTGTTTGAGACATTACTCCCATGGAGAAAAGTGCTCATGGTGACTGTTGTATTCAATTCCGATGCAATTTCTGCGTTTTGTCAACAGTCTGATAATCCACAGATTACAGAATGCCTCCTGAAGAGCATCTGAAACTACTACTGGACTTCTAGTGAACGATCAAAGCGTAGACTGTTTGAGACATTACTCACATGGAGGAAAGTGCGCATGGTGACTGTTGTATTCAATCCCGATGCAATTCTAGTGTTTCATCAAAACTCTGATAGTCCACAGATTACAGAATGCCTCCAGATGTGGATCGGTAACTACTACTGGTGTTCAAGGGAACGATGAAAGCGTAGATTGTTTGAGACATTACTCCCATGGAGGAAAGTGCGCATGGTGAATGTTGTATTCAATCCCAATGCAATTTCTGTGTTTCATGAACACTCTGATAGTCCACAGATTACGCAATGAATCCAGATGTGCATCGGTAACTACTACTGGTCTTCCAGGGAACGATCAAAGCTTAGACTGTTTCAGACATTACTCCCATGGAGGAAAGTGCGCATGGTGACTGTTGTATTCAATCCCGATGCAATTTCTGTGTTTCATGAACACTCTCATAGTCCACAGATTACAGAATGAATCCAGATGTGCATCGGTAACTACTACTGGTCTTCCAGGGAACGATCAAAGCGTATATTGTTTGAGACATTACTGCCATGAAGGAAAGTGCACATGGTGACTGTTGTGTTCAATCACGATCCAATTTCTGTGTTTCATCAACACTCTGATAGTCCACAGATTACAGAATGCCTCCAGATGTGCAGCGGAAACTGCTACTAGTCTTCCAGGGAACGATCAAAGCGTAGACTGTTTGAGATATTACTCCCATTCAGGAAAGTGCGCATGGTGACTGTTGTATTCAATCCCGATGCAATTACTGTGTTTCATCAATACTCTGATAGTCCACAGATAACAGAATGCCTCCAGATGTGCATCGGAAACTACCACTGGTCTTCCAGGGAACGATCAAAGCGTAGACTGTTTGAGACATTACTCCCATGGAGGAAAGTGCGCATGGTGACTGTTGTATTCAACCCCGATGCAATTTCTGTGTTTCATCAACACTCTGATAGTCCACAGATTACAGAATGCCTCCAGATGTGCAGCGGAAACTGCTACTAGTCTTCCAGGGAACGATCAAAGCGTAGACTTGTTTAAGACATTTCTCACGTGGAGGAAAGTGCGCATGGTGACTGTTGTATTCAATCACGATGCAATTTCTGTGTTTCATCAATACTCTGATAGTCCACAGATTACAGAATGCCTCCAGATGTACATCGGAAACTACCACTGGTCTTCTAGGGAACGATCAAAGCGTAGACTGTTTGAGACATTACTCCCATGGAGGAAAGTGCACATGTTGACTGTTGTATTCAATCACGATGCAATTTCTGTGTTTCATCAACAGTCAGATAGTCCACAGATTAAAGATTGCCTCCAGATGTGCATCGGAAACTACTACTGGTCTTCCAGGAACGATCAAAGCGTAGACTGTTTCATACATTACTCCCATGGAGGAAAGTGCGGATGTTGACTGTTGTATTCAATCCCGATGCAATTTCTGTGTTTCATCAACACTCTGATAGTCCACAGATTACAGATTATCTCCAGATGTGCATCGGAAACTACTACTGGTCTTCCTGTCAACGATCAAAGCGTAGACTGTTTCAGACAATAACTCCCATGGAGGAAAGTGTGGATGGTGACTGTTGTATTCAATCCCGATGCAATTTCTGTGTTTCTTCAACACTTTTAAGGTCTACAGAGTACAGAATGACTCCAGATGTGCAACGGACACTACTACTGGTCTTCCAGGAAACGATCAAAGCGTAGACTGTTTCAGACATTACTGCCATGGAGGAAAGTGCGGATGCTGACTGTTGTATTCAATACCGATGCAATTCTAGTGTTTCATCAACACTCTGATAGTCCACAGAATACAGATTGCCTCCAGATGTGCATAGAAAACTATTACTGGTCTTTCTGGGAACGATCAAAGCGTAGACTGTTTGAGACATTACTCTCATGGAGGAAAGTGTGCATGGTGACTGTTATATTCAATCGCGATGCAATTTCTGTGTTTCATCAACACTCTGATAGTCCACAGATTACTGATTGCCTCCAGATGTGCATCGGAAACTACTACTCGTCTTACTGGGAATGATCAAAGCGTAGACTGTTTGAGACATTAGTCCCATGGAGGAAAGTGCGGATGGTGACTGTTGTATTCAATCCCGATGCAATTTCTGTGTTACATCAACAGTCTGATAATCCACAGATTACAGAATGCCTCCAGATGTGCATCGGAAACTACTACTGGACTTCTAATGAACGATCAAAGCGTAGACTGTCTGAGACATTACTCCCATGGAGGAAAGTGCGCATGGTGACTGTTGTATTGAATCCCGATGCAATTCTAGTGTTTCATCAACACTCTGATAGTCCACAGATTAGAGAATGCCTCCAGATGTGCATAGGAAACTACTACTGGCCTTCCAGGGAACGATCAAATGGTAGACTGTTTGAGACATTACTCCCATGGAGGAAAGTGCGAATGGTGACTGTTGAATCAATCACAATGCAATTTCTGTGTTTCATCAACACTTTGAAGGTCCATAGATAAAGAATGACTCCAGATGTGCATCGGAAACTACTTCTGGTCTTCCAGGGAACGATCAAAACGTAGACTGTTTCAGACATTACTCCCATGGAGGAAAGTGCGCATGGTGACTGTTGTATTCAATACCGATGCAATTTCTGTGTTTTATAAACACTCTGATAGTCCAAAGATTACAGAATGCCTCCAGATGTGCATCGGTAACTACTACAGGTGTTCAAGGGAACGATCAAATGGAAGACTGTTTGAGACATTACTCCCATGGAGGAAAGTGCGAATGGTGACTGTTGAATCAATCACAATGCAATTTCTGTGTTTCATCGACACTTTGAAGGTCCACGGATTACAGAATGCCTCCAGATGTGCATCGGAAACTACTACTGGTCTTCCAGGGAACGATCAAAATGTAGACTGTTTGAAACATTGCTCCCATGGAGGAAAGTGCGCATGGTGACTGTGGTATTCAATCCCGATGCAATTTCTGTGTTTCATCAACACTCTGATAGTCCAAAGATTACAGAATGCCTCCAGATGTGCATCGGTAACTACTACTGGTGTTCAAGGGAACGATCAAATCGTAGACTGTTTGAGAATTACTCCCATGGAGGAAATTGCGCATGGTGACTGTTGTATTCAATCCCGATGCAATTTCTGTGTTTCATCAACACTCTGATACGCCACAGATTGCAGAATGCCTCCAGATGTGCATCGGAAGTTACTACTGGTCTTCCAGGGAACGATCAAAGAGTAAACTCTTTGAGACATTACTCCCATGGAGGAAAGTGCCCATGGAGACTCTTGTATTCAATCCCGATGCATCTTCTGTGTTTCATCAACACTCTGATAGTCCACAGGTTACAGAATGCCTCCAGATGTGCATCGGAAACTACTACTGGTCTTCCTGGGAACGATCACAGCGTAGACTGTTTGAGACATTACTCCCATGGAGAAAAGTGCGCATGGTGACTGTTGTATTCAATTCTGATGCAATTTCTGGGTATCGTCAACAGTCTTATAGTCCACAGATTACAGAATGCCTCCAGAAGTGAATCGGAAACTACTACTGGTCTTCCAGCGAACGATCAAAGCGTTGACTGTTTGAGACATTACTCCCATGGAGAAAAGTGCACATGGTGACTGTTGTATTCAATTCCGATGCAATTTCTGTGTTTTGTCAACAGTCTGATAATCCACAGATTACAGAATGCCTCCAGATGTGCATCGGAAACTACTACTGGACTTCTAATGAACGATCAAAGCGTAGACTGTCTGAGACATTACTCCCATGGAGGAAAGTGCGCATGGTGACTGTTGTATTGAATCCCGATGCAATTCTAGTGTTTCATCAACACTCTGATAGTCCACAGATTAGAGAATGCCTACAGATGTGCATAGGAAACTACTACTGGCCTTCCAGGGAACGATCAAATGGTAGACTGTTTGAGACATTACTCCCATGGAGGAAAGTGCGAATGGTGACTGTTGAATCAATCACAATGCAATTTCTGTGTTTCATCAACACTTTGAAGGTCCATAGATAAAGAATGACTCCAGATGTGCATCGGAAACTACTTCTGGTCTTCCAGGGAACGATCAAAACGTAGACTGTTTCAGACATTACTCCCATGGAGGAAAGTGCGCATGGTGACTGTTGTATTCAATACCGATGCAATTTCTGTGTTTCATCGACACTTCGAAGGTCCACGGATTACAGAATGCCTCCAGATGTGCATCGGAAACTACTACTGGTCTTCCAGGGAACGATCAAAACGTAGACTGTTTGAAACATTGCTCCCATGGAGGAAAGTGCGCATGGTGACTGTGGTATTCAATCCCGATGCAATTTCTGTGTTTCATCAACACTCTGATAGTCCAAAGATTACAGAATGCCTCCAGATGTGCATCGGTAACTACTACTGGTGTTCAAGGGAACGATGAAAGCGTAGACTGTTTGAGACATTAATCCCAAGGAGGAAAGTGCGCATGGTGACTGTTGTATTCAATCCCAATGCAATTTCTGTGTTTCATGAACACTCTGATAGTCCACAGATTACAGATTGAATCCAGATGTGCATTGGTAACTACTATTGGTCTTCCAGGGTACGATCAAAGCGTAGACTGTTTGAGACATTACTCCCATCGAGGAAAGTGCGGATGGTTTCTGTTGTATTCGATCCCGATGCAATTTCTGTGTTTCATCAACACTCTGAAAGTCCACAATTTACAGAATGCTTCCAGATGTGCATCGGAAACTACTTCTGAGCTTCCTGGGATCGATCAAAGCGTAGACTGTTTGAGACATTACTCCCATGGAGGAAAGTGCGAATGGTGACTGTTGTATTCAATCCCGATGCAATTTCTGTGTTTCATCAATACTCTGATAGTCCACAGGTTACAGAATGCCTCCAGATGTGCATCGGAAACTACCACTGGTCTTCCAGGGAACGATCAAAGCGTAGACTGTTTGAGACATTACTCCCATGGAGGAAAGTGCGCATGGTGACTGTTGTATTCAACCGCGATGCAATTTCTGTGTTTCATCGACACTTTGAAGGTCCACGGATTACAGAATGCCTCCAGATGTGCATCGGAAACTACTACTGGTCTTCCAGGGAACGATCAAAACGTAGAGTGTTTGAAACATTGCTCCCATGGAGGAAAGTGCGCATGGTGACTGTGGTATTCAATCCCGATGCAATTTCTGTGTTTCATCAACACTCTGATAGTCCAAAGATTACAGAATGCCTCCAGATGTGCATCGGTAACTACTACTGGTGTTCAAGGGAACGATGAAAGCGTAGACTGTTTGAGACATTACTCCCAAGGAGGAAAGTGCGCATGGTGACTGTTGTATTCAATCCCAATGCAATTTCTGTGTTTCATGAACACTCTGATAGTCCACCGATTACAGATTGAATCCAGATGTGCATTGGTAACTACTATTGGTCTTCCAGGGTACGATCAAAGCGTAGACTGTTTGAGACATTACTCCCATCGAGGAAAGTGCGGATGGTTTCTGTTGTATTCAATCCCGATGCAATTTCTGTGTTTCATCAACACTCTGAAAGTCCACAATTTACAGAATGCTTCCAGATGTGCATCGGAAACTACTTCTGAGCTTCCTGGGATCGATCAAAGCGTAGACTGTTTGAGACATTACTCCCATGGAGGAAAGTGCAAATGGTGACTGTTGTATTCAATCCCGATGCAATTTCTGTGTTTCATCAATACTCTGATAGTCCACAGGTTACAGAATGCCTCCAGATGTGCATCGGAAACTACCACTGGTCTTCCAGGGAACGATCAAAGCGTAGACTGTTTGAGACATTACTCCCATGGAGGAAAGTGCGCATGGTGACTGTTGTATTCAACCGCGATGCAATTTCTGTGTTTCATCATCAATCTGATAGTCCACAGATTACAGAATGCCTCCAGATGTGCTGCGGAAACTGCTACTGGCCTTCCAGGGAACGATCAAAGCGTAGACTTGTTTGAGACATTTCTCATGTTTAGGAAAGTGCGCATGGTGACTTTTGTATTCAATCCCGATGCAATATCTGTGTTTCATCAACACTTTGAAGGTCCACAGAGTACAGAATGCCTCCTGATGTGCAACGGAAGCTACTACTGGTCTTCCAGGGAACGTTCAAAGAATAGACTGTTTCATACATTACTCCCATGGAGGAAAGTGCGGATGTTGACTGTTGTATTCAATCCCGATGCAATTTCTGTGTTTCATCAACACTCTGATAGTCCACAGATTACAGATTATCTCCAGATGTGCATCGGAAACTACTACTGGTCTTCCTGTCAACGATCAAAGCGTAGACTGTTTCAGACAATAACTCCCATGGAGGAAAGTGCGGATGGTGACTGTTGTATTCAATCCCGATGCAATTTCTGTGTTTCTTCAACGCTTTTAAGGTCTACAGAGTAAAGAATGAATCCTGATGTGCAACGGACACTACTACTGGTCTTCCAGGAAACGATCAAAGCGTAGACTGTTTCAGACATTACTGCCATGTAGGAAAGTGCGGATGGTGACTGTTGTATTCAATCCCGATGCAATTTCTGTGTTTTATCAACATTCTGATAGACCACAGATTACAGAATGCCTCCAGATGTGCAAGGGAAAGTAATACTGGTCTTCCAGGGAACGATCAAAGCGTAAACACTTTGAGACATTACTCCTATGGAGGAAAGTGCGCATGGTGACTGTTGTATTCATTCCCCTATGCATTTTCTGTGTTTCATCAACACTCTGATAGTCCACAGATTACAGAATGCCTCCAGATGCTCATCGGTAACTACTACTGGTCTTCCTGGGAACGATCAAAGCGTAGACAGTTTGAGACATTACTCCCATGGAGGAAAGTGCGCATGGTGAGTGTTGTATTCATTCCCGATGCATTATCTGTGTTTCATCAACACTCTGATAGTCCACAGATTACAGAATGCCTCCAGATGTGCATCGGAAACTACCACTGGTCTTCCAGGGACAGATCAAAGCGTAGACTGTTTGAGACATTACTCCTATGGAGGAAAGTGCGCATGGTGACTGTTGTATTCAACCGCGATGCAATTTCTGTGTTTCATCAACACTCTGATAGTCCACAGATTACAGAATGCCTCCAGATGTGCAGCGGAAACTGCTACTGGCCTTCCAGGGAACGATCAAAGCGTAGACTTGTTTGAGACATTTCTCATGTGGAGGAAAGTGCGCATGGTGACTGTTGTATTCAATCCCGATGCAATTTCCGTGTTTCATCAATACTCTGATAGTCCACAGATTACGGAATGCCTCCAGATGTGCATCGGAAACTACTATTGGTCTTCAAGGGAACGATCAAATCGTAGCCTGCTTGAGAATTACTCCCATGGAGGAAAGTGCGGATGGTGATTGTTGTATTCACTCCCGATGCAATTTCTGTGTTACATCAACACTTTGAAGGTCCACAGAATACAGAATGCCTCCAGGAGTGCATCGGAAACTACTACTGGTCTCCCAGGGAACGAACAAATCCTAGACTGTTTCAGACATTACTTCCATGGAGGAAAGTGCACATGGTGACTGTTGTATTGAATCCCGATGCAATTCTAGTGTTTCATCAACACTCTGATAGTCCACAGATTACAGAATGCCTCCAGATGTGAATAGGAAACTACTACTGGTCTTAGAGGGAACGATCAAATGGTAGACTGTTAGAGACAGTACTCCCATGGAGGAAAGTACGGATGGTGATTGCTGTATTCATCACGATGCAATTTCTGTGTTTCATCAACACTTTGAAGGTCCACAGATAAAGAATGACTCCAGATGTGCATCGGAAACTACTTCTGGTCTTCCAGGGAACGATCAAAACGTAGACTGTTTCAGACTTTACTCCCATGGAGGAAAGTGCGCATGGTGACTGTTGTATTCAATCCCGATGCAATTTCTGTGTTTCATCAACACTCTGATAGTCCAAAGATTACAGAATGCCTCCAGATGTGCATCGGTAACTACTACTGTTGTTCAAGGGAACGATGAAAGCGTAGACTGTTTGAGACATTACTCCAATGGAGGAAAGTGCGCATGGTGACTGTTGAATTCAATCCCAATGCAATTTCTGTGTTTCATGAACACTCTGATAGTCCACAGATTACAGATTGAATCCAGATGTGCATCGGTAACTACTACTGGTCTTCCAGGGAACGATCAAAGCGTAGACTGTTTGAGACATTACTCCCATGGAGGAAAGTGCGCAAGGTGACTGTTGTATTCATTCCCGATGCATTATCTGTGTTTCATCAACACTCTGATAGTCCACAGATTACAGAATGCCTCCAGATGTGCATCGGAAACTACTATTGGTCTTCCTGGGATCGATCAAAGCGTAGATTGTTTGAAACATTACTCCCATGAAGGAAAGTGCACATGGTGAATGTTGTAATCAATCCCGATGCAATATCTGTGTTTCATCAACACTCTGAAAGTCCACAGATTACAGAACGCTTCCAGATGTGCATCGGAAACTACTTCTGAGCTTCCTGGGAACGATCAAAGCGTAGACTGTTTGAGACATTACTCCCATGGAGGAAAGTGCGAATGGTGACTGTTGTATTCAATCCCGATGCACTATCTGTGTTTCATCAATACTCTGATAGTCCACAGGTTACAGAATGCCTCCAGATGTGCAACGGAAACTACCACTGGTCTTCCAGGGAACGATCAAAGCGTAGACTGTTTGAGACATTACTCCCATGGAGGAAAGTGCGCATGGTGACTGTTGTATTCAACCGCGATGCAATTTCTGTGTTTCATCAACACTCTGATAGTCCACAGATTACAGAATGCCTCCAGATGTGCAGCGGAAACTGCTACTGTCCTTCCAGGGAACGATCAAAGCGTAGACTTGTTTGAGACATTTCTCATATGGACGAAAGTGCGCATGGTGACTGTTGTATTCAGTCCCGATGCAATATCTGTGTTTCATCAACACTTTGAAGGTCCACAGAGTACAGAATGCCTCCAGATGTGCAACGGAAACTACTACTGGTCTTCCAGGGAACGATCAAAGCGTAGACTGTTTCATACATTACTCCCATGGAGGAAAGTGCGGATGTTGACTGTTGTATTCAATCCCGATGCAATTTCTGTGTTTCATCAACACTCTGATAGTCCACAGATTACAGATTATCTCCAGATGTGCATCGGAAACTATTACTGGTCTTCCTGTCAACGATCAAAGCGTAGACTGTTTCAGACAATAACTCCCATGGAGGAAATTGCGGATGGTGACTGTTGTATTCAATCCCGATGCAATTTCTGTGTTTCTTCAAAACTTTTAAGGTCTACAGAGTACAGAATGAATCCAGATGTGCAACGGACACTACTACTGGTCTTCCAGGAAACGATCAAAGCGTGTACCGTTTGAGACATTACTCCCATGGAGGAAAGTGCGCATGGTAACTATTGTATTCAATCCTTATGCAATTTCTGTGTTTCATGTACAATCTGATAGTCCACAGAATACATATTTTCTCCAAATGTGCATCGAAAACTACTACTGGTCTTTCTGGGAACGATCAAAGCGTAGACTGTTTGAGACATTACTCCCATGGAGGAAAGTGCGGATGGTGACAGTCGTATTCAATCCCGATGCAATTTCTGTGTTTCATCAACACTCTGATAGTCCACAGATTACAGAATGGCTCCAGATGTGCATCGGGAACTGCTACTGGTCTTCCTGGGAACGATCAAAGCGTAGACTGTTTGAGACATTACTCCCATGGAGGAAAGTGCGCATGGTGACTGTTGTATTCAACCCCGATGCAATTTCTGTGTTTCATCAACACTCCGATAGTCCACAGATTCCAGAATGCCTCCATATGTGCAGCGGAAACTGCTACTGGCCTTCCAGGGAACAATGAAAGCGTAGACTGGTTGAGACATTTCTCACGTGGAGGAAAGTGCGCATGGTGACTGTTGTATTCAGTCCCGATGCAATTTCTGTGTTTCATCAGTACTCTGATAGTCCACAGATTAATGATTGCCTCCAGATGTGCATCGCAAACTACTACTCGTCTTCCTGGGAACGATCAAAGCGTAGACTGTTTGAGACATTACTCCCATGGTGGAAAGTGCGGATGGTTACTGTTGTATTCAATCCCGATGCAATTTCTGTGTTTCATCAACACTCTGATAGTCCACAGATTACAGAATGCCTCCAGATGTGCATCGGAAACTACTACTGGTCTTCCAGGGAACGATCAAAGCGTAAACACTTTGAGACATTACTCCTATGGAGGAAAGTGCGCATGGTGATTGTTGTATTCATTCCCGATGCATTTTCTGTGTTTCATCAACACTCTGATGGTCCACAGATTACAGAATGCCTCCAGATGTGCATCGGTAACTACTACTGTTCTTCCTGGGAACGATCAAAGCTTAGACTGTTTGAGACATTACTCCCATGGAGGAAAGTGCGCATGGTGACTGTTGTATTCATTCCCGATGCATTATCTGTGTTTCATCAACACTCTGATAGTCCACAGATTACAGAATGCCTCCAGACGTGCAGCGGAAACTACTACTGGCCTTCCAGGGAACAATCAAAGCGTAGACTGGTTGAGACATTTCTCACGTGGAGGAGAGTGCGCATGGTGACTGTTGTATTCAATCCCGATACAATTTCTGTGTTTCATCAACACTCTGATAGTCCACAGATTACTGATTGCCTCCAGATATGCATCGGAAACTACTACTCGTCTTCCTGGGAATGATCAAAGCGTAGACTGTTTGAGACATTACTCCCATGGAGGAAAGTGCGGATGGTGACTGTTGTATTCAATCCCGATGCAATTTCTGTGTTTCATCAACACTCTGATAGTCCACAGATTACAGAATGCCTCCAGATGTGCATCGGAAACTACCACTGGTCTTCCAGGGAACGATCAAAGCGTAGACTGTTTGAGACATTACTCCCATGGAGGAAAGTGCGCATGGTGACTGTTGTATTCAACCGCGATGCAATTTCTGTGTTTCATCAACACTCTGATAGTCCACAGATTACAGAATGCCTCCAGATGTGCATCGGAGACTACTGCTGGTCTTCCTGGTAACGATCAATGCGTAGACTGTTTGAGACATAACTCCCATGGAGGAAAGTGTGCATGGTGACAGTTATATTCAATCCCGATGCAATTTCTGTGTTTCATCAACACTCTGATAGTCCACAGATTACTGATTGCCTCCAGATGTGCAACGGAAACTACTACTGGTCTTCCTGGGAACGATCAATGCGTAGACTGTTTGAGACATTACTCCCATGGAGGAAAGTGCGGATGGTGACAGTTGTATTCAATCCCGATGCAATTTCTGTGTTTCATCAACACTCTGATAGTCCACAGATTACAGAATGCCTCCAGATGTGCATCGGAAACTACTACTGGTCTTCCAGGGAACGATCAAAACGTAAACACTTCGAGACATTACTTCTATGGAGGAAAGTGCGCATGGTGACTGTTGTATTCATTCCCGATGCATTTTCTGTGTTTCATCAACACTCTGATAGTCCACAGATTACAGAATGGCTCCAGATGTGCATCGGGAACTACTACTGGTCTTCCTGGGAACGATCAAAGCGTAGACTGTTTGAGACATTACTCCCATGGAGGAAAGTGCGCATTGTGACTATTGTATTCAACCCCGATGCAATTTCTGTCTTTCATCAATACTCTGATAGTCCACAGATTACTGATTGCCTCCAGATGTGCATCGGAAACTACTACTCGTCTTCCTGGGAACGATCAAAGCGTAGACTTTTTGAGACATTACTCCCATGGAGGAAAGTGCGGATGGTTACTGTTGTATTCAATCCCGATGCAATTTCTGTGTTTCATCAACACTCTGATAGTCCACAGAATACAGAATGCCTCCAGATGTGCATCGGAAACTACTAGTTGTCTTCCAGGGAACGATCAAAGCGTAAACACTTTAAGACATTACTCCTATGGAGGAATGTGCGCATGGTGACTGTTGTATTCATTCCCGATGCATTTTCTGTGTTTCATCAACACTCTGATAGTTCACAGATTACAGAATGCCTCCAGATGTGCATCGGTAACTACTACTGGTCTTCCTGGGAACGATCTAAGCGTAGACTATTTGAGACATTACTCCCATGGAGGAAAGTGCGCATGGTGACTGTTGTATTCATTCCCGATGAATTATCTGTGTTTCATCAACACTCTGATAGTCCACAGATTACAGAATGCCTCCAAATGTGCATCGGAAACTACTACTGGTCTTCCTGGGATCGATCAAAGCGTAGATTGTTTGAGACATTACTCCCATGAAGGAAAGTGCACATGGTGTCTGTTGTATTCAATCCCGATGCAATTTCTGTGTTTCATCAACACTCTGATAGTCCACAGATTACAGAATGCTTCCAGATGTGCATCGGAAACTACTTCTGAGCTTCCTGGGAACGATCAGAGCGTAGACTGTTTGAGACATTACTCCCATTCAGGAAAGTGCCCATGGTGACTGTTGTATTCAATCCCGATGCAATTTCTGTGTTTCATCAATAATCTGATAGTCCACAGATTACAGAATGGATCCAGATGTGCATCGGAAACTACCACTGGTCTTCCAGGGAACGATCAAAGCGTAGACTGTTTGAGACATTACTCCCATGGAGGAAAGTGCACATGGTGACTGTTGTATTCAACCGCGATGCAATTTCTGTGTTTCATCAACACTCTGATAGTCCACAGATTACAGAATGCCTCCAGATGTGCAGCGGAAACTGCTACTGGCCTTCCAGGGAACGATCAAAGCGTAGACTTGTTTGAGACATTTCTCATGTGGAGGAAAGTGCGCATGGTGACTGTTCTATTCAATCCCGATGCAATTTCTGTGTTTCATCAATACTCTGATAGTCCACAGATTACAGAATGCCTCCAGATGTACATCGGAAACTACCACTGGTCTTCCAGGGAACGATCAAAGCGTAGACTCTTTGAGACATTATTCCCATGGAGGAAAGTGCACATGGTGACTGTTGTATTCAATCACGATGCAATTTCTGTGTTTCATCAACAGTCAGATAGTCCACAGATTACAGATTGCCTCCAGATGTGCATCGGAAACTACTACTGGTCATCCAGGAACGATCAAAGCGTAGACTGTTTCAGACATTACTCCCACGGAGGAAAGTGCGGATGGTGACTGTTGTATTCACTCCCGATGCAATATCTGTGTTTCATCAACACTTTGAAGGTCCACATAGTACAGAATGCCTCCAGATGTGCAACGGAATCTACTACTGGTCTTCCAGGGAACGATCAAAGCGTAGACTGTTTCATACATTACTCCCATGGAGGGAAGTGCGGATGTTGACTGTTGTATTCAATTTCGATGCAATTTCTGTGTTTCATCAACATTCTGATAGTCCACAGATTACAGAATGCCTCCAGACGAGCAAGGGAAAGTAATACTGGTCTTCCAGGGAACGATCAAAGCGTGTACCGTTTGAGACATTACTCCCATGGAGGAAAGTGATCATGGTGA
The DNA here is from genome assembly GCF_023897955.1 of Schistocerca gregaria. Classification (NCBI taxonomy): domain Eukaryota; kingdom Metazoa; phylum Arthropoda; class Insecta; order Orthoptera; family Acrididae; genus Schistocerca; species Schistocerca gregaria. The sequence continues at coordinate 1,716,620 of NC_064931.1, read as the reverse complement.
CTATTGTATTCAATCCTTATGCAATTTCTGTGTTTCATCAACAATCTGATAGTCCACAGAATACAGATTGGCTCCAGATGTGCATCGAAAACTACTACTCGTCTTCCTGGGAATGATCAAAGCGTAGACTGTTTGAGACATTACTCCCGTGGAGGAAAGTGCGCATTGTGACTGTTGTATTCAATCCCGATACAATTTCTGTGTTTCATCAATACTCTGATAGTCCACAGATTACTGATTGCCTCCTGATGTGCATCGGAAACTACTACTGGTCTTCCAGGGAACGATCAAAGCGTAAACACTTTGAGACATTACTCCTATGGAGGAAAGTGCGCATGGTGACTGTTGTATTCATTCCCGATGCATTTTCTGTGTTTCATCAACACTCTGATAGTCCACAGATTACAGAATGGCTCCAGATGTGCATCGTGAACTACTACTGGTCTTCCTGGGAACTATCAAAGCGTAGACTGTTTGAGACATTACTCCCATGGAGGAGAGTGCGCATGGTGACTCTTGTATTCAACCCCGATGTAATTTCTGTGTTTCATCAACAGTCTGATAGTCCACAGATTCCAGAATGCGTCCAGATGTGCAGCGGAAACTGCTACTGGCCTTCCAGGGAACAATCAAAGCGTAGACTGGTTGAGACATTTCTCACGTGGAGGAAAGTGCGCATTGTGACTGTTGTATTCAATCCCGATACAATTTCTGTGTTTCATCAATACTCTGATAGTCCACAGATTACTGATTGCCTCCTGATGTGCATCGGAAACTACTACTCGTCTTCCAGGGAACGATCAAAGCGTAAACACTTTGAGACATTACTCCTATGGAGGAAAGTGCGCATGGTGACTGTTGTATTCATTCCCGATGAATTTTCTGTGTTTCATCAACACTCTGATAGTCCACAGATTACAGAATGCCTCCAGATGTGCATCGGTAACTATTACTGGTCTTCCTGGGAACGATCAAAGCGTAGACTGTTTGAGACATTACTCCCATGGAGGAAAGTGCGCATGGTGACTGTTGTATTCATTCCCGATGCATTATCTGTGTTCCATCAAGACTCTGATAGTCCACAGATTACAGAATGCCTCCAGATGTGCAACGGAAACTAGTACTGGTCTTCCATGGAACGATCAAAGCGTAGACTGTTTCATACATTTCTCCCATGGAGGAAAGTGCGCAGGGTGACTGTAGGAATTCAATCCCGATGCAATAACTGTGTTTCATCAATACTCTGATAGTCCACAGATTACTGATTGCCTCCAGATGTGCATCGGAAACTACTACTCGTCTTCCTGGGAACGATCAAAGCGTAGACTGTTTGAGACATTACTCCCATGGAGGAAAGTGCGGATGGTGACTGTTGTATTCAATCCCGATGCAATTTCTGTGTTTCATCAACACTCTGATAGTCCACAGATTACAGAATGCCTCCAGATGTGCATCGGTAACTACTACTGGTGTTCAAGGGAACGATGAAAGCGTAGACTGTTTGAGACATTACTCCCAAGGAGGAAAGTGCGCATGGTGACTGTTGTATTCAATCCCAATGCAATTTCTGTGTTTCATGAACACTCTGATAGTCCACCGATTACAGATTGAGTCCAGATGTGCATTGGTAACTACTATTGGTCTTCCAGGGTACGATCAAAGCGTAGACTGTTTGAGACATTACTCCCATCGAGGAAAGTGCGGATGGTTTCTGTTGTATTCAATCCCGATGCAATTTCTGTGTTTCATCAACACTCTGAAAGTCCACAATTTACAGAATGCTTCCAGATGTGCATCGGAAACTACTTCTGAGCTTCCTGGGATCGATCAAAGCGTAGCCTGTTTGAGACATTACTCCCATTCAGGAAAGTGCGCATGGTGACTGTTGTATTCAATCCCGATGCAATTTCTGTGTTTCATCAATACTCTGATAGTCCACAGATTACAGAATGCCTCCAGATGTGCATCGGAAACTACCACTGGTATTCCAGGGAACGATCAAAGCGTAGACAGTTTGAGACATTACTCCCATGGAGGAAAGTGCGCATGGTGACTGTTGTATTCAACCCCGATGCAATTTCTGTGTTTCATCAACACTCTGATAGTCCACAGATTACAGAATGGCTCCAGATGTGCATCGGGAACTACTACTGGTCTTCCTGGGAACGATCTAAGAGTAGACTGTTTGAGACATTACTCCCATGGAGGAAAGTGCGGATGGTGACTGTTGTATTCAATCCCGATGCAATTTCTGTGTTTCATCAACACTTTGATAGTCCACAGATTACAGAATGCCTCCAGATGTGCATCGGAAACTACTACTGGTCTTCCAGGGAACGATCAAAGCGTAAACACTTTGAGACATTACTCCTATGGAGGAAAGTGCGCATGGTGACTGTTGTATTCATTCCCGATGCATTTTATGTGTTTCATCAACACTCTGATAGTCCACAGATTACAGAATGGCTCCAGATGTGCATCGGGAACTATTACTGGTCTTCCTGGGAACGATCAAAGCGTAGACTGTTTGAGACATTAATCCCATGGAGGAAAGTGCGCATGGTGGCTGCTGTATTCAACCCCGATGTAATTTCTGTGTTTCATCAACAGTCTGATAGTCCACAGATTCCAGAATGCCTCCAGATGTGCAGCGGAAACTGCTACTGGCCTTCCAGGGAACAATGAAAGCGTAGACTGGTTGAGACATTTCTCACGTGGAGGAAAGTGCGCATGGTGACTGTTGTATTCAGTCCCGATGCAATTTCTGTGTTTCATCAGTACTCTGATAGTCCACAGATTAATGATTGCCTCCAGATGTGCATCGCAAACTACTACTCGTCTTCCTGGGAACGATCAAAGCGTAGACTGTATGAGACATTACTCCCATGGTGGAAAGTGCGGATGGTTACTGTTGTATTCAATCCCGATGCAATTTCTGTGTTTCATCAACACTCTGATAGTCCACAGATTACAGAATGCCTCCAGATGTGCATCGGAAACTACTACTGGTCTTCCAGGGAACGATCAAAGCGTAAACACTTTGAGACATTACTCCTATGGAGGAAAGTGCGCATGGTGATTGTTGTATTCATTCCCGATGCATTTTCTGTGTTTCATCAACACTCTGATGGTCCACAGATTACAGAATGCCTCCAGATGTGCATCGGTAACTACTACTGTTCTTCCTGGGAACGATCAAAGCTTAGACTGTTTGAGACATTACTCCCATGTAGGAAAGTGCGCATGGTGACCGTTGTATTCATTCCCGATGCATTATCTGTGTTTCATCAACACTCTGATAGTCCACAGATTACAGAATGCCTCCAGACGTGCAGCGGAAACTACTACTGGCCTTCCAGGGAACAATCAAAGCGTAGACTGGTTGAGACATTTCTCACGTGGAGGAGAGTGCGCATGGTGACTGTTGTATTCAATCCCGATACAATTTCTGTGTTTCATCAACACTCTGATAGTCCACAGATTACTGATTGCCTCCAGATGTGCATCGGAAACTACTACTCGTCTTCCTGGGAATGATCAAAGCGTAGACTGTTTGAGACATTACTCCCATGGAGGAAAGTGCGGATGGTGACTGTTGTATTCAATCCCGATGCAATTTCTGTGTTTCATCAACACTCTGATAGTCCACAGATTACAGAATGCCTCCAGATGTGCATCGGAAACTACCACTGGTCTTCCAGGGAACGATCAAAGCGTAGACTGTTTGAGACATTACTCCCATGGAGGAAAGTGCGCATGGTGACTGTTGTATTCAACCGCGATGCAATTTCTGTGTTTCATCAACACTCTGATAGTCCACAGATTACAGAATGCCTCCAGATGTGCATCGGAAACTACTGCTGGTCTTCCTGGTAACGATCAATGCGTAGACTGTTTGAGACATAACTCCCATGGAGGAAAGTGTGCATGGTGACAGTTATATTCAATCCCGATGCAATTTCTGTGTTTCATCAACACTCTGATAGTCCACAGATTACTGATTGCCTCCAGATGTGCAACGGAAACTACTACTGGTCTTCCTGGGAACGATCAATGCGTAGACTGTTTGAGACATTACTCCCATGGAGGAAAGTGCGGATGGTGACAGTTGTATTCAATCCCGATGCAATTTCTGTGTTTCATCAACACTCTGATAGTCCACAGATTACAGAATGCCTCCAGATGTGCATCGGAAACTACTACTGGTCTTCCAGGGAACGATCAAAACGTAAACACTTCGAGACATTACTTCTATGGAGGAAAGTGCGCATGGTGACTGTTGTATTCATTCCCGATGCATTTTCTGTGTTTCATCAACACTCTGATAGTCCACAGATTACAGAATGGCTCCAGATGTGCATCGGGAACTACTACTGGTCTTCCTGGGAACGATCAAAGCGTAGACTGTTTGAGACATTACTCCCATGGAGGAAAGTGCGCATGGTGACTGTTGTATTCAACCCCGATGCAATTTCTGTCTTTCATCAATACTCTGATAGTCCACAGATTACTGATTGCCTCCAGATGTGCATCGGAAACTACTACTCGTCTTCCTGGGAACGATCAAAGCGTAGACTTTTTGAGACATTACTCCCATGGAGGAAAGTGCGGATGGTTACTGTTGTATTCAATCCCGATGCAATTTCTGTGTTTCATCAACACTCTGATAGTCCACAGAATACAGAATGCCTCCAGATGTGCATCGGAAACTACTAGTGGTCTTCCAGGGAACGATCAAAGCGTAAACACTTTAAGACATTACTCCTATGGAGGAAAGTGCGCATGGTGACTGTTGTATTCATTCCCGATGCATTTTCTGTGTTTCATCAACACTCTGATAGTTCACAGATTACAGAATGCCTCCAGATGTGCATCGGTAACTACTACTGGTCTTCCTGGGAACGATCTAAGCGTAGACTATTTGAGACATTACTCCCATGGAGGAAAGTGCGCATGGTGACTGTTGTATTCATTCCCGATGAATTATCTGTGTTTCATCAACACTCTGATAGTCCACAGATTACAGAATGCCTCCAAATGTGAATCGGAAACTACTACTGGTCTTCCTGGGATCGATCAAAGCGTAGATTGTTTGAGACATTACTCCCATGAAGGAAAGTGCACATGGTGACTGTTGTATTCAATCCCGATAAAATTTCTGTGTTTCATCAACACTCTGATAGTCCACAGATTACAGAATGCTTCCAGATGTGCATCGGAAACTACTTCTGAGCTTCCTGGGAACGATCAGAGCGTAGACTGTTTGAGACATTACTCCCATTCAGGAAAGTGCCCATGGTGACTGTTGTATTCAATCCCGATGCAATTTCTGTGTTTCATCAATAATCTGATAGTCCACAGATTACAGAATGGATCCAGATGTGCATCGGAAACTACCACTGGTCTTCCAGGGAACGATCAAAGCGTAGACTGTTTGAGACATTACTCCCATGGAGGAAAGTGCGCATGGTGACTGTTGTATTCAACCGCGATGCAATTTCTGTGTTTCATCAACACTCTGATAGTCCACAGATTACAGAATGCCTCCAGATGTGCAGCGGAAACTGCTACTGGCCTTCCAGGGAACGATCAAAGCGTAGACTTTTTGAGACATTTCTCATGTGGAGGAAAGTGCGCATGGTGACTGTTGTATTCAATCCCGATGCAATTTCTGTGTTTCATCAATACTCTGATAGTCCACAGATTACAGAATGCCTCCAGATGTACATCGGAAACTACCACTGGTCTTCCAGGGAACGATCAAAGCGTAGACTCTTTGAGACATTATTCCCATGGAGGAAAGTGCACATGGTGACTGTTGTATTCAATCACGATGCAATTTCTGTGTTTCATCAACAGTCAGATAGTCCACAGATTACAGATTGCCTCCAGATGTGCATCGGAAACTACTACTGGTCATCCAGGAACGATCAAAGCGTAGACTGTTTCAGACATTACTCCCACGGAGGAAAGTGCGGATGGTGACTGTTGTATTCACTCCCGATGCAATATCTGTGTTTCATCAACACTTTGAAGGTCCACATAGTACAGAATGCCTCCAGATGTGCAACGGAATCTACTACTGGTCTTCCAGGGAACGATCAAAGCGTAGACTGTTTCATACATTACTCCCATGGAGGAAAGTGCGGATGTTGACTGTTGTATTCAATTTCGATGCAATTTCTGTGTTTCATCAACAATCTGATAGTCCACAGAATACAGATTGGCTCCAGATGTGCATCGAAAACTACTACTCGTCTTCCTGGGAATGATCAAAGCGTAGACTGTTTGAGACATTACTCCCGTGGAGGAAAGTGCGGATGGTGACTGTTGTATGCAATCCCGATGCAATTTCTGTGGTTCATCAACACTCTGATAGTCCACAGATTACAGAATGCCTCCAGATGTGCATCGTAAACTACTACTGGTCTTCCAGGGAACGATCAAAGCGTAAACACTTTGAGACATTACTCCTATGGAGGAATGTGGGCATGGTGACTGTTGTGTTCATTCCCAATGCATTTTCTGTGTTTCATCAGCACTCTGATAATCCACAGATTACAGAATGGCTCCAGATGTGCATCGTGAACTACTACTGGTCTTCCTGGGAACTATCAAAGCGTAGACTGTTTGAGACATTACTCCCATGGAGGAGAGTGCGCATGGTGACTCTTGTATTCAACCCCGATGTAATTTCTGTGTTTCATCAACACTCTGATAGTCCACAGATTCCAGAATGCCTCCAGATGTGCAGCGGAAACTGCTACTGGCCTTCCAGGGAACAATCAAAGCGTAGACTGGTTGAGACATTTTTCACGTGGAGGAAAGTGCGCATTGTGACTGTTGTATTCAATCCCGATACAATTTCTGTGTTTCATCAATACTCTGATAGTCCACAGATTACTGATTGCCTCCTGATGTGCATCGGAAACTACTACTGGTCTTCCAGGGAACGATCAAAGCGTAAACACTTTGAGACATTACTCCTATGGAGGAAAGTGCGCATGGTGACTGTTGTATTCATTCCCGATGCATTTTCTGTGTTTCATCAACACTCTGATAGTCCACAGATTACAGAATGGCTCCAGATGTGCATCGTGAACTACTACTGGTCTTCCTGGGAACTATCAAAGCGTAGACTGTTTGAGACATTACTCCCATGGAGGAGAGTGCGCATGGTGACTCTTGTATTCAACCCCGATGTAATTTCTGTGTTTCATCAACAGTCTGATAGTCCACAGATTCCAGAATGCCTCCAGATGTGCAGCGGAAACTGCTACTGGCCTTCCTTGGAACAATCAAAGCGTAGACTGGTTGAGACATTTCTCACGTGGAGGAAAGTGCGCATTGTGACTGTTGTATTCAATCCCGATACAATTTCTGTGTTTCATCAATACTCTGATAGTCCACAGATTACTGATTGCCTCCTGATGTGCATCGGAAACTACTACTCGTCTTCCAGGGAACGATCAAAGCGTAAACACTTTGAGACATTACTCCTATGGAGGAAAGTGCGCATGGTGACTGTTGTATTCATTCCCAATGAATTTTCTGTGTTTCATCAACACTCTGATAGTCCACAGATTACAGAATGCCTCCAGATGTGCATCGGTAACTATTACTGGTCTTCCTGGGAACGATCAAAGCGTAGACTGTTTGAGACATTACTCCCATGGAGGAAAGTGCGCATGGTGACTGTTGTATTCATTCCCGATGCATTATCTGTGTTCCATCAAGACTCTGATAGTCCACAGATTACAGAATGCCTCCAGATGTGCAACGGAAACTAGTACTGGTCTTCCATGGAACGATCAAAGCGTAGACTGTTTCATACATTTCTCCCATGGAGGAAAGTGCGCAGGGTGACTGTAGGAATTCAATCCCGATGCAATAACTGTGTTTCATCAATACTCTGATAGTCCACAGATTACTGATTGCCTCCAGATGTGCATCGGAAACTACTACTCGTCTTCCTGGGAACGATCAAAGGGTAGACTGTTTGAGACATTACTCCCATGGAGGAAAGTGCGGATGGTGACTGTTGTATTCAATCCCGATGCAATTTCTGTGTTTCATCAACACTCTGATAGTCCACAGATTACAGAATGCCTCCAGATGTGCATCGGAAACTACTACTGGTCTTCCATTGAACGATCAAAGCGTAAACACTTTGAGACATTACTCCTATGGAGGAAAGTGCGGATGGTGACTGTTTTATTCATTCCCGAAGCATTTTCTGTGTTTTATCAACTCTCTGATAGTCTACAGATTACAGAATGCCTCCAGATGTGCATCGGTAACTACTACTGGTCTTCCTGGGAACGATCAAAGCGTAGACTGTTTGAGACATTACTCCCATGGAGGAAAGTGCGCATGGTGATTGTTGTATTCATTCCCGATGCATTATCTGTGTTTCATCAACACTCTGATAGTCCACAGATTACTGATTGCCTCCAGATGTGCATCGGAAACTACTTCTGAGCTTCCTGGGATCGATCAAAGCGTAGCCTGTTTGAGACATTACTCCCATTCAGGAAAGTGCGCATGGTGACTGTTGTATTCAATCCCGATGCAATTTCTGTGTTTCATCAATACTCTGATGGTCCACAGATTACAGAATGCCTCCAGATGTGCATCGGAAACTACCACTGGTATTCCAGGGAACGATCAAAGCGTAGACAGTTTGAGACATTACTCCCATGGAGGAAAGTGCGCATGGTGACTGTTGTATTCAACCCCGATGCAATTTCTGTGTTTCATCAACACTCTGATAGTCCACAGATTACAGAATGGCTCCAGATGTGCATCGGGAACTACTACTGGTCTTCCTGGGAACGATCAAAGAGTAGACTGTTTGAGACATTACTCCCATGGAGGAAAGTGCGGATGGTGACTGTTGTATTCAATCCCGATGCAATTTCTGTGTTTCATCAACACTTTGATAGTCCACAGATTACAGAATGCCTCCAGATGTGCATCGGAAACTACTACTGGTCTTCCAGGGAACGATCAAAGCGTAAACACTTTGAGACATTACTCCTATGGAGGAAAGTGCGCATGGTGACTGTTGTATTCATTCCCGATGCATTTTATGTGTTTCATCAACACTCTGATAGTCCACAGATTACAGAATGGCTCCAGATGTGCATCGGGAACTATTACTGGTCTTCCTGGGAACGATCAAAGCGTAGACTGTTTGAGACATTAATCCCATGGAGGAAAGTGCGCATGGTGGCTGCTGTATTCAACCCCGATGTAATTTCTGTGTTTCATCAACAGTCTGATAGTCCACAGATTCCAGAATGCCTCCAGATGTGCAGCGGAAACTGCTACTGGCCTTCCAAGGAACAATCAAAGCGTAGACTGGTTGAGACATTTCTCACGTGGAGGGAAGTGCGCATGGTGACTGTTGTATTCAATCCCGATGCAATTTCTGTGTTTCGTCAATACTCTGATAGTCCACAGATTTCTGATCGCCTCCAGATGTGCATTGGAAACTACTACTCGTCTTACTGGGAACGATCAAAGCGTAGACTGTTTGAGACATTACTCCCATGGAGGAAAGTGCGGATGGTGACTGTTGTATTCAATCCCGATGCATTTTCTGTGTTTCATCAACACTCTGATAGTCCACAGATTACAGAGTGCCTCCAGATGTGCATCGGAAACTACTGCTGGTCTTCCAGGGAACGATCAAAGCGTAAACACTTTGAGACATTACTCCTATGGAGGAAAGTGCGCATGAAGACTGTTGTATTCATTCCCGATGCATTTTCTGTGTTTCATCAACACTCTGATAGTCCACAGATTACAGAATGCCTCCAGATGTGCATCGGTAACTACTACTGGTCTTCCTGGGATCGATCAGAGCGTAGACTGTTTGAGACATTACTCCCATGGAGGAAAGTGCGCATGGTGACTGTTGTATTCATTCCCGATGCATTATCTGTGTTTCATCGACACTCTGATAGTATACAGATTACAGAATGCCTCCAGATGTGCATCGGAAACTACCACTGGTCTTCCAGGGAACGATCGAAGCGTAGACTGTTTGAGACATTACTCCCATGGAGGAAAGTGCGAATGGTGACTGTTGTATTCAACCCAGATGCAATTTCTGTGTTTCATCAACACTCTGATAGTCCACAGATTACAGAATGCCTCCAGATGTGCAGCGGAAACTGCTACTGGCCTTCCAGGGAACGATCAAAGCGTAGACTTGTTTGAGACATTTCTCATGTGGAGGTAAGTGCGCATGGTGACTGTTGTATTGAATCCCGATGAAATTTCTGTGTATCATTAATACTCTGATAGTCCACAGATTACAGAATGCCTCCAGATGTACATCGGAAACTACCACTGGTCTTCCAGTGAACGATCAAAGCGTAGACTGTTTGGGACACTACTCCCATGGAGGAAAGTGCACATGGTGACTGTTGTATTCAATCACGATGCAATTTCTGTGTTTCATCAACAGTCAGATAGTCCACAGATTACAGATTGCCTCCAGATGTGCATCGGAAACTACTACTGGTCTTCCAGGAACGATCAAAGCGTAGACTGTTTCAGACATTACTCCCATGGAGGAAAGTGCGGATGGTGACAGTTGTATTCACTCCCGATGCAATATCTGTGTTTCATCAACACTTTGAAGGTCCACAGAGTACAGAATGCCTCCAGATGTGCAACGGAAACTAGTACTGGTCTTCCATGGAACGATCAAAGCGTAGACTGTTTGAGACATTACTCCCATTCAGGAAAGTGCGCATGGTGACTGTTGTATTCAATCCCGATGCAATTTCTGTGTTTCATCAATACTCTGATAGTCCACAGATTACAGAATGCCTCCAGATGTGCATCGGAAATTACCACTGGTCTTCCAGGGAACGATCAAAGCGTAGACAGTTTGAGACATTACTCCCATGGACGAAAGTGCGCATGGTGACTGTTGTATTCAACCCCGATGCAATTTCTGTGTTTCATCAACACTCTGATAGTCCACAGATTACAGAATGGCTCCAGATGTGCATCGGGAACTACTACTGGTCTTCCTGGGAACGATCAAAGAGTAGACTGTTTGAGACATTACTCCCATGGAGGAAAGTGCGGATGGTGACTGTTGTATTCATTCCCGATGCAATTTCTGTGTTTCATCAACACTTTGATAGTCCACAGATTACAGAATGCCTCCAGATGTGCATCGGAAACTACTACTGGTCTTCCAGGGAACGATCAAAGCGTAAACACTTTGAGACATTACTCCTATGGAGGAAAGTGCGCATGGTGACTGTTGTATTCATTCCCGATGCATTTTATGTGTTTCATCAACACTCTGATAGTCCACAGATTACAGAATGGCTCCAGATGTGCATCGGGAACTATTACTGGTCTTCCTGGGAACGATCAAAGCGTAGACTGTTTGAGACATTAATCCCATGGAGGAAAGTGCGCATGGTGGCTGTTGTATTCAACCCCGATGTAATTTCTGTGTTTCATCAACAGTCTGATAGTCCACAGATTCCAGAATGCCTCCAGATGTGCAGCGGAAACTGCTACTGGCCTTCCAGGGAACAATCAAAGCGTAGACTGGTTGAGACAATTCTCACGTGGAGGGACGTGCGCATGGTGACTGTTGTATTCAATCCCGATGCAATTTCTGTGTTTCGTCAATACTCTGATAGTCCACAGATTTCTGATTGCCTCCAGATGTGCATTGGAAACTACTACTCGTCTTATTGGGAAGGATCAAAGCGTAGACTGTTTGAGACATTACTCCCATGAAGGAAAGTGTACATGGTGACTGTTGTATTCAATCCCGATGCATTTTCTGTGTTTCATCAACACTCTGATAGTCCACAGATTACAGAATGCCACCAGATGTGCATCGGTAACTACTACTGGTCTTCCTGGGATCGATCAAAGCGTAGACTGTTTGAGACATTACTCCCATGGAGGAAATTGCGCATGGTGACTGTTGTATTCATTCCCGATGCATTATCTGTGTTTCATCGACACTCTGATAGTCCACAGATTACAGAATGCCTCCAGATGTGCATCGGAAACTACCACTGGTCTTCCAGGGAACGATCGAAGCGTAGACTGTTTGAGACATTACTCTCATGGAGGAAAGTGCGAATGGTGACTGTTGTATTCAACCCTGATGCAATTTCTGTGTTTCATCAACACTCTGAGAGTCCACAGATTACAGAATGCCTCCAGATGTGCAGCGGAAACTGCTACTGGCCTTCCAGGGAGCGATCAAAGCGTAGACTTGTTTGAGACATTTCTCATGTGGAGGAAAGTGCGCATGGTGACTGTTGTATTGAATCCCGATGAAATTTCTGTGTATCATTAATACTCTGATAGTCCACAGATTACAGAATGCCTCCAGATGTACATCGGAAACTACCACTGGTCTTCCAGTGAACGATCAAAGCGTAGACTGTTTGGGACACTACTCCCATGGAGGAAAGTGCACATGGTGACTGTTGTATTCAATCACGATGCAATTTCTGTGTTTCATCAACAGTCAGATAGTCCACAGATTACAGATTGCCTCCAGATGTGCATCGGAAACTACTACTGGTCTTCCAGGAACGATCAAAGCGTAGACTGTTTCAGACATTACTCCCATGGAGGAAAGTGCGGATGGTGACAGTTGTATTCACTCCCGATGCAATATCTGTGTTTCATCAACACTTTGAAGGTCCACAGAGTACAGAATGCCTCCAGATGTGCAACGGAAACTAGTACTGGTCTTCCATGGAACGATCAAAGCGTAGACTGTTTCATACATTACTCCCATGGAGGAAAGGGCGGATGTTGACTGTTGTATTCAATACCGATGCAATTTCTGTGTTTCATCAACACTCTGATAGTGCACAGATTACAGATTATCTCCAGATGTGCATCGGAAACTACTACTGGTCTTCCAGGGAACGATCAAAGCGTAAACACTTTGAGACATTACTCCTATGGAGGAAAGTGCGCATGGTGACTGTTGTATTCATTCCCGATGCATTTTATGTGTTTCATCAACACTCTGATAGTCCACAGATTACAGAATGGCTCCAGATGTGCATCGGGAACTATTACTGGTCTTCCTGGGAACGATCAAAGCGTAGACTGTTTGAGACATTAATCCCATGGAGGAAAGTGCGCATGGTGGCTGTTGTATTCAACCCTGATGTAATTTCTGTGTTTCATCAACAGTCTGATAGTCCACAGATTCTAGAATGCCTCCAGATGTGCAGCGGAAACTGCTACTGGCCTTCCAGGGAACAATCAAAGCGTAGACTGGTTGAGATATTTCTCACGTGGAGGGAAGTGCGCATGGTGACTGTTGTATTCAATCCCGATGCAATTTCTGTGTTTCGTCAATACTCTGATAGTCCACAGATTTCTGATTGCCTCCTGATGTGCATTGGAAACTACTACTCGTCTTATTGGGAACGATCAAAGCGTAGACTGTTTGAGACATTACTCCCATGGAGGAAAGTGCGGATGGTGACTGTTGTATTCAATCCCGATGCAATTTCTGTGTTTCATCAACACTCTGATAGTCCACAGATTACAGAGTGCCTCCAGATGTGCATCGGAAACTACTGCTGGTCTTCCAGGGAACGATCAAAGCGTAAACACTTTGAGACATTACTCCTACGGAGGAAAGTGCGCATGAAGACTGTTGTATTCATTCCCGATGCATTATCTGTGTTTCATCGACACTCTGATAGTCCACAGATTACAGAATGCCTCCAGATGTGCATCGGAAACTACCACTGGTCTTCCAGGGAACGATCGAAGCGTAGACTGTTTGAGACATTACTCCCATGGAGGAAAGTGCGAATGGTGACTGTTGTATTCAACCCTGATGCAATTTCTGTGTTTCATCAACACTCTGAGAGTCCACAGATTACAGAATGCCTCCAGATGTGCAGCGGAAACTGCTACTGGCCTTCCAGGGAACGATCAAAGCGTAGACTTGTTTGAGACATTTCTCATGTGGAGGAAAGTGCGCATGGTGACTGTTGTATTGAATCCCGATGAAATTTCTGTGTATCATTAATACTCTGATAGTCCACAGATTACAGAATGCCTCCAGATGTACATCGGAAACTACCACTGGTCTTCCAGTGAACGATCAAAGCGTAGACTGTTTGGGACACTACTCCCATGGAGGAAAGTGCACATGGTGACTGTTGTATTCAATCACGATGCAATTTCTGTGTTTCATCAACAGTCAGATAGTCCACAGATTACAGATTGCCTCCAGATGTGCATCGGAAACTACTACTGGTCTTCCAGGAACGATCAAAGCGTAGATTGTTTCAGACATTACTCCCATGGAGGAAAGTGCGGATGGTGACAGTTGTATTCACTCCCGATGCAATATCTGTGTTTCATCAACACTTTGAAGGTCCACAGAGTACAGAATGCCTCCAGATGTGCAACGGAAACTAGTACTGGTCTTCCATGGAACGATCAAAGCGTAGACTGTTTCATACATTACTCCCATGGAGGAAAGGGCGGATGTTGACTGTTGCATTCAATACCGATGCAATTTCTGTGTTTCATCAACACTCTGATAGTGCACAGATTACAGATTATCTCCAGATGTGCATCAGAAACTACTACTGGTCTTCCTGTCAACGATCAAATCGTAGTCTGTTTCAGACAATAACTCCCATGGAGGAAAGTGCGGATGGTGACTGTTGTATTCAATCCCGATGCAATTTCTGTGTTTCTTCAACACCTTTAAGGTCTACAGAGTACAGAATGACTCCAGATGTGCAACGGACACTACTACTGGTCTTCCAGGAAACGATCAAAGCGTAGACTGTTTCAGACATTACTGCCATGGAGGAAAGTGCGGATGGTGACTGTTATATTCAATCCCGATGCAATTTCTGTGTTTCATCAACATTCTGATAGTCCACAGATTAATGAATGCCTCCAGATGTGCAAGGGAAAGTAATACTGGTCTTCCAGGGAATGATCAAAGCGTTTACCGTTTGAGACATTACTCCCATGGAGGAAAGTGCGCATGGTGACTATTGTATTCATCCTTATGCAATTTCTGTGTTTCATCAACAATCTGATAGTCCACAGAATACAGATTGCCTCCAGATGTGCATCGAAAACTACTACTGGTCTTTCTGGGAACGATCAAAGAGTAGACTGTTTGAGACATTACTCCCATGGAGGAAAGTGCGGATGGTGACTGTTGTATTCAATCCCGATGCAATTTCTGTGTTTCATCAACACTCTGATAGTCCACAGATTACAGAATGCCTCCAGATGTGCATCGGAAACTACTACTGGTCTTCCAGTTAACGATCAAAGCGTAAACACTTTGAGACATTACACCTATGTAGGAAAGTGCGCATGGTGACTGTTGTATTCATTCCCGATGCATTTTCTGTGTTTTAGTCCACAGATTACAGAATGGCTACAGATGTGCATCGGGAACTACTACTGGTCTTCCTGGGCACGATCAAAGCGTAGACTGTTTGAGACATTACTCCCATGGAGGAAAGTGCGCATGGTGAATGTTGTATTCAACCCCGATGCGATTTCTGTGTTTCATCAACACTCTGATAGTCCACAGATTCCAGAATGCCTCCAGATGTGCTGCGGACACTGCTACTGGCCTTCCAGGGAACAATCAAAGCGTAGACTGGTTGAGACATTTCTCCCATGGAGGAAAGTGCGGATGGTGACTGTTGTATTCACTCCCGATGCTATATCTGTGTTTCATCAACACCTTGAAGGTCCACAGAGTACAGATTGCCTCCAGATGTGCAACGGAAACTACTACTAGTCTTCCAGGGAACGATCAAAGCGTAGACTGTTTCAACATTACTCCCATGGAGGAAAGTGCGGATGTTGACTGTTGTATTCAATACCGATGCAATTTCTGTGTTTCATCAACACTCTGATAGTCCACAGATTACAGAATGCCTCCAGATGTGTATCGGAAACTACTACTGGTCTTCCAGGGAACGATCAAAGCCTAAACACTTTGAGACATTACTCCTATGGAGGAAAGTGCGCATGGTGACTGTTGTATTCATTCCCGATGCATTTTCTGTGTTTCATCAACACTCTGATAGTCCACAGATTACAGAATGCCTCCAGATGTGCATCGGGAACTACTACTGGTCTTCCTGGGAAGGATCAAAGCGTAGACTGTTTGAGACATTACTCCCATGAAGGAAAGTGTACATGGTGACTGTTGTATTCATTCCCGATGCATTTTCTGTGTTTCATCAACACTCTGATAGTCCACAGATTACAGAATGCCTCCAGATGTGCATCGGAAACTCCTTCTGGTCTTTCAGGGAACGATCAAAGCGTAGACTTTTTGAGACATTACTCCCATTCAGGAATGTGCGCATGGTAACTGTTGCATTCAATCCCGATGCAATTTCTGTGTTTCATCAATACTCTGATAGTCCACAGAATATAGAATGCCACCAGATGTGCATCGGAAACTACCACTGGTCTTCCAGAGAACGACCAAAGCGTAGACTGTATGAGACATTACTCCCACGGAGGGAAGTGCGAATGGTGACTGTTGTATTGAAACCCGATGCAATTTCTGTGTTTCATCAACACTCTGATAGTTTACAGAATACTGATTGCCTCCAGATGTGCATCGGAAACTACTACTGGTCTTCCTGGGAACGATCAAAGCGTTGACTGTTTCAGACATTACTTCCATGGAGGAAAGTGTGCATGGTGACTGTTGTATTCAATCCCGATGCAATTTCTGAGATTCATCAACACTTTGAAGGTCATCAGGTTACAGAATGCCTCCAGATGTGCATCGGATGCTACTACTGGTCTTCCAGGGAACGATCAAAGCGTAGACTATTTGAGACATTACTCCCATGGAGCAAAGTGCGGATGGTGACTGTTGTATTCACTCTCAAAGCAATATCTGTGTTTCATCAACACTTTGAAGATCCACAGGTTACAGAATGCCTCCAGATGTGCATCGGAAACTACTATTGGTCTTAATGGGAACGATCAAAGCGTAGAGTGTTTGAGACATTACTCCCATGGAGGAAAGTGCGGATGGTGACTGTGGTATTCAATCCCGACGCTATTTCTGTGTTTCATCAACACTCTGATAGTTCACAGATTACAGAATGCCACCAGATGTGCATCGGAAACTACTACTGGTCTTCCAGGGAACGATCAAAGCGTAGACTGTTTGAGAAATACTCCCATGGAGGAAAGTGCGCAAGGTGACTGTTGTATTCAATCCCGATGCAATTTCTGTGTTTCATCAACACTCTGATAGTCCACAGATTACAGAATGCCTCCAGATGTGCATCGGAAACTACTACTGGTCTTCCAGTTAACGATCAAAGCGTAAACACTTTGAGACATTACACCTATGGAGGAAAGTGCGGATGGTGACTGTTGTATTCACTCTCAAAGCAATATCTGTGTTTCATCAACACTTTGAAGATCCACAGGTTACAGAATGCCTCCAGATGTGCATCGGAAACTACTATTGGTCTTAATGGGAACGATCAAAGCGTAGAGTGTTTGAGACATTACTCCCATGGAGGAAAGTGCGGATGGTGACTGTGGTATTCAATCCCGACGCTATTTCTGTGTTTCATCAACACTCTGATAGTTCACAGATTACAGAATGCCACCAGATGTGCATCGGAAACTACTACTGGTCTTCCAGGGAACGATCAAAGCGTAGACTGTTTGAGAAATACTCCCATGGAGGAAAGTGCGCAAGGTGACTGTTGTATTCAATCCCGATGCAATTTCTGTGTTTCATCAACACTCTGATAGTTCGCAGATTACAGAATGCCACCAGATGTGCATCGGAAACTACTACTGGTCTTAGTGGGAACGATCAAAGCGTAGAGTGTTTGAGACATTACTCCCATGGAGGAAAGTGCGCATGGTGACTGTTGTATTCAATCCCGATGCAATTTCTGTGTTTCATCAACACTCTGATAGTCCACAGATTACAGAATGCCTCCAGATGTGCATCGGAAACTACTACTGGTCTTCCAGTTAACGATCAAAGCGTAAACACTTTGAGACATTACACCTATGGAGGAAAGTGCGGATGGTGACTGTTGTATTCACTCTCAAAGCAATATCTGTGTTTCATCAACACTTTGAAGATCCACAGGTTACAGAATGCCTCCAGATGTGCATCGGAAACTACTATTGGTCTTAATGGGAACGATCAAAGCGTAGAGTGTTTGAGACATTACTCCCATGGAGGAAAGTGCGGATGGTGACTGTGGTATTCAATCCCGACGCTATTTCTGTGTTTCATCAACACTCTGATAGTTCACAGATTACAGAATGCCACCAGATGTGCATCGGAAACTACTACTGGTCTTCCAGGGAACGATCAAAGCGTAGACTGTTTGAGAAATACTCCCATGGAGGAAAGTGCGCAAGGTGACTGTTGTATTCAATCCCGATGCAATTTCTGTGTTTCATCAACACTCTGATAGTTCGCAGATTACAGAATGCCACCAGATGTGCATCGGAAACTACTACTGGTCTTAGTGGGAACGATCAAAGCGTAGAGTGTTTGAGACATTACTCCCATGGAGGAAAGTGCGAATGGTGACTGTTGTATTCAACCCTGATGCAATTTCTGTGTTTCATCAACACTCTGAGAGTCCACAGATTACAGAATGCCTCCAGATGTGCAGCGGAAACTGCTACTGGCCTTCCAGGGAACGATCAAAGCGTAGACTTGTTTGAGACATTTCTCATGTGGAGGAAAGTGCGCATGGTGACTGTTGTATTGAATCCCGATGAAATTTCTGTGTATCATTAATACTCTGATAGTCCACAGATTACAGAATGCCTCCAGATGTACATCGGAAACTACCACTGGTCTTCCAGTGAACGATCAAAGCGTAGACTGTTTGGGACACTACTCCCATGGAGGAAAGTGCACATGGTGACTGTTGTATTCAATCACGATGCAATTTCTGTGTTTCATCAACAGTCAGATAGTCCACAGATTACAGATTGCCTCCAGATGTGCATCGGAAACTACTACTGGTCTTCCAGGAACGATCAAAGCGTAGATTGTTTCAGACATTACTCCCATGGAGGAAAGTGCGGATGGTGACAGTTGTATTCACTCCCGATGCAATATCTGTGTTTCATCAACACTTTGAAGGTCCACAGAGTACAGAATGCCTCCAGATGTGCAACGGAAACTAGTACTGGTCTTCCATGGAACGATCAAAGCGTAGACTGTTTCATACATTACTCCCATGGAGGAAAGGGCGGATGTTGACTGTTGTATTCAATACCGATGCAATTTCTGTGTTTCATCAACACTCTGATAGTGCACAGATAACAGATTATCTCCAGATGTGCATCAGAAACTACTACTGGTCTTCCTGTCAACGATCAAATCGTAGTCTGTTTCAGACAATAACTCCCATGGAGGAAAGTGCGGATGGTGACTGTTGTATTCAATCCCGGATCAATTTCTGTGTTTCTTCAACACCTTTAAGGTCTACAGAGTACAGAATGACTCCAGATGTGCAACGGACACTACTACTGGTCTTCCAGGAAACGATCAAAGCGTAGACTGTTTCAGACATTACTGCCATGGAGGAAAGTGCGGATGGTGACTGTTATATTCAATCCCGATGCAATTTCTGTGTTTCATCAACATTCTGATAGTCCACAGATTAATGAATGCCTCCAGATGTGCAAGGGAAAGTAATACTGGTCTTCCAGGGAATGATCAAAGCGTTTACCGTTTGAGACATTACTCCCATGGAGGAAAGTGCGCATGGTGACTATTGTATTCATCCTTATGCAATTTCTGTGTTTCATCAACAATCTGATAGTCCACAGGATACAGATTGCCTCCAGATGTGCATCGAAAACTACTACTGGTCTTTCTGGGAACGATCAAAGAGTAGACTGTTTGAGACATTACTCCCATGGAGGAAAGTGCGGATGGTGACTGTTGTATTCAATCCCGATGCAATTTCTGTGTTTCATCAACACTCTGATAGTCCACAGATTACAGAATGCCTCCAGATGTGCATCGGAAACTACTACTGGTCTTCCAGTTAACGATCAAAGCGTAAACACTTTGAGACATTACACCTATGTAGGAAAGTGCGCATGGTGACTGTTGTATTCATTCCCGATGGTTTTTCTGTGTTTTAGTCCACAGATTACAGAATGGCTACAGATGTGCATCGGAAACTACTACTGGTCTTAGTGGGAACGATCAAAGCGTAGAGTGTTTGAGACATTACTCCCATGGAGGAAAGTGCGCATGGTGACTGTTGTATTCAATCCCGATGCAATTTCTGTGTTTCATCAACACTCTGATAGTCCACAGATTACAGAATGCCTCCAGATGTGCATCGGAAACTACTACTGGTCTTCCAGTTAACGATCAAAGCGTAAACACTTTGAGACATTACACCTATGGAGGAAAGTGCGGATGGTGACTGTTGTATTCACTCTCAAAGCAATATCTGTGTTTCATCAACACTTTGAAGATCCACAGGTTACAGAATGCCTCCAGATGTGCATCGGAAACTACTATTGGTCTTAATGGGAACGATCAAAGCGTAGAGTGTTTGAGACATTACTCCCATGGAGGAAAGTGCGGATGGTGACTGTGGTATTCAATCCCGACGCTATTTCTGTGTTTCATCAACACTCTGATAGTTCACAGATTACAGAATGCCACCAGATGTGCATCGGAAACTACTACTGGTCTTCCAGGGAACGATCAAAGCGTAGACTGTTTGAGAAATACTCCCATGGAGGAAAGTGCGCAAGGTGACTGTTGTATTCAATCCCGATGCAATTTCTGTGTTTCATCAACACTCTGATAGTTCGCAGATTACAGAATGCCACCAGATGTGCATCGGAAACTACTACTGGTCTTAGTGGGAACGATCAAAGCGTAGAGTGTTTGAGACATTACTCCCATGGAGGAAAGTGCGAATGGTGACTGTTGTATTCAACCCTGATGCAATTTCTGTGTTTCATCAACACTCTGAGAGTCCACAGATTACAGAATGCCTCCAGATGTGCAGCGGAAACTGCTACTGGCCTTCCAGGGAACGATCAAAGCGTAGACTTGTTTGAGACATTTCTCATGTGGAGGAAAGTGCGCATGGTGACTGTTGTATTGAATCCCGATGAAATTTCTGTGTATCATTAATACTCTGATAGTCCACAGATTACAGAATGCCTCCAGATGTACATCGGAAACTACCACTGGTCTTCCAGTGAACGATCAAAGCGTAGACTGTTTGGGACACTACTCCCATGGAGGAAAGTGCACATGGTGACTGTTGTATTCAATCACGATGCAATTTCTGTGTTTCATCAACAGTCAGATAGTCCACAGATTACAGATTGCCTCCAGATGTGCATCGGAAACTACTACTGGTCTTCCAGGAACGATCAAAGCGTAGATTGTTTCAGACATTACTCCCATGGAGGAAAGTGCGGATGGTGACAGTTGTATTCACTCCCGATGCAATATCTGTGTTTCATCAACACTTTGAAGGTCCACAGAGTACAGAATGCCTCCAGATGTGCAACGGAAACTAGTACTGGTCTTCCATGGAACGATCAAAGCGTAGACTGTTTCATACATTACTCCCATGGAGGAAAGGGCGGATGTTGACTGTTGTATTCAATACCGATGCAATTTCTGTGTTTCATCAACACTCTGATAGTGCACAGATTACAGATTATCTCCAGATGTGCATCAGAAACTACTACTGGTCTTCCTGTCAACGATCAAATCGTAGTCTGTTTCAGACAATAACTCCCATGGAGGAAAGTGCGGATGGTGACTGTTGTATTCAATCCCGATGCAATTTCTGTGTTTCTTCAACACCTTTAAGGTCTACAGAGTACAGAATGACTCCAGATGTGCAACGGACACTACTACTGGTCTTCCAGGAAACGATCAAAGCGTAGACTGTTTCAGACATTACTGCCATGGAGGAAAGTGCGGATGGTGACTGTTATATTCAATCCCGATGCAATTTCTGTGTTTCATCAACATTCTGATAGTCCACAGATTAATGAATGCCTCCAGATGTGCAAGGGAAAGTAATACTGGTCTTCCAGGGAATGATCAAAGCGTTTACCGTTTGAGACATTACTCCCATGGAGGAAAGTGCGCATGGTGACTATTGTATTCATCCTTATGCAATTTCTGTGTTTCATCAACAATCTGATAGTCCACAGAATACAGATTGCCTCCAGATGTGCATCGAAAACTACTACTGGTCTTTCTGGGAACGATCAAAGAGTAGACTGTTTGAGACATTACTCCCATGGAGGAAAGTGCGGATGGTGACTGTTGTATTCAATCCCGATGCAATTTCTGTGTTTCATCAACACTCTGATAGTCCACAGATTACAGAATGCCTCCAGATGTGCATCGGAAACTACTACTGGTCTTCCAGTTAACGATCAAAGCGTAAACGCTTTGAGACATTACACCTATGTAGGAAAGTGCGCATGGTGACTGTTGTATTCATTCTCGATGCATTTTCTGTGTTTTAGTCCACAGATTACAGAATGGCTACAGATGTGCATCGGGAACTACTACTGGTCTTCCTGGGCACGATCAAAGCGTAGACTGTTTGAGACATTACTCCCATGGAGGAAAGTGCGCATGGTGAATGTTGTATTCAACCCCGATGCGATTTCTGTGTTTCATCAACACTCTGATAGTCCACAGATTCCAGAATGCCTCCAGATGTGCTGCGGACACTGCTACTGGCCTTCCAGGGAACAATCAAAGCGTAGACTGGTTGAGACATTTCTCCCATGGAGGAAAGTGCGGATGGTGACTGTTGTATTCACTCCCGATGCTATATCTGTGTTTCATCAACACCTTGAAGGTCCACAGAGTACAGATTGCCTCCAGATGTGCAACGGAAACTACTACTGGTCTTCCAGGGAACGATCAAAGCGTAGACTATTTCAACATTACTCCCATGGAGGAAAGTGCGGATGTTGACTGTTGTATTCAATACCGATGCAATTTCTGTGTTTCATCAACACTCTGATAGTCCACAGATTACAGAATGCCTCCAGATGTGTATCGGAAACTACTAATGGTCTTCCAGGGAACGATCAAAGCCTAAACACTTTGAGACATTACTCCTATGGAGGAAAGTGCGCATGGTGACTGTTGTATTCATTCCCGATGCATTTTCTGTGTTTCATCAACACTCTGATAGTTTACAGAATACTGATTGCCTCCAGATGTGCATCGGAAACTACTACTGGTCTTCCTGGGAACGATCAAAGCGTTGACTGTTTCAGACATTACTTCCATGGAGGAAAGTGTGCATGGTGACTGTTGTATTCAATCCCGATGCAATTTCTGAGATTCATCAACACTTTGAAGGTCATCAGGTTACAGAATGCCTCCAGATGTGCACCGGAAACTACTACTGGTCTTAATGGGAACGATCAAAACATAGAGTGTTTGAGACATTACTGCCATGGAGGAAAGTGCGAATGGTGACTGTTGTATTCACTCCCGATGCAATTTCTGTGTTTCACCAACATTTCGAAGGTCCACAGATTACAGAATATCTCCAGATGTGCATCGGATGCTACTACTGGTCTTCCAGGGAACGATCAAAGCGTAGACTATTTGAGACATTACTCCCATGGAGCAAAGTGCGGATGGTGACTGTTGTATTCACTCTCAAAGCAATATCTGTGTTTCATCAACACTTTGAAGATCCACAGGTTACAGAATGCCTCCAGATGTGCATCGGAAACTACTATTGGTCTTAATGGGAACGATCAAAGCGTAGAGTGTTTGAGACATTACTCCCATGGAGGAAAGTGCGGATGGTGACTGTGGTATTCAATCCCGACGCTATTTCTGTGTTTCATCAACACTCTGATAGTTCACAGATTACAGAATGCCACCAGATGTGCATCGGAAACTACTACCGGTCTTCCAGGGAACGATCAAAGCGTAGACTGTTTGAGAAATACTCCCATGGAGGAAAGTGCGCAAGGTGACTGTTGTATTCAATCCCGATGCAATTTCTGTGTTTCATCAACACTCTGATAGTCCACAGATTACAGAATGCCTCCAGATGTGCATCGGAAACTACTACTGGTCTTCCAGTTAACGATCAAAGCGTAAACACTTTGAGACATTACACCTATGGAGGAAAGTGCGGATGGTGACTGTTGTATTCACTCTCAAAGCAATATCTGTGTTTCATCAACACTTTGAAGATCCACAGGTTACAGAATGCCTCCAGATGTGCATCGGAAACTACTATTGGTCTTAATGGGAACGATCAAAGCGTAGAGTGTTTGAGACATTACTCCCATGGAGGAAAGTGCGGATGGTGACTGTGGTATTCAATCCCGACGTTATTTCTGTGTTTCATCAACACTCTGATAGTTCACAGATTACAGAATGCCACCAGATGTGCATCGGAAACTACTACTGGTCTTCCAGGGAACGATCAAAGCGTAGACTGTTTGAGAAATACTCCCATGGAGGAAAGTGCGCAAGGTGACTGTTGTATTCAATCCCGATGCAATTTCTGTGTTTCATCAACACTCTGATAGTTCGCAGATTACAGAATGCCACCAGATGTGCATCGGAAACTACTACTGGTCTTAGTGGGAACGATCAAAGCGTAGAGTGTTTGAGACATTACTCCCATGGAGGAAAGTGCGCATGGTGACTGTTGTATTCAATCCCGATGCAATTTCTGTGTTTCATCAACACTCTGATAGTCCACAGATTACAGAATGCCTCCAGATGTGCATCGGAAACTACTACTGGTCTTCCAGTTAACGATCAAAGCGTAAACACTTTGAGACATTACACCTATGGAGGAAAGTGCGCATGGTGACTGTTGTACTCATTCCCGATGCATTTTCTGTGTTTTAGTCCACAGATTACAGAATGGCTACAGATGTGCATCGGGAACTACTACTGGTCTTCCTGGGCACGATCAAAGCGTAGACTGTTTGAGACATTACTCCCATGGAGGAAAGTGCGCATGGTGAATGTTGTATTCAACCCCGATGCGATTTCTGTGTTTCATCAACACTCTGATAGTCCACAGATTCCAGAATGCCTCCAGATGTGCAGCGGACACTGCTACTGGCCTTCCAGGGAACAATCAAAGCGTAGACTGGTTGAGACATTTCTCCCATGGAGGAAAGTGCGGATGGTGACTGTTGTATTCACTCCCGATGCTATATCTGTGTTTCATCAACACCTTGAAGGTCCACAGAGTACAGATGGCCTCCAGATGTGCAACGGAAACTACTACTGGTCTTCCAGGGAACGATCAAAGCGTAGACTGTTTCATTCATTACCCCCATGGAGGAAAGTGCGGATGTTGACTGTTGTATTCAATACCGATGCAATTTCTGTGTTTCATCAACACTCTGATAGTCCACAGATTACAAATTATCTCCAGATGTGCATCGGAAACTACAACTGGTCTTCCTGTCAACGATCAAAGCGTAGACTGTTTCAGACTATAACTCCATTGGAGGAAAGTGCGGATGGTGACTGTTGTATTCAATCCCGATGCAATTTCTGTGTTTCTTCAACACCTTTAAGGTCTACAGAGTACAGAATGACTCCAGATGTGCAACGGACACTACTACTGGTCTTCCAGGAAACGATCAAAGCGTAGACTGTTTCAGACATTACTGCCATGGAGGAAAGTGCGGATGGTGACTGTTGTATTCAATCCCGATGAAATTTCTGTATTTCATCAACATTCTGATAGTCCACAGATTACAGAATGCCTCCAGATGTGCAAGGGAAAGTAATACTGGTCTTCCAGGGAACGATCAAAGCGTGTACCGTTTGAGACATTACTCCCATGGAGGAAAGTGCGGATGGTGACTGTTCTATTCAATCCCGATGCAATTTCAATGTGTTTCGTCAACACTCTGATAGTCCACAGATTACAGAATGCCTCCAGATGTGTATCGGAAACTACTACTGGTCTTCCAGGGAACGATCAAAGCGTAAACACTTTGAGACATTACTCCTATGGAGGAAAGTGCGCATGGTGACTTTTGTATTCATTCCCGATGCATTTTCTGTGTTTCATCAGCACTCTGATAGCCCACAGATTACAGATTGCCTCCAGATGTGCATCGGGAACTACTACTGGTCTTCCAGGGAACGATCAAAGCGTAGACTGTTTCAACATTACTCCCATGGAGGAAAGTGCGGATGTTGACAGTTGTATTCAATCCCGATGCAATTTCTGTGTTTCATCAACGCTCTGATAGTCCACAGATTACAGATTGTCTCCAGATGTGCATCGGAAACTACTACTGGTCTTCCTGTCAACGATCAAAGCGTAAACTGTTTCAGACATTACTCCCATTGAGGAAAGTGAGGATGGTGACTGTTGTATTCAATCCCGATGCAATTTCTGTGTTTCTTCAACACTTTTAAGGTCAACAGAGTACAGAATGCCTCCAGATGTGCAAGGGAAAGTAATACTGGTCTTCCAGGGAACGATCAAAGCGTGTACCGTTTGAGACATTACTCCCATGGAGGAAAGTGCGGATGGTGACTGTTGTATTCAATCCCGATGCAATTTCTGTGTTTCATCAACACTCTGATAGTCCACAGATTACAGAATGCCTCCAGATGTGCATCGGGAACTACTACTGGTCTTCCTGGGAAGGATCAAAGCGTAGACTGTTTGAGACATTACTCCCATTCAGGAATGTGCGCATGGTAACTGTTGCATTCAATCCCGATGCAATTTCTGTGTTTCATCAATACTCTGATAGTCCACAGAATATAGAATGCCACCAGATGTGCATCGGAAACTACCACTGGTCTTCCAGAGAACGACCAAAGCGTAGACTGTTTGAGACATTACTCCCACGGAGGGAAGTGCGAATGGTGACTGTTGTATTCAAACCCGATGCAATTTCTGTGTTTCATCAACACTCTCATAGTTTACAGAATACTGATTGCCTCCAGATGTGCATCGGAAACTACTACTGGTCTTCCTGGGAACGATCAAAGCGTTGACTGTTTCAGACATTACTTCCATGGAGGAAAGTGTGCATGGTGACTGTTGTATTCAATCCCGATGCAATTTCTGTGATTCATCAACACTTTGAAGGTCATCAGGTTACAGAATGCCTCCAGATGTGCATCGGAAACTAATACTGGTCTTAATGGGAACGATCAAAACATAGAGTGTTTGAGACATTACTGCCATGGAGGAAAGTGCGAATGGTGACTGTTGTATTCACTCCCGATGCAATTTCTGTGTTTCACCAACATTTCGAAGGTCCACAGATTACAGAATATCTCCAGAGGTGAATCGGATGCTACTACTGGTCTTCCAGGGAACGATCAAAGCGTAGACTATTTGAGACATTACTCCCATGGAGCAAAGTGCGGATGGTGACTGTTGTATTCACTCTCAAAGCAATATCTGTGTTTCATCAACACTTTGAAGATCCACAGGTTACAGAATGCCTCCAGATGTGCATCGGAAACTACTATTGGTCTTAATGGGAACGATCAAAGCGTAGAGTGTTTGAGACATTACTCCCATGGAGGAAAGTGCGGATGGTGACTGTGGTATTCAATCCCGACGCAATTTCTGTGTTTCATCAACACTCTGATAGTTCACAGATTACAGAATGCCACCAGATGTGCATCGGAAACTACTACTGGTCTTCCAGGGAACGATCAAAGCGTAGACTGTTTGAGAAATACTCCCATGGAGGAAAGTGCGCAAGGTGACTGTTGTATTCAATCCCGATGCAATTTCTGTGTTTCATCAACACTCTGATAGTTCGCAGATTACAGAATGCCACCAGATGTGCATCGGAAACTACTACTGGTCTTAGTGGGAATGATCAAAGCGTAGAGTGTTTGAGACATTACTCCCATGGAGGAAAGTGCGCATGGTGACTGTTGTATTCAATCCCGATGCAATTTCTGTGTTTCATCAACACTCTGATAGTCCACAGATTACAGAATGCCTCCAGATGTGCATCGGAAACTACTACTGGTCTTCCAGTTAACGATCAAAGCGTAAACACTTTGAGACATTACACCTACGGAGGAAAGTGCGCATGGTGACTGTTGTATTCATTCCCGATGCATTTTCTGTGTTTTAGTCCACAGATTACAGAATGGCTACAGATGTGCATCGGGAACTACTACTGGTCTTCCTGGGCACGATCAAAGCGTAGACTGTTTGAGACATTACTCCCATGGAGGAAAGTGCGCATGGTGAATGTTGTATTCAACCCCGATGCGATTTCTGTGTTTCATCAACACTCTGATAGTCCACAGATTCCAGAATGCCTCCAGATGTGCAGCGGACACTGCTACTGGCCTTCCAGGGAACAATCAAAGCGTAGACTGGTTGAGACATTTCTCCCATGGAGGAAAGTGCGGATGGTGACTGTTGTATTCACTCCCGATGCTATATCTGTGTTTCATCAACACCTTGAAGGTCCACAGAGTACAGATTGCCTCCAGATGTGCAACGGAAACTACTACTGGTCTTCCAGGGAACGATCAAAGCGTAGACTGTTTCATAAATTACCCCCATGGAGGAAAGTGCGGATGTTGACTGTTGTATTCAATACCGATGCAATTTCTGTGTTTCATCAACACTCTGATAGTCCACAGATTACAAATTATCTCCAGATGTGCATCGGAAACTACAACTGGTCTTCCTGTCAACGATCAAAGCGTAGACTGTTTCAGACTATAACTCCATTGGAGGAAAGTGCGGATGGTGACTGTTGTATTCAATCCCGATGCAATTTCTGTGTTTCTTCAACACCTTTAAGGTCTACAGAGTACAGAATGACTCCAGATGTGCAACGGACACTACTACTGGTCTTCCAGGAAACGATCAAAGCGTAGACTGTTTCAGACATTACTGCCATGGAGGAAAGTGCGGATGGTGACTGTTGTATTCAATCCCGATGAAATTTCTGTATTTCATCAACATTCTGATAGTCCACATATTACAGAATGCCTCCAGATGTGCAAGGGAAAGTAATACTGGTCTTCCAGGGAACGATCAAAGCGTGTACCGTTTGAGACATTACTCCCATGGAGGAAAGTGCGGATGGTGACTGTTCTATTCAATCCCGATGCAATTTCAATGTGTTTCGTCAACACTCTGATAGTCCACAGATTACAGAATGCCTCCAGATGTGTATCGGAAACTACTACTGGTCTTCCAGGGAACGATCAAAGCGTAAACACTTTGAGACATTACTCCTATGGAGGAAAGTGCGCATGGTGACTGTTGTATTCATTCCCGATGCATTTTCTGTGTTTCATCAACGCTCTGATAGTCCACAGATTACACATTGTCTCCAGATGTGCATCGGAAACTACTACTGGTCTTCCTGTCAACGATCAAAGCGTAAACTGTTTCAGACATTACTCCCATTGAGGAAAGTGAGGATGGTGACTGTTGTATTCAATCCCGATGCAATTTCTGTGTTTCTTCAACACTTTTAAGGTCTACAGAGTACAGAATGCCTCCAGATGTGCAAGGGAAAGTAATACTGGTCTTCCAGGGAACGATCAAAGCGTGTACCGTTTGAGACATTACTCCCATGGAGGAAAGTGCGGATGGTGACTGTTGTATTCAATCCCGATGCAATTTCTGTGTTTCATCAACACTCTGATAGTCCACAGATTACAGAATGCCTCCAGATGTGCATCGGGAACTACTACTGGTCTTCCTGGGAAGGATCAAAGCGTAGACTGTTTGAGACATTACTCCCATTCAGGAATGTGCGCATGGTAACTGTTGCATTCAATCCCGATGCAATTTCTGTGTTTCATCAATACTCTGATAGTCCACAGAATATAGAATGCCACCAGATGTGCATCGGAAACTACCACTGGTCTTCCAGAGAACGACCAAAGCGTAGACTGTTTGAGACATTACTCCCACGGAGGGAAGTGCGAATGGTGACTGTTGTATTCAATCCCGATGCAATTTCTGTGTTTCATCAACACTCTGATAGTTTACAGAATACTGATTGCCTCCAGATGTGCATCGGAAACTACTACTGGTCTTCCTGGGAACGATCAAAGCGTTGACTGTTTCAGACATTACTTCCATGGAGGAAAGTGTGCATGGTGACTGTTGTATTCAATCCCGATGCAATTTCTGAGATTCATCAACACTTTGAAGGTCATCAGGTTACAGAATGCCTCCAGATGTGCATCGGAAACTACTACTGGTCTTAATGGGAACGATCAAAACATAGAGTGTTTGAGACATTACTGCCATGGAGGAAAGTGCGAATGGTGACTGTTGTATTCACTCCCGATGCAATTTCTGTGTTTCACCAACATTTCGAAGGTCCACAGATTACAGAATATCTCCAGATGTGCATCGGATGCTACTACTGGTCTTCCAGGGAACGATCAAAGCGTAGACTATTTGAGACATTACTCCCATGGAGCAAAGTGCGGATGGTGACTGTTGTATTCACTCTCAAAGCAATATCTGTGTTTCATCAACACTTTGAAGATCCACAGGTTACAGAATGCCTCCAGATGTGCATCGGAAACTACTATTGGTCTTAATGGGAACGATCAAAGCGTAGAGTGTTTGAGACATTACTCCCATGGAGGAAAGTGCGGATGGTGACTGTGGTATTCAATCCCGACGCAATTTCTGTGTTTCATCAACACTCTGATAGTTCACAGATTACAGAATGCCACCAGATGTGCATCGGAAACTACTACTGGTCTTCCAGGGAACGATCAAAGCGTAGACTGTTTGAGAAATACTCCCATGGAGGAAAGTGCGCAAGGTGACTGTTCTATTCAATCCCGATGCAATTTCTGTGTTTCATCAACACTCTGATAGTTCGCAGATTACAGAATGCCACCAGATGTGCATCGGAAACTACTACTGGTCTTAGTGGGAACGATCAAAGCGTAGAGTGTTTGAGACATTACTCCCA
The DNA here is from genome assembly GCF_023897955.1 of Schistocerca gregaria. NCBI lineage: Eukaryota > Metazoa > Arthropoda > Insecta > Orthoptera > Acrididae > Schistocerca > Schistocerca gregaria. The sequence goes on along the minus strand of NC_064931.1, from coordinate 1,685,594 downwards.
TGGAGGAAAGTGCGCATGGTGACTGTTTTATTCAATCCCGATGCAATTTCTGTGTTTCATCAACACCCTGATAGTCCACAGATTACAGATTGTCCTCAGATGTGCATCGGAAACTACTACTGGTCTTCCTGGAAACGATCAAAGCGTAGACTGTTTGAGAAATACTCCCATGGAGGAAAGTGCGGATGGTGACTGTTGTATTCACTCCCGACGCAATATCTGTGTTTCATCAACACTTTGAAGGTCCACAGGTTACAGAATGCCTCCAGATGTGCATCGGAAACTACTATTGGTCTTAATGGGAACGATCAAACCGTAGGGTGTTTGAGACATTACTGCCATGGAGGAAAGTTCGGATGGTGACTGTGGTATTCAATCCCGATGCAATTTCTGTGTTTCATCAACACTCTGATAGTTCGCAGATTACAGAATGCCACCAGATGTGCATCGGAAACTACTACTGGTCTTAGTGGGAACGATCAAAGCGTAGAGTGTTTGAGACATTACTCCCATGGAGGAAAGTGCGCATGGTGACTGTTGTATTCAATCCCGATGCAATTTCTGTGTTTCATCAACACTCTGATAGGCCACAGATTACAGATAGTCCTCAGATGTGCATCGGAAACTACTACTGGTCTTCCTGGGAACGATCAAATCGTAGACTGTTTGAGACATTACACCCATGGAGGAAAGTGTGCATGGTGACTGTTGTATTCAGTTCCGATGCAATTTCTGTGTTTCGTCAACGCTTTGAAAGTCCACAAATTACAGAATGCCTCCAGATGTGCATCGGAATCTACTACTGGTCTTCCAGGGAACGAGCAAAGCGTAGACTCTTTCAGACATTACTCCCATGGAGGAAAGTGCGCATGGTGAATGTTGCATTTAATCCCGATGCAATTTCAGTGTTTCGTCAACACTTTGAAGGTCCACACGTTACAGATTGCCTCCAGATGTGCATCGGAAACTACTACTGGTCTTCCAGGGAAAGATCAAAGCGTAGACTGTTTGAGACATTACTCCCATGGAGGAAAGTGCGTATTGTGGCTGTTGAATTCACTCCCGATAGAATTTGTGTGTTTCATCAACAGTCTGATAGTCCACAGATTACAGAATGCCACCAGATGTGCATCGGAAACTACTACTGGTCTCCCAGGGAACGATCAAAGCGTAAACTCTTTTAGACATTACTCCTATGGAGGAAAGTTCGCATGGTGACTGTTGTATTCATTCCCGATACATTTTCTGTGTTTCATCAACACTCTGATAGTCCACAGATTATAGAATGCCTCCAGATGTGCATCGGAAACTACTTCGGGTCTTCCTGGGAACGATCAAAGCGTAGACTGTTTGAGACATTACTCCCATGAAGAAGAGTGCACATGGTGACTGTTGTATTCAATCCCTATGCAATTTCTGTGTTTCATCAACACTCTGATAGTCCACAGATTACAGAACCCTCCAGAAGTGCATCGGAAACTACTTCTGGTCTTCCAGGGAACGATCAAAGCGTAGACTGATTGAGATATTACTCCCATTCAGGAAAGTGCGCATGGTGACTGTTGTATTCAATCCCGATGCAATTTCTGTGTTTCATCAACAGTCTGATAGTCCACAGATTACAGATTACCCTCAGATGTGCATCGGCAACTACCACTGGTCTTCCAGGGATTGATCATAGCGTAGACTGTTTGAGACATTACTCCCATGGAGGAAAATGCGAATGGTGACTGTTGTACTCAGTCCCGATGCAATTTCTGTGTTTTTCAACGCTCTGATAGTCCACAGATTACAGAATGCCTCCAGATGTGCATCGGAAAGTACTACTGGTCTTAATTGGAACAATCAAAGCGTAGAGTGTTTGAGACATTACTGCCATGGAGGAAAATGCTGATGGTGACTGTTGTATTCACTGCCGATGCAATTTCTGTGTTTCATCAACACTTTGAAGGTCCACAGATTACAGAATGCCTCCAGATGTACATCGGAAGCTACTACTGGTCTTCCAGGGAACGATCACATCGTAGACCGTTTGAGACATTACTCCCATTTAGGAAAGTGCGGATGGTGACTGTTGTATTCACTCCCGATTCAATATCTGTGTTTCATCAACACTTTTAAGGTCCACAGGTTACAGAATGCCTCCAGATGTGCATCGGAAACTTCTATTGGTTTTAATGGGAACGATCAAAGCGTAGAGTGTTTGAGACATTACTCCCATGGAGGAAAGTGCGGATGGTGACTGTATTATTCAATTCCGATGCAATTTCTGTGTTTCATCAACACTCTGATAGTTCACAGATTACAGAATGCCACCAGATGTGCATCGGAACCTACTGCTGGTCTTCCTCGGAACGATCAAAGCGTCGCCTGTTTGAGAAATACTCCCATGGAGGAAAGTGCGCATGGTGACTGTTGTATTCAATCCCGAGGCAATTTCTGTGTTTCATCAACACTCTGATAGTCCACAGATTACAGATTGTCCTCAGATGTGCATCGGAAACTACTACTGGTCTTCCTGGAAACGATCAAAGCGTAGACTGTTTGAGAAATACTCCCATGGAGGAAAGTGCGCATGGTGACTGTTGAATTAACTCCTGACGCAATATCTGTGTTTCATCAACACTCTGATAGTTCACAGATTACAGAATGCCACCAGATGTGCATCGGAAACTACTACTGGTCTTCCAGGGAACGATCAAAGCGTAGACTGTTTGAGAAATACTCCCATGGAGGAAAGTGCGCATGGTGACTGTTGTATTTAATCCCGATGCAATTTCTGTGTTTCATCAACACTCTGATAGTTCGCAGATTACAGAATGCCACCAGATGTGCATCGGAAACTACTACTGGTCTTAGTGGGAACGATCAAAACGTAGAGTGTTTGAGACATTACTCCCATGGAGGAAAGTGCGCATGGTGACTGTTGTACTCAATCCCGATGCAATTTCTGTGTTTCGTCAACACTCTGATAGTCCACAGATTACAGATTGTCCTCAGAAGTGCATCGGAAACTACTACAGGTCTTCCTGGAAACAATCAAAGCGTAGACTGTTTGAGAAATACTCCCATGGAGGAAAGTGCGGATGGTGACTGTTGTATTCACTCCCGACGCCATATCTGTGTTTCATCAACACTTTGAAGGTCCACAGGTTACAGAATGCCTCCAGATGTGCATCGGAAACTACTATTGGTCTTAATGGGAACGATCAAAGCGTAGACTGTTTGAGAAATACTCCCATGGAGGAAAGTGCGCATGGTGACTGTTGTATTCAATCCCGAAGCAATTTCTGTGTTTCATCAACACTCTGATAGTTCGCAGATTACAGAATGATACCAGATGTGCATCGGAAACTACTACTGGTCTTAGTGGGAACGATCAAAGCGTAGAGTGTTTGAGACATTACTCCCATGGAGGAAAGTGTGCATGGTGACTGTTGTATTCAATCCCGATGCAATTTCTGTGTTTCATCAACACTCTGATAGGCCACAGATTACAGATTGTCCTCAGATGTGCATCGGAAACTACTACTGGTCTTCCTGGGAACGATCAAATCGTAGACTGTTTGACACATTACACCCATGGAGGAAAGTGTGCATGGTGACTGTTGTATTCAGTTCCGATGCAATTTCTGTGTTTCATCAACGCTTTGAAGGTCCACAAATTACAGAATGCCTCCAGATGTGCATCGGAAACTACTACTGGTCTTCCAGGGAACGATCAAAGCGTAGACTCTTTCAGACATTACTCCCATGGAGGAAAGTGCGCATGGTGAATGTTGTATTTAATCCCGACGCAATTTCTGTGTTTCGTCAATACATTGAAGGTCCACAGGTTACAGATTGCCTCCAGATGTGCATCGGAAACTACTACTGGTCTTCCAGGGAACGATCAAAGCGTAGACTGTTTGAGACATTACTCCCATGGAGGAAAGTGCGTATTGTGGCTGTTGTATTCACTCCCGATAGAATTTGTGTGTTTCATCAACACTCTGATAGTCCACAGATTACAGAATGCCACCAGATGTGCATCGGAAACTAATACTGGTCTTCCAGGGAACGATCAAAGCGTAAACTCTTTGAGACATTACTCCTATGGAAGAAAGGGCGCATGGTGACTGTTGTATTCATTCCCGATACATTTTCTGTGTTTCATCAACACTCTGATAGTCCACAGATTATAGAATGCCTCCAGATGTGCATCGGAAACTACTTCGGGTCTTCCTGGGAACGATCAAAGCGTAGACTCTTTGAGACTTTACTCACATGAAGAAGAGTGCCCATGGTGACTGTTGTATTCAATCCCTATGCAATTTCTGTGTTTCATGAACACTCTGATAGTCCACAGATTACAGAATCCCTCCAGATGTGCATCGGAAACTACTTCTGGTCTTCCAGGGAACGATCAAAGCGTAGACTGATTGAGATATTACTCCCATTCAGGAAAGTGCGCATGATGACTGTTGTATTCAATCCCGATGCAATTTCTGTGTTTCATCAACACTTTGAAGGTCCACAGATTACAGAATGCCTCCAGATGTGCAACGGAAACTACTACTGGTCTTCCAGGGAACGATCAAATCGTAGACTGTTTGAGATATTACTCCCATTCAGGAAAGTGCGCATTTTGACTGTTGTATTCAATCCCGATGCAATTTCTGTGTTTCATCAACACTTTGAAGGTCCACAGATTACAGAATGGCTCCAGATGTGCATCGGAAACTACTACTGGTCTTCCAGGGAACGATCAAAGCGTAGAGTGTTTGAGACATTACTCCCATGGAGGAAAGTGCGGATGGTGACTGTATTATTCAATCCCGATGCAATTTCTGTGTTTCATCAACACTCTGATAGTTCACAGATTACAGAATGCCACCAGATGTGCATCGGATACTACTGCTGGTCTTCCTCGGAACGATCAAAGCGTAGACTGTTTGAGAAATACTCCCATGGAGGAAAGTGCGCATGGTGACTGTTGTATTCAATCCCGATGCAATTTCTGTGTTTCATCAACACTCTGATAGTTCGCAGATTACATAATGCCACCAGATGTGCATCGGAAGCTACTACTGGTCTTAGTAGTGAACGATCAAAGCGTAGAGTGTTTGAGACATTACTCCCATGGAGGAAAGTACGCATGGAGACTGTTGTATTCAATCCCGATGCAAATTCTGTGTTTCATCAGCACTCTGATAGTCCACAGATTACAGATTGTCCTCAGATGTGCATCGTAAACTACTACTGGTCTTCCTGGGAACGATCAAAGCGTAGACTGTTTGTGAAATACTCCCATGGAGGAAAGTGCGGATGGTGACTGTTGTATTCACTCCCGATGCAATATCTGAGTTTCATCAACACTTTGAAGGTCCACAGGTTACAGAATGCCTCCAGATGTGCATCGGAAACTTCTATTGGTTTTAATGGGAACGATCAAAGCGTAGAGTGTTTGAGACATTACTCCCATGGAGGAAAGTGCGGATGGTGACTGTATTATTCAATTCCGATGCAATTTCTGTGTTTCATCAACACTCTCATAGTTCACAGATTACAGAATGCCACCAGATGTGCATCGGAAACTACTACTGGTCTTAGTGGGAACGATCAAAACGTAGAGTGTTTGAGACATTACTCCCATGGAGGAAAGTGCGCATGGTGACTGTTGTACTCAATCCCGATGCAATTTCTGTGTTTCATCAACACTCTGATAGTCCACAGATTACAGATTGTCCTCAGAAGTGCATCGGAAACTACTACAGGTCTTCCTGGAAACAATCAAAGCGTAGACTGTTTGAGAAATACTCCCATGGAGGAAAGTGCGGATGGTGACTGTTGTATTCACTCCCGACGCCATATCTGTGTTTCATCAACACTTTGAAGGTCCACAGGTTACAGAATGCCTCCAGATGTGCATCGGAAACTACTATTGGTCTTAATGGGAACGATCAAAGCGTAGACTGTTTGAGAAATACTCCCATGGAGGAAAGTGCGCATGGTGACTGTTGTATTCAATCCCGAAGCAATTTCTGTGTTTCATCAACACTCTGATAGTTCGCAGATTACAGAATGATACCAGATGTGCATCGGAAACTACTACTGGTCTTAGTGGGAACGATCAAAGCGTAGAGTGTTTGAGACATTACTCCCATGGAGGAAAGTGTGCATGGTGACTGTTGTATTCAATCCCGATGCAATTTCTGTGTTTCATCAACACTCTGATAGGCCACAGATTACAGATTGTCCTCAGATGTGCATCGGAAACTACTACTGGTCTTCCTGGGAACGATCAAATCGTAGACTGTTTGAGACATTACACCCATGGAGGAAAGTGTGCATGGTGACTGTTGTATTCAGTTCCGATGCAATTTCTGTGTTTCATCAACGCTTTGAAGGTCCACAAATTACAGAATGCCTCCAGATGTGCATCGGAAACTACTACTGGTCTTCCAGGGAACGATCAAAGCGTAGACTCTTTCAGACATTACTCCCATGGAGGAAAGTGCGCATGGTGAATGTTGTATTTAATCCCGACGCAATTTCTGTGTTTCGTCAATACATTGAAGGTCCACAGGTTACAGATTGCCTCCAGATGTGCATCGGAAACTACTACTGGTCTTCCAGGGAACGATCAAAGCGTAGACTGTTTGAGACATTACTCCCATGGAGGAAAGTGCGTATTGTGGCTGTTGTATTCACTCCCGATAGAATTTGTGTGTTTCATCAACACTCTGATAGTCCACAGATTACAGAATGCCACCAGATGTGCATCGGAAACTACTACTGGTCTTCCAGGGAACGATCAAAGCGTAGACTGTTTGAGAAATACTCCCATGGAGGAAAGTGCGCATGGTGACTGTTGTATTCAATCCCGATGCAATTTCTGTGTTTCATCAACACTCTGATAGTTCGCAGATTACAGAATGCCACCAGATGTGCATCGGAAACTACTACTGGTCTTAGTGGGAACGATCAAAACGTAGAGTGTTTGAGACATTACTCCCATGGAGGAAAGTGCGCATGGTGACTGTTGTATTCAATCCCGAGGCAATTTCTGTGTTTCATCAACACTCTGATAGTCCACAGATTACAGATTGTCCTCAGATGTGCATCGGAAACTACTACTGGTCTTCCTGGAAACGATCAAAGCGTAGACTGTTTGAGAAATACTCCCATGGAGGAAAGTGCGCATGGTGACTGTTGAATTAACTCCTGACGCAATATCTGTGTTTCATCAACACTCTGATAGTTCACAGATTACAGAATGCCACCAGATGTGCATCGGAAACTACTACTGGTCTTCCAGGGAACGATCAAAGCGTAGACTGTTTGAGAAATACTCCCATGGAGGAAAGTGCGGATGGTGACTGTATTATTCAATCCCGATGCAATTTCTGTGTTTCATCAACACTCTGATAGTTCACAGATTACAGAATGCCACCAGATGTGCATCGGATACTACTGCTGGTCTTCCTCGGAACGATCAAAGCGTAGACTGTTTGAGAAATACTCCCATGGAGGAAAGTGCGCATGGTGACTGTTGTATTCAATCCCGATGCAATTTCTGTGTTTCATCAACACTCTGATAGTTCGCAGATTACATAATGCCACCAGATGTGCATCGGAAGCTACTACTGGTCTTAGTAGTGAACGATCAAAGCGTAGAGTGTTTGAGACATTACTCCCATGGAGGAAAGTACGCATGGAGACTGTTGTATTCAATCCCGATGCAAATTCTGTGTTTCATCAGCACTCTGATAGTCCACAGATTACAGATTGTCCTCAGATGTGCATCGTAAACTACTACTGGTCTTCCTGGGAACGATCAAAGCGTAGACTGTTTGTGAAATACTCCCATGGAGGAAAGTGCGGATGGTGACTGTTGTATTCACTCCCGATGCAATATCTGAGTTTCATCAACACTTTGAAGGTCCACAGGTTACAGAATGCCTCCAGATGTGCATCGGAAACTACTACTGGTGTTAGTGGGAACGATCAAAGCGTAGAGTGTTTGAGACATTACTCCCATGGAGGAAAGTGCGGATGGTGACTGTATTATTCAATCCCGATGCAATTTCTGTGTTTCATCAACACTCTGATAGTTCACAGATTACAGAATGCCACCAGATGTGCATCGGAAACTACTACTGGTCTTCCAGGGAACGATCAAAGCGTAGACTGTTTGAGAAATACTACCATGGAAGAAAGTGCGCATGGTGACTGTTGTATTCAATCCCGATGCAATTTCTGTGTTTCATCAACTCTCTGATAGTTCGCAGATTACAGAATGAAACCAGATGTGCATCGGAAACTACTACTGGTCTTAGTGGGAACGATCAAAGCGTAGAGTGTTTGAGACATTACTCCCATGGAGGAAAGTTCGGATGGTGACTGTGGTATTCAATCCCGATGCAATTTCTGTGTTTCATCAACGCTCTGATAGTTCTCAGATTACAGAATGCCACCAGATGTGCATCGGAAACTCTTACTGGTCTTATTGGGAATGATCAAAGAGTAGAGTGTTTGAGACATTACTCCCATGGTGGAAAGTGCGCATGGTGACTGTTGTATTCAATCCCGATGCAATTTCTGTGTTTCATCAACACTCTGATAGTTCACAGATTACAGAATGCCACCAGATGTGCATCGGAAACTACTACTGGTCCTCCAGGGAACGATCAAAGCGTAGAGTGTTAGAGACATTACTCCCATGGAGGAAAGTGCGCATGGTGACTGTTGTATTCAATCCCGATGCAATTTCTGTGTTTCATCAACACTCTGATAGGCCACAGATTACAGATTGTCCTCAGATGTGCATCGGAAACTACTACCTGTCTTCCAGGGAACGAGCAAAGCGTAGACTCTTTCAGACATTACTCCCATGGAGGAAAGTGCGCATGGTGAATGTTGTATTTAATCCCGATGCAATTTCTGTGTTTCGTCAACACTTTGAAGGTCTACAGGTTACAGATTGCCTCCATATGTGCATCGGAAACTACTACTGGTCTTCCATCGAACGATCAAAGCGTAGACTGTTTGAGACATTACTCACATGGAGAAAAGTGAGTATTGTGGCTGTTGTATTCAGTCCCGATGGAATTTTTGTGTTTCATCAACACTCTGATAGTCCACAGATTACAGAATGCCACCAGATGTGCATCGGAAACTACTACTGGTCTTCCAGGGAACGATCAAAGCGTAAACTCTTTGAGTCATTACTCCTATGGAGGAAAGTGCGCATGGTGACTGTTGTATTCATTCCCGATGCATTTTCTGTGTTTCATCAACACTCTGATAGTCCACAGATTACAGAATGCCTCCAGATGTGCATCGGAAACTACTTCGGGTCTTCCTGGGAACGATCAAAGCGTAGACTGTTTGAGACATTACTCCCATGAAGGAGAGTGCACATGGTGACTGTTGTATTCAATCCCTATCCAATTTCTGTGTTTCATCAACACTCTGATAGTCCACAGATTACAGAATGCCTCCAGATGTGCATCGGAAACTACTTCGGGTCTTCCTGGGAACGATCAAAGCGTAGACTGTTTGAGACACTACTCCCATGAAGGAGAGTGCACATGGTGACTGTTGTATTCAATCCCTATGCAATTTCTGTGTTTCATCAAAACTCTGTTAGTCCTCAGATTATAGAATGCCTCCAGATGTGCATCGGATACTACTACTGGTCATCCAGGGAACGATCAAAGCGTAGACTGTTTGAGACATTACTTCCATGGAGGAGAGTGCGCATGGTGACTGATAGACCACAGATTATAGAATGCCTCCAGATGTGCATCGGAATCTACTAGTGGTCTTCCAGGGATCGATCAAAGCGTAGACTGTTTGAGACATTACTCCCATGGAGGAAAGTGCGAATGATTACTGTTGTACTCAGTCCCGATGCAATTGCTGTGTTTCATCAACACTCTGATAGTCCACAGATTACAGAATGCCTCCAGATGTGCATCGGAAAGTACTACTGGTCTTCCAGGGAACGATCAAGGCGTGGATTGTTTTAGACATTACTCCCATGGAGGAAAGTGCGCATGGTGACTGTTGTATTCAATCCCGATGCAATTTCTGTGTTTCATCAACAGTCTGATAGTCCACAGATTACAGATTGCCCTCAGATGTGCATCGGAAACTACTACTGGTCTTCCAGGGAATGATCATAGCGTAGACTGTTTGAGACATTACTCCCATGGCGGAAAAAGCGAATGGTGACTGTTGTACTCAGTCCCGATGCAATTTCTGTGTTTCATCAACGCTCTGATAGTCCACAGATTACAGAATGCCTCCAGATGTGCATCGGAAAGTACTACTGGTCTTCCAGGGACCGATCAAAGCGTAGACTCTTTGAGAAATACTCCCATGGAGTAAAGTGCGGATGGTGACTGTTGTATTCACTCCCGACACCATATCTGTGTTTCATCAACACTCTGAAGGTCCACAGGTTACAGAATGCCTCCAGATGTGCATCGGAAACTACTACTGGTCCTAGTGGGAACGATCAAAACGTAGAGTGTTTGAGACATTACTCCCACGGAGGAAAGTGCGCATGGTGACTGTTGTATTCAATCCTGATGCAATTTCTGAGTTTCATCAACACTCTGATAGTAAACAGATTACAGATTGTCTCCAGATGTGCATCGGAAACTACTACTGTTCTTCCTGGGAACGATCAAAGCGTAGCCTGTTTCAGACATTACTGACATGGAGGAAGGTGCGGATGGTGACTGTTGTATTCAATCCCGATGCAATTTCTGTGATTCATCAACACTTTTAAAGTCCACAGATTACAGAATTCCTCCAGATGTGCATCGGAAACTACTACTGGTCTTCCAGGGAACGATCAAAGCGTGGACTGTTTGAGAAATACTCCCATGGAGGAAAGTGCGCATGGTTACTGTTGTATTCAATCCCGATGCAATATCTGTGTTTCATCAACACTCTGATAGGTCACAGATTACAGATTGCCCCGGATGTGCATCGGAAACTACTACTGGACTTCCAGGGAACTATCAAAGCGTAGACTGTTTGAGACATTACTCCCATGGAGGAAAGTGCGTATTGTGGCTGTTGTATTCACTCCCGATGGAATTTTTGTGTTTCATCAACACTCTGATAGTCCACAGATTACAGAATGCCACCAGATGTGCATCGGAAACTACTACTGGTCTTCCATGGAACGATCAAAGCGAAAACTCATTGAGACATTACTCCTATGGAGGAAAGTGCGCATGGTGACTCTTGTATTCCTTCCCGATGCATTATCTGTGTTACATCAGCACTCTGATAGTCCACAGATTACAGAATGCCTAAAGATGTGCATCGGAAACTACTTCGGGTCTTCCTGGGAACGCTTAAAGCGTAGACTGTTTGAGACATTACTCCCATGAAGGAGAGTGCACATGGTGACTGTTGTATTAAATCCCAATGCAAATTCTGTGTTTCATCAACAGTCTGATAGACCACAGATTATAGAATGCCTCCAGATGTGCATCGGAAACTACTAGTGCTCTTCCAGGGATCGATCAAAGCGTAGACTGTTTGAGACATTACTCCCATGGAGGAAAGTGCGAATGGTTACTGATGTACTCAGTCCCGATGCAATTTCTGTGTTTCTTCAACACTCTGATAGTCCACAAATTAAGAATGCCTCCAGATGTGCATCGGAAAGTACTACTGGTCTTCCAGGGAACGATCAAGGCGTTGACTGTTTGAGACATTACTCCCATGGAGGTAAGTGCGCATGGTGACTGTTGTATTCAATCCCGATGCAATTTCTGTGTTTCATCAGCAGTCTAATACCCCACAGATTACAGATTGCCCTCAGATGTGCATCGGAAACTACTACTGGTCTTTCAGGGAACGATCATAGCGTAGACTGTTAGAGACATTACTCCCATCGAGGAAAATGCGGTTGGTGACTGTTGTACTCAGTCCCGATGCAATTTCTGTGTTTCATCAACGCTCTGATAGTCCACAGATTACAGAATGCCTCCAGATGTGCATCGGAAAGTACTACTGGTCTTCCAGGGAACGATCAAGGCGTGGATTGTTTGAGACATTACTCCCATGGAGGAAAGTGCGCATGGTGACTGTTGTATTCAATCCCGATGCAATTTCTGTGTTTCATCAACAGTCTGATAGTCCACAGATTACAGATTGCCCTCAGATGTGCATCGGAAACTACTACTGGTCTTCCAGGGAATGATCATAGCGTAGACTGTTTGAGACATTACTCCCATGGCGGAAAATGCGAATGGTGACTGTTGTACTCAGTCCCGATGCAATTTCTGTGTTTCATCAACGCTCTGATAGTCCACAGATTACAGAATGCCTCCAGATGTGCATCGGAAAGTACTACTGGTCTTCCAGGAAACGATCAAAGCGTAGACTGTTTGAGAAATACTCCCATGGAGTAAAGTGCGGATGGTGACTGTTGTATTCACTCCCGACACCATATCTGTGTTTCATCAACACTTTGAAGGTCCACAGGTTACAGAATGCCTCCAGATGTGCATCGGAAACTACTACTGGACTTAGTGGGAACGATCAAAGCGTAGAGTGTTTGAGACATTACTCCCATGGAGGAAAGTGCGGATGGTGACTGTATTATTCAATCCCGATGCAATTTCTGTGTTTCATCAACACTCTGATAGTTCACAGATTACAGAATGCCACCAGATGTGCATCGGAAACTACTACTGGTCTTCCAGGGTACGATCAAAGCGTAGACTGTTTGAGAAATACTCCCATGGAGGAAAGTGCGCATGGTGACTGTTATATTCAATCCCGATGCAATTTCTGTGTTTCATCAACACTCTGATAGTTCGCAGATTACAGAATGCCACCAGATGTGCATCGGAAAGTACTACTGGTCTTAGTGGGAACGATCAAAGCGTAGAGTGTTTGGGAAATTACTCCCATGGAGGAAATTGCGCATGGTGATTGTTGTATACAATCCCGATGCAATTTCTGTGTTTCATCAACACTCTGATAGGCCACAGAATACAGATTGTCCTCATATGTGCATCGGAAACTACTACTGGTCTTCCTGGGAACGATCAAATCGTAGACTGTTTCAGACATTACTCCCATGGAGGAAAGTGTGCATGGTGACTGTTGCATTCAGTTCCGATGCAATTTCTGTGTTTCATCAACACTTTGAAGGTCCACAAATTACAGAATGCCTCCAGATGTGCATCGGAAACTAATACTGGTCTTCCAGGGAACGAGCAAAGCGTAGACTCTTTCAGACATTACTCCCATGGAGGAAAGTGCACATGGTGAATGTTGTATTTAATCCCGATGCAGTTTCTGTGTTTCGTCAACACTTTGAAGGTCCACAGGTTACAGATTGCCTCCAGATGTGCATCGGAAACTACTACTGGTCTTCCAGGGAACGATCATAGCATAGACTGTGTGAGACATTACTCCCATGGAGGAAAGTGCGTATTGTGGCTGTTGTATTCACTCCCGATGGAGTTTTTGTGTTTCATCAACACTCTGATAGTCCACAGATTACAGAATGCCACCAGATGTGCATCGGAAACTACTACTGGTCTTCCAGGGAACGATCAAAGCGTAAACTCTTTGAGACATTACTCCTATTGAGGAAAGTGTGCATGGTGACTGATAGACCACAGATTATAGAATGCCTCCAGATGTGCATCGGAATCTACTAGTGGTCTTCCAGGGATCGATCAAAGCGTAGACTGTTTGAGACATTACTCCCATGGAGGAAAGTGCGAATGATTACTGTTGTACTCAGTCCCGATTCAATTGCTGTGTTTCATCAACACTCTGATAGTCCACAGATTACAGAATGCCTCCAGATGTGCATCGGAAAGTACTACTGGTCTTCCAGGGAACGATCAAGGCGTGGATTGTTTGAGACATTACTCCCATGGAGGAAAGTGCGCATGGTGACTGTTGTATTCAATCCCGATGCAATTTCTGTGTTTCATCAACAGTCTGATAGTCCACAGATTACAGATTGCCTTCAGATGTGCATCGGAAACTACTACTGGTCTTCCAGGGAATGATCATAGCGTAGACTGTTTGAGACATTACTCCCATGGCGGAAAATGCGAATGGTGACTGTTGTACTCAGTCCCGATGCAATTTCTGTGTTTCATAAACGCTCTGATAGTGCACAGATTACAGAATGCCTCCAGATGTGCATCGGAAAGTACTACTGGTCTTCCAGGGAACGATCAAAGCGTAGACTGTTTGAGAAATACTCCCATGGAGTAAAGTGCGGATGGTGACTGTTGTATTCACTCCCGACACCATATCTGTGTTTCATCAACACTTTGAAGGTCCACAGGTTACAGAATGCCTCCAGATGTGCATCGGAAACTACTACTGGTCTTAGTGGGAACGATCAAAGCGTAGAGTGTTTGAGACATTACTCCCACGGAGGAAACTGCGCATGGTGACTGTTGTATTCAATCCTGATGCAATTTCTGTGTTTCATCAACACTCTGATAGTAAACAGATTACAGATTGTCTCCAGATGTGCATCGGAAACTACTACTGTTCTTCCTGGGAACGATCAAAGCGTAGACTGTTTCAGACATTACTGACATGGAGGAAAGTGCGGATGGTGACTGTTGTATTCAATCCCGATGCAATTTCTGTGATTCATCAACACTTTTAAAGTCCACAGATTACAGAATTCCTCCGGATGTGCATCGGAAACTACTACTGGTCTTCCAGGGAACGATCAAAGCGTAGACTGTTTGAGAAATACTCCCATGGAGGAAAGTGCGCATGGTTACTGTTGTATTCAATCCCGATGCAATTTCTGTGTTTCATCAACACTCTGATAGGTCACAGATTACAGATTGCCCCGGATGTGCATCGGAAACTACTACTGGACTTCCAGGGAACTATCAAAGCGTAGACTGTTTGAGACATTACTCCCATGGAGGAAAGTGCGTATTGTGGTTGTTGTATTCACTCCCGATGGAATTTTTGTGTTTCATCAACACTCTGATAGTCCACAGATTACAGAATGCCACCAGATGTGCATCGGAAACTACTACTGGTCTTCCATGGAACGATCAAAGCGTAAACTCTTTGAGACATTACTCCTATGGAGGAAAGTGCGCATGGTGACTCTTGTATTCCTTCCCGATGCATTTTCTGTGTTACATCAACACTCTGATAGTCCACAGATTACAGAATGCCTAAAGATGTGCATCGGAAACTACTTCGGGTCTTCCTGGGAACGGTTAAAAACGTAGACTGTTTGAGACATTACTCCCATGAAGGAGAGTGCACATGGTGACTGTTGTATTAAATCCCGATGCAAATTCTGTGTTTCATCAACAGTCTGATAGACCACAGATTATAGAATGCCTCCAGATGTGCATCGGAAACTACTAGTGCTCTTCCAGGGATCGATCAAAGCGTAGACTGTTTGAGACATTACTCCCATGGAGGAAAGTGCGAATGGTTACTGATGTACTCAGTCCCGATGCAATTTCTGTGTTTCATCAACACTCTGATAGTCCACAAATTAAGAATGCCTCCAGATGTGCATCGGAAAGTACTACTGGTCTTCCAGGGAACGATCAAGGCGTTGACTGTTTGAGACATTACTCCCATGGAGGTAAGTGCGCATGGTGACTGTTGTATTCAATCCCGATGCAATTTCTGTGTTTCATCAACTGTCTAATACTCCACAGATTACAGATTGCCCTCAGATGTGCATCGGAAACTACTACTGGTCTTCCAGGGAACGATCATAGCGTAGACTGTTAGAGACATTACTCCCATCGAAAAAAATGCGGTTGGTGACTGTTGTACTCAGTCCCGATGCAATTTCTGTGTTTCATCAACGCTCTGATAGTCCACAGATTACAGAATGCCTCCAGATGTGCATCGGAAAGTACTACTGGTCTTCCAGGGAACGATCAAGGCGTGGATTGTTTGAGACATTACTCCCATGGAGGAAAGTGCGCATGGTGACTGTTGTATTCAATCCCGATGAAATTTCTGTGTTTCATCAACAGTCTGATATTCCACAGATTACAGATTGCCCTCAGATGTGCATCGGAAACTACTACTGGTCTTCCAGGGAATGATCATAACGTAGACTGTTTGAGACATTACTCCCATGGCGGAAAATGCGAATGGTGACTGTTGTACTCAGTCCCGATGCAATTTCTGTGTTTCATCAACGCTCTGATAGTCCACAGATTACAGAATGCCTCCAGATGTGCATCGGAAAGTACTACTGGTCTTCCAGGGGACGATCAAAGCGTAGGCTGTTTGAGAAATACTCCCATGGAGTAAAGTGCGGATGGTGACTGTTGTATTCACTCCCGACACCATATCTGTGTTTCATCAACACTTTGAAGGTCCACAGGTTACAGAATGCCTCCAGATGTGCATCGGAAACTACTACTGGTCTTAGTGGGAACGATCAAAGCGTAGAGTGTTTGAGACATTACTCCCACGGAGGAAACTGCGCATGGTGACTGTTGTATTCAATCCTGATGCAATTTCTGTGTTTCATCAACACTCTGATAGTAAACAGATTACAGATTGTCTCCAGATGTGCATCGGAAACTACTACTGTTCTTCCTGGGAACGATAAAAGCGTAGACTGTTTCAGACATTACTGACATGGAGGAAAGTGCGGATGGTGACTGTTGTATTCAATCCCGATGCAATTTCTGTGATTCATCAACACTTTTAAAGTCCACAGATTACAGAATTCCTCCAGATGTGCATCGGAAACTACTACTGGTCTTCCAGGGAACGATCAAAGCGTAGACTGTTTGAGAAATACTCCCATGGAGGAAAGTGCGCATGGTTACTGTTGTATTCAATCCCGATGCAATTTCTGTGTTTCATCAACACTCTGATAGGTCACAGATTACAGATTGCCCCAGATGTGCATCGGAAACTACTACTGGACTTCCAGGGAACTATCAAAGCGTAGACTGTTTGAGACATTACTCCCATGGAGGAAAGTGCGTATTGTGGCTGTTGTATTCACTCCCGATGGAATTTTTTTGTGTATCATCAACACTCTGATAGTCCACAGATTACAGAATGCCACCAGATGTGCATCGGAAACTACTACTGGTCTTCCATGGAACGATCAAAGCGTAAACTCTTTGAGACATTACTCCTATGGAGGAAATTGCGCATGGTGACTCTTGTATTCCTTCCCGATGCATTTTCTGTGTTACATCAACACTCTGATAGTCCACAGATTACAGAATGCCTAAAGATGTGCATCGGAAACTACTTCGGGTCTTCCTGGGAACGCTTACAGCGTAGACTGTTTGAGACATTACTCCCATGAAGGAGAGTGCACATGGTGACTGTTGTATTAAATCCCGATGCAAATTCTGTGTTTCATCAACAGTCTGATAGACCACAGATTATAGAATGCCTCCAGATGTGCATCGGAAACTACTAGTGGTCTTCCAGCGATCGATCAAAGCGTAGACTGTTTGAGACATTACTCCCATGGAGGAAAGTGCGAATGGTTACTGATGTACTCAGTCCCGATGCAATTTCTGTGTTTCATCAACACTCTGATAGTCCACAAATTAAGAATGCCTCCAGATGTGCATCGGAAAGTACTACTGGTCTTCCAGGGAACGATCAAGGCGTTGACTGTTTGAGACATTACTCCCATGGAGGTAAGTGCGCATGGTGACTGTTGTATTCAATCCCGATGCAATTTCTGTGTTTCATCAACAGTCTAATACTCCACAGATTACAGATTGCCCTCAGATGTGCATCGGAAACTACTACTGGCCTTCCAGGGAACGATCATAGCGTAGACTGTTAGAGACATTACTCCCATCGAGGAAAATGCGGTTGGTGCCTGTTGTATTTACTCCCGATGCAATATCTCTGTTTCATCAACACTTTGAAGGTCCACAGATTACAGAATGCCTCCAGATGTGCATCGGAAACTACTACTGGTCTTCCAGGGAACGATCAAAGCGTAGACTGTTTGAGACATTACTCCCATGGAGGAAAGTGCGGATGGTGCCTGTTGTATTTACTCCCGATGCAATATCTCTGTTTCATCAAAACTTTGAAAGGTCCACAGCTTACAGAATACCTCCAGATGTGCACCGGAAACTACTATTGGTCTTAATGGGAACGATCAAAGCGTAGAGTGTTTGAGACATTACTCCCATGGAGGAAAGTGCGGATGGTGACTGTATTATTCAATCCCGATGCAATTTCTGTGTTTCATCAACACTCTGATAGTTCACAGATTACAGAATGCCACCAGATGTGCATCGGAAACTACTACTGGTCTTCCAGGGTACGATCAAAGCGTAGACTGTTTGAGAAATACTCCCATGGAGGAAAGTGCGCATGGTGACTGTTATATTCAATCCCGATGCAATTTCTGTGTTTCATCAACACTCTGAGAGTTCGCAGATTACAGAGTGCCACCAGATGTGCATCGGAAAGTACTACTGGTCTTAGTGGGAACGATCAAAGCGTAGAGTGTTTGGGACATTACTCCCATGGAGGAAATTGCGCATGGTGATTGTTGTATTCAATCCCGATGCAATTTCTGTGTTTCATCAACACTCTGATAGGCCACAGAATACAGATTGTCCTCAGATGTGCATCGGAAACTACTACTGGTCTTCCTGGGAACGATCAAATCGTAGACTGTTTCAGACATTACTCCCATGGAGGAAAGTGTGCATGGTGACTGTTGTATTCAGTTCCGATGCAATTTCTGTGTTTCATCAACACTTTGAAGGTCCACAAATTACAGAATGCCTCCAGATGTGCATCGGAAACTAATACTGGTCTTCCAGGGAACGAGCAAAGCGTAGACTCTTTCAGACATTACTCCCATGGAGGAAAGTGCGCATGGTGAATGTTGTATTTAATCCCGATGCAGTTTCTGTGTTTCGTCAACACTTTGAAGGTCCACAGGTTACAGATTGCCTCCAGATGTGCATCGGAAACTACTACTGGTCTTCCAGGGAACGATCATATCATAGACTGTTTGAGACATTACTCCCATGGAGGAAAGTGCGTATTGTGGCTGTTGTATTCACTCCCGATGGAGTTTTTGTGTTTCATCAACACTCTGATAGTCCACAGATTACAGAATGCCACCAGATGTGCATCGGAAACTACTACTGGTCTTCCAGGGAACGATCAAAGCGTAAACTCTTTGAGACATTACTCCTATTGAGGAAAGTGTGCATGGTGACTGTTGTATTCATTCCCGATGCATTTTCTGTCTTTCATCAACACTCTGATAGTCCACAGATTACAGAATGCCTCCAGATGTGCATCGGAAACTACTTAGGGTCTTCCTGGGAACGATCAAAGCGTAGACTGTTTGAGACATTACTCCCATGAAGGAGAGTGCACATGGTGACTGTTGTATTCAATCCCTATGCAATTTCTGTGTTTCATCAACACTCTGATAGTCCACAGATTACAGAATCGCTCCAGATGTGCATCGGAAACTACTTCTGGTCTACCAGGGAACGATCAAAGCGTAGACTGATTGAGATATTACTCTAATTCAGGAAAGTGCGCATGGTGACTGTTGTATTCAATCCCGGTGCAATTTCTGTGTTTCATCAATACACTGATAGTCCACAGATTACAGAATGCCTCCAGATGTCCATCGGATACTACTACTGGTCATCCAGGGAACGATCAAAGCGTAGACTGTTTGAGACATTACTCCCATGGAGGAGAGTGCGAATGGTGACCGTTGTATTCAATCCCGATGCAATTTCTGTGTTTCATCAACAGTCTGATAGACCACAGATTATAGAATGCCTCCAGATGTGCATCGGAAACTACTAGTGGTCTTCCAGGGATCGATCAACGCGTAGACTGTTTGAGACATTACTCCCATGGAGGAAAGTGCGAATGGTTACTGTTGTACTCAGTCCCGATGCAGTTGCCGTGTTTCATCAACACTCTGATAGTCCACAGATTACAGATTGCCCTCAGATGTGCATCGGAAACTACTACTGGTCTTCCAGGGAACGATCATAGCGTAGACTGTTTGTGACATTACTCCCATGGAGGAAAATGCGAATGGGGACTGTTGTACTCAGTGCCGATGCAATTTCTGTGTTTCATCAACGCTCTGATAGTCCACAAATTACAGAATGCCTCCAGATGTGCATCGGAAAGTACTACTGGTCTTCCAGGGAACGATCAAAGCGTAGACTGTTTCAGACATTACTGCCATGGAGGAAAGTGTGGATGGTGACTGTTGTATTCAATCCTGAAGCAATTTCTGTGATTCATCAACACTTTGAAGGTCCACAGGTTACAGAATGCCTCCAGATGTGCATCGGAAACTACTACTGGTATTAATGGGAACGATCAAAGCGTAGAGTGTTTGAGACATTACTGCCATGGAGGAAAATGCGGATGGTGACTGTTGTATTCACTCCCGATGCTATTTCTTTGTTTCATCTACACATTGAAGGTCCACAGATTACAGAATGCCTCCAGATGTGCATCGGAAACTACTACTGGTCTTCGAAGGAACGATCAAAGCGTAGACTGTTTGAGACATTACTCCCATGGAGGAAAGTGCGGATGGTGACTGTTGTATTCACTCCCGATGCAATATCTGTGTTTCATCAACACTTTGAAGGTCCCCAGGTTACAGAATGCCTCCAGATGTGCATCGGAAACTACTATTGGTCTTAATGGGAACGATCAAAGCGTAGAGTGTTTGAGACATTACTCCCATGGAGGGAAGTGCGGATGGTGACTGTATTATTCAATCCCGATGCAATATCTGTGTTTCATCAACACTCTGATAGTTCACAGATTACAGAATGCCACCAGATGTGCATCGGAAACTACTACTGGTCTTCCAGGGAACGATCAAATCGTAGACTGTTTGAGAAATACTCCCATGGAGGAAAGTGCGCATGGTGACAGTTGTATTCAATCCCGATGCAATTTCTGTGTTTCATCAACACTCTGATAGTTCCCAGATTACAGAATGCCACCAGATGTGCATCGGAAACTACTACTGGTCTTAGTGGGAACGATCAAAGCGTAGAGTGTTTGAGACATTACTCCCATGGAGGAAAGTTCGGATGGTGACTGTGGTATTCAATCCCGATGCAATTTCTGTCTTTCATCAACACTCTCATTGTTCACAGATAACAGAATGCCACCAGATGTGCATCGGAAACTCTTACTGGTCTTAGTGGGAACGATTAAAGCGTAGAGTGTTTGAGACTTTACTCCCATGGAGGAGAGTGCGATTGGTGACTGTTGTACTCAGTCCCGATGCAATTTCTGTGTTTCATCAACACTCTGATAGTCCACAGATTACAGAATGCCACCAGATGTGCATCGGAAAGTACTACTGTTCTTAGTGGGAACGATCAAATCGTAGACTGCTTGAGACATTACTCCCATGGAGGAAAGTGTGCATGGTGACTGTTGTATTCAATTCCGATGGAATATCTGTGATTCATCAACACTCTGATAGTCCACAGATTACAGATTGCCCTCAGATGTGCATCGGAAACTACTACTGGTCTTCCAGGGAACGATCAAAGCGTAAACTCTTTCAGACATTACTCGGATGGAGGAAAGTGCGCATGGTGAATGTTGTATTTAATCCCGATGCAATTTCTGTGTATCGTCACCACCTTGAAGGTCCACAGGTTACAGATTGCCTCCAGATGTGCATCGAAAACTACTACTGGTCTTCCAGGGAACGATCAATGTGTAGACTGTTTGAGACATTACTCCCAAGGAGGAAAGTGAGTATTGCGGCTGTTGTATTCACTCCCGATGGAATTTTTGTGTTTCATCGACACTCTGATAGTCCTCAGATTACAGAATGCCACCAGATGTGCATCGGAAACTACTACTGGTCTTCCAGGGAACGATCAAAGCGTAAACTCTTTGAGACATTACTCCTATGGAGGAAAGTGCGCATGGTGACTGTTGTATTCATTCCCCATGCGTTTTCTGTGTTTCTTTAACACTCTGATAGTCCACAGATTACAGAATGCCTCCAGATGTGCATCGGAAACTACTTCGTGTCTTCCTGGGAACGATCAAATCGTAGACTGTTTCAGACATTACTCCCTTGAAGGAAAGTGTGCATGGTGACTGTTGCATTCAATCCCGATGCAATTTCTGTGTTTCATCAACACTCTGATCGTCCACAGATTACAGATTGCATCCATATGTGCATCGGAAACTACTACTGGACTTCCAGGGAACGATCAAAGCGTAGACTGTTTGAGACATTACTCCCATGGAGGAGAGTGCGCATGGTGACTGTTGTATTCAATCCCGAGGCAATTTCTGTGTATCATCAACAGTCTGATAGACCACAGATTATAGAATGCCTCCAGATTTGCATCGGAAACTACTAGTGGTCTTCCAGGGATCGATCAAAGCGTAGACTGTTTGACACATTACTCCCATGGAGGAAAGTGCAAATGGTTACTGTTGTACTCAGTCCCGTTGCAATTGCTGTGTTTCATCAACACTCTGATAGTCCACAGATTACAGATTGCCCTCAGATGTGCATCGGAAACTACTACTGGTCTTCCAGGGAACGATCATAGCGTAGACTGTTTGAGACATTACTCCCATGGAGGAAAGTGCGCATGGTGACTGTCGTATTCAATCCCGATGCAATTTATGTGTTTCATTAACACTCTGATAGTCCACAGATTACAGAATGCCTCCAGATGTGCATCGGAAACTACTACTGGTCTTCCAGGGAACGAGCAAAGCGTAGACTCTTTCAGGCATTACTCCCATGGAGGAAAGTGCGCATGGTGAATGTTGTATTTAATCCCGATGCAATTTCTGTGTTTCGTCAACAGTATGATGGTCCACAGGTAACAGATTGCCTCCAGATGTGAATCGGAAACTACAACTGGTCTTCCAGGGAACGATCAAAGCGTAAACTCTTTGAGACATTACTCCTATGGAGGAAAGTGCGCATGGTGACTGTTGTATTCATTCCCGATGCATTTTCTGTGTTTCATCAACACTCTGATAGTCCGCAGATTACAGAATGCCTCCAGATGTGCATCGGAAACTACTTCTGGTCTTCCTGGGAACGATGAAAGCGTAGACTGTTTGAGACACTACTCCCATGAAGGAGAGTGCACATGGTGACTGTTGTATTCAATCCCTATGCAATTTCTGTGATTCATCAACACTCTGATAGTCCACAGATTACAGAATACCTCCAGATGTGCATCGGAAACTACTTCTGGTCTTCCAGGGAACGATCAAAGCGTAGACTGTTTGAGATATTACTCCCATTCAGGAAAGTGCGCATGGTGACTGTTGTATTCAATCCCGATGCAATTTCTGTGTTTCATCAATACTCTGATAGTCCACAGATTACAGAATGCCTCCATTTGTGCATCGGAAACTACTACTGGTCTTCCGGGGAACGATCAAAGCGTAGACTGTTTCAGACATTACTCCCATGGAGGAAAGTGTGCATGGTGACTGTTGTATTCAATCCCGATGCAATTTCTGTGTTTCATCAGCAATTTGAAGGCCACAGATTACAGAATGCCTCCAGATGTGCATCGGAAACTACTACTGGTCTTCCAGGGAACGATCAAAGCCTATACTGTTTGAGACATTACTCCCATGGAGGAGAGTGCGCATGGTGACTGTTGTATTCAATCCCGAAGCAACTTCTGTGTTTCATCAACAGTCTGATAGACCACAGATTATAGAATGCCTCCAGATGTGTATCGGAAACTACTAGTGGTCTTCCAGGGACCTATCAAAACGTAGACTGTTTCAGACATTACTCCCATGGAGTAAAGTGCGAATGGTGACTGTTGTACTCAGTCCCGATGCAAATGCTGTGTTTCATCAACACTCTGATAGTCCACAGCTTACAGAATGCCTCCAGATGTGATCCGGAAACTACTTCGGGTCTTCCTGGGAACGATCAAATCGTAGACTGTTTGAGTCATTTTTCCCATGAAGGAGAGTGCACATGGTGACTGTTGTAATCAATCCCTATGCAATTTCTGTGTTTCATCAACACTCTGATAGTCCACAGATTACAGAAGCCCTCCAGATGTGCATCGGAAACTACTTCTGGTCTTCCAGGGAACGATCAAAGCGTAGACTGATTGAGATATTACTCCCATTCAGGAAAGTGCGCATGGTGACTTTTGTATTTAACCCCGATGCAGTTTCTGTGTTTCATCAATACTCTGATAGTCCACAGATTACAGAATGCCTCCAGATCTGCGTCGGATACTACTACTGGTCATCCAGGGAACGATCAAATCGTAGACTGTATCAGACATTACTCCCATGGAGGAAAGTGTGCATGGTGACTGTTGCATTCAATCCCGATGCAATTTCTGTGTTTCATCAACACTCTGATCGTCCACAGATTACAGATTGCATCCAGATGTGCATCGGAAACTACTACTGGTCTTCCAGGGAACGATCAAAGCGTAGACTGTTTGAGACATTACTCCCATGGAGGAGAGTGAGCATGGTGAATGTTGTATTCAATCCCGAGGATATTTCTGTGTATCATCAACAGTCTGATAGACCACAGATTATAGAATGCCTCCAGATTTGCATCGGAAACTACTAGTGGTCTTCCAGGGATCGATCAAAGCGTAGACTGTTTGAGACATTACTCCCATGGAGGAAAGTGCAAATGGTTACTGTTGTACTCAGTCCCGTTGCAATTGCTGTGTTTCATCAACACTCTGATAGTCCACAGATTAGAGATTGCCCTCAGATGTGCATCGGAAACTACTACTGGTCTTCCAGGGAACGATCATAGCGTAGACTGTTTGAGACATTACTCCCATGGAGGAAAGTGCGAATGGTGACTGTTGTACTCAGTCCCGATGCAATTTCTGTGTTTCATCAACACTCTGATAGTCCATAGATTACAGAATGTCTACAGATGTGCATCGGAAAGTACTACTGGTCTTCCAGGGAACGAGCAAAGCGTAGACTCTTTCAGCCATTACTCCCATGGAGGAAAGTGCGCATGGTGACTGTTGTATTCAATCCCGATGCAATTTCTGTGTTTCATCAACACTCTGATAGTTCGCAGATTACAGAATCCCTCCAGATGTGCATCGGAAACTACTTCTGGTCTTCCAGGGAACGATCAAAGCGTAGACTGTTTGAGATATTACTCCCATTCAGGAAAGTGCGCATGGTGACTGTTGTATTCAATCCCGATGCAATTTCTGTGTTTCATCAATACTCTGATAGTCCACAGATTACAGAATGCCTCCATTTGTGCATCGGAAACTACTACTGGTCTTCCGGGGAACGATCAAAGCGTAGACTGTTTCAGACGTTACTCCCATGGAGGAAAGTGTGCATGGTGACTGTTGTATTCAATCCCGATGCAATTTCTGTGTTTCATCAGCAATTTGAAGGCCACAGATTACAGAATGCCTCCAGATGTGCATCGGAAACTACTACTGGTCTTCCAGGGAACGATCAAAGCGGATACTGTTTGAGACATTACTCCCATGGAGGAGAGTGCGCATGGTGACTGTTGTACTCAGTCCCGATGCAAATGCGGTGTTTCATCAACACTCTGATAGTCCACAGATTACAGAATGCCTCCAAATGTGCATCGGAAAGTACTACTGGTCTTCCAGGGAACGATCAAGGCGTGGACTGTTTGAGACATTACTTCCAGGGAGGAAAGTGCGCATGGTGACTGTTGTATTCAATCCCGATGCAATTTCTGAGTTTCGTCAACACTTTGAAGGTCACAGATTACAGATTGCCTCCAGATGTGCATCGGAAACTACTACTGGTCTTCAAGGGAACGATCAAAGCGTAGACTGTTAGAGACATTACTCCCATGGAGGTAAGTGCGCATTGTGACTGTTGTATTCAATCGCGATGCAATTTCAGTGTTTCATCAACACTCTGAGAGTCCACAGATTACAGAATGCCTCCAGATGTGCATCGGGAACTACTACTGGGCTTCTGGGGAACGATCAAAGCGTAGACTGTTTGACACATTACTCCCATGGAGGAAAGTGCGCATTGTGACTGTTGTATTCACTCCCGATGGAAGTTTTGTGTTTCTTCAACACTCTGATAGTCCACAGATTATAGAACGCCTCCAGATGTGCATCGGAAACTACTAGTGGTCTTCCAGGGATCGATCAAATCGTAGACTGTTTGAGACATTACTCCCATGGAGGAAAGTGTGCATGGTGACTGTTGTATTCAATTCCGATGCAATTTCTGTGTTTCATCAACACTTTGAAGGTCCACAAATTACAGAATGCCTCCAGATGTGCATCGGAAACTACTACGGGTCTTCCGTGGAACGATCAAAGCGTAGACTGTTTCAGACATTATTCCCATGGAGGAAAGTGCGCATGGTGAATGTTGTATTTAATCCCGATGCAATTTCTGAGTTTCGTCAACACTTTGAAGGTCCACAGATTACAGGTTGCCTCCAGATGTGCATCGGAAACTACTACTGGTCTTCCAGGGAACGATCAAAGCGTAGACTGTTCGAGACATTACTCCCATGGAGGAAAGTGCGCATGGTGAATGTTGTATTTAATCGCAATCCAATTTCTGAGTTTCGTCAACACTTTGAAGGTCCACAGATTACAGATTGCCTCCAGATGTGCATCAGAAACTACTACTGGTTTTCCAGGGAACGATCAAAGCGTAGACTGTTTGACATTACTCCTATGGAGGAAAGTGCGCATGTGACTGTTGTATTCACTCCTGATGGAATTTTTGTGTTTCATCAGCACTCTGATAGTCCACAGATTACAGAATGCCACCAGCAGTGCAACGGAAACTACTACTGGTCTTCCACGGAACGATCAAAGCGTAGACTGTTTGGGACATTACTCCCGTGGAGGAAAGTGCGCATGGTGAATGTTGTATTTAATCGCAATCCAATTTCTGAGTTTCGTCAACACTTTGAAGGTCCACAGATTACAGAATGCCACCAGCAGTGCATCGGAAACTACTACTGGTCTTCCACGGAACGATCAAAGCGTAGACTGTTTGAGATATTACTCCCATTCAGGAAAGTGCGCATGGTGACTGTTGTATTCAATCCCGATGCAATTTCTGTGTTTCATCAATACTCTGATAGTCCACAGATTACAGAATGCTTCCATTTGTGCATCGGAAACTACTACTGGACTTCCGGGGAACGATCAAAGCGTAGACTGTTTCAGACATTACTCCCATGGAGGAAAGTCTGCATGGTGACTGTTGTATTCAATCCGATGCAATTTCTGTGTTTCATCAACACTTTGAAGTGCTACAGATTACAGAATGCCTCCAGATGTGCATCGAAAACTACTACTGGTCTTGCAGGGAACGATCAAAGCGTAGACTGTTTGAGTCATTACTCCCATGGAGGAACGTGTGGATGGTGACTGTCGTACTCACTCCCGATACATATTCTGTGTTTCATCAACACTTTGAAGGTCCACAGAGTACAGAATGCCTCCAGATGTGCATCAGAAACTACTACTGGTCTTCCAAGGAACGATCAAAGCGTAGACTGTTTGAGACATTACTCCCATGGAGGAAAGTGCGAATGGTGACTGTTGTACTCAATCCCGATGAATTATCTGTGTTTCATCAACACTCTGATAGTCCACAGATTACAGATCGACTCCAAATGTGCATCCGAAAGTACTACTGGTCTTAAAGGGAACGATCAAAGCGTGGACTGTTTGAGACATTACTCCCATGGAGGAAAGTGCGCATGGTGATTGTTGTATTCAATCCCGATGCAATTTCTGGGTTTCATCAACACTATGAAGACCCACAGAGTACAGAATGCCTCCAGATGTGCATCGGAAACTACTACTGGTCTTCCAGGGAACGATGAAAGCGTAGACTGTCTGAGACATTACTCCCATTCAGGAAAGTGCTCATGGTGACTGTTGTATTCAATCCCGATGCAATATCTGTGTTTCATCAATACTCTTATAGTCCACAGATTACAGATTGCATCCAGATGTGCATCGGAAACTACTACTGGTCTTAATGGGAGCGATCAAAGCGTAGACTGTTTGAGATATTACTCTCATGGAAGAAAATGCGCATGGTGACTGTTGTATTCAATCCCGATGCAATTTCTGTGTTTCATCAACACTCTGATAGTTAACAGATTACAGATTGCCTCCAGATGTGCATCGGAAACTACTACTGGTCTTCCTGGGAACGATCAAAAACGTAGACTGTTTGAGACATTACTCCCATGGAGGAAAGAGTGCATGGTGACTGTTGTATTCAATCCCTATGCAATTTCTGTGTTTCATCAACACTTTGAAGGTCCACAAATTACAGAATGCCTCCAGATGTGCATCGGAAACTACTACTGGTCTTCCTGGGAGCGATCAAAGCGTAGACTTTTTCAGACATTACTCCCATGGAGGAAAGTGGTAATGTTGACAGTTGTATTCAATCCCGATGCAATTTCAGTGTTTCATCAACACACTGATAGTCCACAGATTAAAGATTGTCTCCACATGTTCATCGGAAACTACTACTGGTCTTCCTGGGAACGATCAAAGCGTAGACTTTTTCAGACATTACTCCCATGGAGGAAAGTGGTAATGTAGACAGTTGTATTCAATCCCGATGCAAAATTTCAGTGTTTCATCAACACACTGATAGTCCACAGATTACAGATTGTCTACAGATGTGCATCGTAAACTACAACTGGCTTCCTGGGAACGATGAAAGCGTCGACTGTTGCAGACATTACTCCCATGGAGGAAAGTGTGCATGGTGACTGTTGTATTCAATCCGATGAAATTTCTGTGTTTCATCAACACTTTGGAGGTCCACAGATTTCAGAATGCCTCCAGATGTGCATCGAAAACTACTACTGGTCTTGCAGTGAACGATCAAAGCGTAGACTGTTTGAGACATTACTCCCATGGAGGAAAGTGTGCATCGTAACTGTTGTATTCAATCCATATGCAATTTCTGTGTTTCATCAACAGTCTGATAGGTCACAGTTTGTAGAATGACTCCAGATGTGCATCGGAAACTACTATTGGTCTTCCAGGGAACGATCAAAGCGTAGACTGTTTGAGACATTACTCCCATGGAGGAAAGTGCGAATGGTGACTGTTGTACTCAATCCCGATGAATTATCTGTGTTTCATCAACACTCTGATAGTCCACAGATTACAGATCGACTCCAAATGTGCATCCGAAAGTACTACTGGTCTTAAAGGGAACGATCAAAGCGTGGACTGTTTGAGACATTACTCCCATGGAGGAAAGTGCGCATGGTGATTGTTGTATTCAATCCCGATGTAATTTCTGGGTTTCATCAACACTATGAAGACCCACAGAGTACAGAATGCCTCCAGATGTGCATCGGAAACTACTACTGGTCTTCCAGGGAACGATGAAAGCGTAGACTGTCTGAGACATTACTCCCATTCAGGAAAGTGCTCATGGTGACTGTTGTATTCAATCCCGATGCAATATCTGTGTTTCATCAATACTCTTATAGTCCACAGATTACAGATTGCATCCAGATGTGCATCGGAAACTACTACTGGTCTTAATGGGAGCGATCAAAGCGTAGACTGTTTGAGATATTACTCTCATGGAAGAAAATGCGCATGGTGACTGTTGTATTCAATCCCGATGCAATTTCTGTGTTGCATCAACACTCTGATAGTTAACAGATTAAAGATTGCCTCCAGATGTGCATCGGAAACTACTACTGGTCTTCCTGGGAACGATCAAAGATGTAGACTGTTTGAGACATTACTCCCATGGAGGAAAGTGTGCATGGTGACTGTTGTACTCAATCCCTATGCAATTTCTGTGTTTCATCAACACTTTGAAGGTCCACAAATTACAGAATGCATCCAGATGTGCATCGGAAACTACTACTGGTCTTCCTGGGAACGATCAAAGCGTGGACTGTTTGAGACATTACTCCCATGGAGGAAAGTGGGCATGGTGACTGTTGTATTCAATCCCGATGCAATTTCTGTGTTTCATCAACAATCTGATAGTTAACAGTATACAGATTGCCTCCAGATGTGCATCGGAAGCTACTACTGGTCTTCCTGGGAACGATCAAAAACGTAGACTGTTTAAGACATTACTCCCATGGAGGAAAGTGTGCATGGTGACTGTTGTATTCAATCCTGATGCAATTTCTGTGTTTCATCAACACTCTGATAGTCCACAGACTACAGATTGTCTCCAGATGTGCATCGGAAACTACTACTGGTCTTGCTGGGAACGATAAAAGCGTAGACAGTTTCAGACATTACTCCCATGGAGGAAAGTGTGCTTGGTGACTGTTGTATTCAATCCCGATGCAATTTCTGTGTTTCATCAACAGTCTGATAGTCCGCAGGTTATAGAATGCCTCCAGATGTGCATCGGAAACTACTACTGGTCTTGCAGTGAACGATCAAAGCGTATACTGTTTGAGACATTACTCCCATGGAGGAGACTGCGCTTGGTGACTGTTGTATTCAATCCCGAAGCAACTTCTGTGTTTCATCAACAGTCTGATAGACCACAGATTATAGAATGCCTCCAGATGTGTATCTGAAACTAATAGTGGTCTTCCAGGGATCTATCAAAGCGTAGACTGTTTCAGACATTACTCCCAAGGAGGAAAGTGCGAATGGTGACTGTTGTACTCAGTCCCGATGCAAATGCAGTGTTTCATCAACACTCTGATATTCCACAGATTACAGAATGATTCCAAATGTGCATCGGAAGGTACTACTGGTCTTCCAGGGAACGATCAAGGCGTGGACTGTTTGAGACATTACTTCCAGGGAGGAAAGTGCGCATGGTGACTGTAGTATTCAATCCCGAAGCAATTTCTGTGTTTCATCAAAAGTCTGGTAGACCACAGATTATAGAATGCCTCCAGATGTGCATCGGAAACTATTACTGGTCTTCCAGGGAACGATCAAATCGTAAACTCTTTGAGACATTACTCCTATGGAGGAAAGTGAGTATGGTGACTGTTGTATTCATTCCCCATGCGTTTTCTGTGTTTCATCAACACTCTGATAGTCCACAGATTACAGAATGCCTCCAGATGAGCATCGGAAACTACTTCGGGTCTTCCTGGGAACGATCAAATCGTAGACTGTTTGAGACATTTTTCCCATGAAGGAGAGTGCACATGGTGAATGTTGTATTCAATCCCTATGCAATTTCTGTGTTTCATCAACACTCTGATAGTCCACAGATTACAGAAGCCCTCCAGATGTGCATCGGAAACTACTTCTGGTCTTCCAGGGAACGATCAAAGCGTAGACTGATTGAGATATTACTCCCATTCAGGAAAGTGCGCATGGTGACTGTTGTATTTAATCCCGATGCAGTTTCTGTGTTTCATTAATACTCTGATAGTCCACAGATTACAGAATGCCTCCAGATCTGCATCGGATATTACTACTGGTCATCCAGGGAACGATCAAATCGTAGACTGTTTCAGACATTACTCCCATGGAGGAAAGTGTGCATGGTGACTGTTGCATTCAATCCCGATGCAATTTCTGTGTTTGATCAACACTCTGATCGTCCACAGATTACAGACTGCATCCAGATGTGCATCGGAAACTACTACTGGTCTTCCAGGGAACGATCAAAGCATAGACTGTTTGAGACATTACTCCCATGGAGGAGAGTGCGCATGGTGACTGTTGTATTCAATCCCCAGGCAATTTCTGTGTATCTTCAACAGTCTGATAGACCACAGATTATAGAATGCCTCCAGATTTGCATCGGAAACTACTAGTGGTCTTCCAGGGATCGATCAAAGCGTAGACTGTTTGAGACATTACTCCCATGGAGGAAAGTGCAAATGGTTACTATTGTACTCAGTCCCGTTGCAATTGCTGTGTTTCATCAACACTCTGATAGTCCACAGATTACAGATTGCCCTCAGATGTGCATCGGAAACTACTACTGGTCTTCCAGGGAACGATCATAGCGTAGACTGTTTGAGACATAACTCCCATGGAGGAAAGTGCGAATGGTGACTGTTGTACTCAGTCCCGATGAAATTTCTGTGTTTCATCAACACTCTGATAGTCCATAGATTACAGAATGTCTCCAGATGTGCATCGGAAAGTACTACTGGTCTTCCAGAGAACGAGCAAAGCGTAGACTCTTTCAGGCATTACTCCCATGGAGGAAAGTGCGCATGGTGAATGTTGTATTTAATCGCGATGCAATTTCTGTGTTTCGTCAACAGTTTGAAGGTCCACAGGTAACAGATTGCCTCCAGATGTGCATCGGAAACTACTACTGGTCTTCCTGGGAACGATCAAAGCGTAGACTGTTTGAGACACTACTCCCATGAAGGAGAGTGCACATGGTGACTGTTGTATTCAATCGCTATGCAATTTCTGTGATTCATCAACACTCTGATAGTCCACAGATTACAGAATCCCTCCAGATATGCATCGGAAACTACTTCTGGTCTTCCAGGGAACGATCAAAGCGTAGAGTGTTTGAGATATTACTCCCATTCATGAAAGTGCGCATGGTGACTGTTGTATTCAATCCCGATGCAATTTCTGTGTTTCATCAGCAATTTGAAGGCCACAGATTACAGAATGCTTCCAGATGTGCATCGGAAACTACTACTGGTCTTCCAGGGAACGATCAAAGCGTATACTGTTTGAGACATAACTCCCATGGAGGAGAGTGCGCATGGTGACTGTTGTATTCAATCCCGAAGCAATTTCTGTGTTTCATCAACAGTCTGATAGACCACAGATTATAGAATGCCTCCAGATGTGTATCTGAAACTACTACTGGTCTTCCAGGGATCTATCAAAGCGTAGACTGTTTCAGACATTACTCCCATGGAGGAAAGTGCGAATGGTGACTGTTGTACTCAGTCCCGATGCAAATGCTGTGTTTCATCAACACTCTGATAGTCCACAGATTACAGAATGCCTCCAAATGTGCATCGGAAAGTACTACTGGTCTTCCAGGGAACGATCAAGGCGTGGACTGTTTGAGACATTACTCCCATGGAGGAAAGTGTGCATGGTGACTGTTGTATTCAATCCCGATGCAATTTCTGTGTTTCGTCAACAGTTTGAAGGTCCACAGGTAACAGATTGCCTCCAGATGTGCATCGGAAACTACTACTGGTCTTCCAGGGAACGATCAAAGCGTAAACTCTTTGAGACATTACTCCTATGGAGGAAAGTGCCCATGGTGACTGTTGTATTCATTCCCGATGCATTTTCTGTGTTTCATCAACACTCTGATAGTCCACAGATTACAGAATGAGTCCATATGTTCATCGGAAACTACTTCTGGTCTTCCTGGGAACGATCAAAGCGTAGACTGTTTGAGACACTACTCCCATGAAGGAGAGTGCACATGGTGACTGTTGTACTCAGTCCCGATGCAAATGCTGTGTTTCATCAACACTCTGATAGTCCACAGATTACAGAATGCCTCCAAATGTGCATCGGAAAGTACTACTGGTCTTCCAGGGAACGATCAAGGCGTGGACTGTTTGAGACATTACTCCCATGGAGGAAAGTGTGCATGGTGACTGTTGTATTCAATCCCGATGCAATTTCTGTGTTTCATCAGCAATTTGAATTCCACAGATTACAGAATGCCTCCAGATGTGCATCGGAAACTACTACTGGTCTTCCAGGGAACGATCAAAGCGTATACTGTTTGAGACATTACTCCCATGGAGGAGAGTGCGCATGGTGACTGTTGTATTCAATCCCGAAGCAATTTCTGTGTTTCATCAACAGTCTGATAGACCACAGATTATAGAATGCCTCCAGATGTGTATCTGAAACTACTACTGGTCTTCCAGGGATCTATCAATGCGTAGACTGTTTCGGACATTACTCCCATGGAGGAAAGTGCGAATGGTGACTGTTGTACTCAGTCCCGATGCAAATGCTGTGTTTCATCAACACTCTGATAGTCCACAGATTACAGAATGCCTCCAAATGTGCATCGGAAAGTACTACTGGTCTTCCAGGGAACGATCAAGGCGTGGACTGTTTGAGACATTACTCCCATGGAGGAATGTGTGCATGGTGACTGTTGTATTCAATCCCGATGCAATTTCTGTGTTTCGTCAACAGTTTGAAGGTCCACAGGTAACAGATTGCCTCCAGATGTGCATCGGAAACTACTACTGGTCTTCCAGGGAACGATCAAAGCGTAAACTCTTTGAGACATTACTCCTATGGAGGAAAGTGCGCATGGTGACTGTTGTATTCATTCCCGATGCATTTTCTGTGTTTCATCAACACTCTGATAGTCCACAGATTACAGAATGCCTCCATATGTGCATCGGAAACTATTTCTGGTCTTCCTGGGAACGATCATAGCGTAGACCGTTTGAGACACTACTCCCATGAAGGAGAGTGCACATGGTGACTGTTGTATTCAATCCCTATGCAATTTCTGTGATTCATCAACACTCTGATAGTCCACAGATTACAGAATTCCTCCAGATGTGCATCGTAAACTACTTCTGGTCTTCCAGGGAACGATCAAAGCGTAGACAGTTTGAGATATTACTCCCATTCAGGAAAGTGCGCATGGTGACTGTTGTATTCAATCCCGATGCAATTTCTGTGTTTCATCAGCAATTTGAAGGCCACAGATTACAGAATGCCTAAAGATGTGCATCGGAAACTACTACTGGTCTTCCAGGGAACGATCAAAGCGTATACTGTTTGAGACATTACTCCCATGGAGGAGAGTGTGCATGGTGACTGTTGTATTCAATCCCGAAGCAATTTCTGTGTTTCATCAACAGTCTGATAGACCACAGATTATAGAATGCCTCCAGATGTGTATCTGAAACTACTAGTGGTCTTCCAGGGATCTATCAAAGCGTAGACTTTTTCAGAAATTACTCCCATGGAGGAAAGTGCGAATGGTGACTGTTGTATTCAGTCCCGATGCAAATGCTGTGTTTCATCAACACTCTGATAGTCCACAGATTACAGAATGCCTCCAAATGTGCATCGGAAAGTACTACTGGTCTTCCAGGGAACGATCAAGGCGTGGACTGTTTGAGACATTACTCCCATGGAGGAAAGTGTGCATGGTGACTGTTGTATTCAATCCCGATGCAATTTCTGTGTTTCATCAGCAATTTGAAGGCCACAGATTACAGAATGCCTCCAGATGTGCATCGGAAACTACTACTGGTCTTCCAGGGAACGATCAAAGCGTATACTGTTTGAGACATTACTCCCATGGAGGAGAGTGCGCATGGTGACTGTTGTATTCAATCCCGAAGCAATTTCTGTGTTTCATAAACAGTCTGATAGACCACAGATTATAGAATGCCTCCAGATGTGTATCTGAAACTACTAGTGGTCTTCCAGGGATCTATCAAATCGTAGACTGTTTGAGAAATTACTCCCATGGAAGAAAGTGTGCATGGTGACAGTTGTATTCAATTCCGATGCAATTTCTGTGTTTCATCAACACTTTGAAGGTCCACAAATTACAGAATGCCTCCAGATGTGCATCGGAAACTACTACGGGTCGTGCAGGGAACGATCTAAGCGTAGACTGTTTCAGACATTACTCCCATGGAGGAAAGTGCGCATGGTGAATGTTGTATTTAATCCCGATGCAATTTCTGAGTTTCGTCAACACTTTGAAGGTCACAGATTACAGATTGCCTCCAGATGTGCACTGGAAACTACTACTGGTCTTAAAGGGAACGATCAAAGCGTAGACTGTTTGAGACATTACTCCCATGGAGGTAAGTGCTCATTGTGACTGTTGTATTCAATCGCGATGCAATTTCAGTGTTTCATCAACACTCTGAGAGTCCACAGATTACAGAATGCCTCCAGATGTGCATCGGGAACTACTACTGGGCTTCTGGGGAACGATCAAAGCGTAGACTGTGTGACACATTACTCCCATGGAGGAAAGTGCGCATTGTGACTGTTGTATTCACACCCGATGGAAGTTTTGTGTTTCTTCAACACTCTGATAGTCCACAGATTATAGAATGCCTCCAGATGTGCATCGGAAACTACTAGTGGTCTTCCAGGGATCGATCAAATCGTAGACTGTTTGAGACATTACTCCCATGGAGGAAAGTGTGCATGGTGACTGTTGTATTCAATTCCGATGCAATTTCTGTGTTTCATCAACACTTTGAAGGTCCACAAACTACAGAATGCCTCCAGATGTGCATCGGAAACTACTACGGGTCTTCCGTGGAACGATCAAAGCGTAGACTGTTTCAGACATTATTCCCATGGAGGAAAGTGCGCATGGTGAATGTTGTATTTAATCCCGATGCAATTTCTGAGTTTCGTCAACACTTTGAAGGTCAACAGATTACAGGTTGCCTCCAGATGTGCATCGGAAACTACTACTGGTCTTCCTGGGAACGATCAAAAATGTAGACTGTTTGAGACATTACTCCCATGGAGGAAAGTGTGCATGGTGACTGTTGTACTCAATCCCTATGCAATTTCTGTGTTTCATCAACACTTTGAAGGTCCACAAATTACAGAATGCATCCAGATGTGCATCGGAAACTACTACTGGTCTTCCTGGGAACGATCAAAGCGTGGACTGTTTGAGACATTACTCCCATGGAGGAAAGTGGGCATGGTGACTGTTGTATTCAATCCCGATGCAATTTCTGTGTTTCATCAACAATCTGATAGTTAACAGAATACAGATTGCCTCCAGATGTGCATCGGAAACTACTACTGGTCTTCCTGGGAACGATCAAAAACGTAGACTGTTTGAGACATTACTCCCATGGAGGAAAGTGTGCATGGTGACTGTTGTATTCAATCCTGATGCAATTTCTGTGTTTCATCAACACTCTGATAGTCCACAGACTACAGATTGTCTCCAGATGTGCATCGGAAACTACTACTGGTCTCCCTGGGAACGATAAAATCGTAGACAGTTTCAGACATTACTCCCATGGAGGAAAGTGTGCATGGTGACTGTTGTATTCAATCCCGATGCAATTTCTGTGTTTCATCAACAGTCTGATAGTCCGCAGGTTATAGAATGCCTCCAGATGTGCATCGGAAACTACTACTGGTCTTGCAGTGAACGATCAAAGCGTATACTGTTTGAGACATTACTCCCATGGAGGAGAGTGCGCATGGTATCTGATGTATTCAATCCCGAAGCAACTTCTGTGTTTCATCAACAGTCTGATAGACCACAGATTATAGAATGCCTCCAGATGTGTATCTGAAACTACTAGTGGTCTTCCAGGGATCTATCAAAGCGTAGACTGTTTCAGACATTACTCCCAAGGAGGAAAGTGCGAATGGTGACTGTTGTACTCAGTCCCGATGCAAATGCAGTGTTTCATCAACACTCTGATATTCCACAGATTACAGAATGATTCCAAATGTGCATCGGAAAGTACTACTGGTCTTCCAGGGAACGATCAAGGCGTGGACTGTTTGAGACATTACTTCCAGGGAGGAAAGTGCGCATGGTGACTGTAGTATTCAATCCCGAAGCAAATTCTGTGTTTCATCAAAAGTCTGATAGACCACAGATTATAGAATGCCTCCAGATGTGCATCGGAAACTATTACTGGTCTTCCAGGAAACGATCAAATCGTAAACTCTTTGAGACATTACTCCTATGGAGGAAAGTGCGTATGGTGACTGTTGTATTCATTCCCCATGCGTTTTCTGTGTTTCATCAACACTCTGATAGTCCACAGATTACAGAATGCCTCCAGATGAGCATCGGAAACTACTTCGGGTCTTCCTGGGAACGATCAAATCGTAGACTGTTTGAGACATTTTTCCCATGAAGGAGAGTGC
The DNA here is from genome assembly GCF_023897955.1 of Schistocerca gregaria. NCBI lineage: Eukaryota > Metazoa > Arthropoda > Insecta > Orthoptera > Acrididae > Schistocerca > Schistocerca gregaria. Next base: position 1,647,744 of record NC_064931.1, on the reverse strand, counting down.
ACATGGTGACAGTTGTATTCAATCCCTATGCAATTTCTGTGTTTCATCAACACTCTGATAGTCCACAGATTACAGAAGCCCTCCAGATGTGCATCGGAAACTACTTCTGGTCTTCCAGGGAACGATCAAAGCGTAGACTGATTGAGATATTACTCCCATTCAGGAAAGTGCGCATGGTGACTGTTGTATTTAATCCCGATGCAGTTTCTGTGTTTCATTAATACTCTGATAGTCCACAGATTACAGAATGCCTCCAGATCTGCATCGGATATTACTACATGTCATCCAGGGAACGATCAAATCGTAGACTGTTTCAGACATTACTCCCATGGTGGAAAGTGTGCATGGTGACTGTTGCATTCAATCCCGATGCATTTTCTGTGTTTGATCAACACTCTGATCGTCCACAGATTACAGATTGCATCCAGATGTGCATCGGAAACTACTACTGGTCTTCCAGGGAACGATCAAAGCATAGACTGTTTGAGACATTACTCCCATGGAGGAGAGTGCGCATGGTGACTGTTGTATTCAATCCCGATGGCAATTTCTGTGTATCATCAACAGTCTGATAGACCACAGATTATAGAATGCCTCCAGATTTGCATCGGAAACTACTAGTGGTCTTCCAGGGATCGATCAAAGCGTAGACTGTTTGAGACATTACTCCCATGGAGGAAAGTGCAAATGGTTACTATTGTACTCAGTCCCGTTGCAATTGCTGTGTTTCATCAACACTCTGATAGTCCACAGATTACAGATTGCCCTCAGATGTGCATCGGAAGCTACTACTGGTCTTCCAGGGAACGATCATAGCGTAGACTGTTTGAGACATTACTCCCATGGAGGAAAGTGCGAATGGTGACTGTTGTACTCAGTCCCGATGAAATTTCTGTGTTTCAACAACACTCTGATAGTCCATAGATTACAAAATGTCTCCAGATGTGCATCGGAAAGTACTACTGGTCTTCCAGAGAACGAGCAAAGCGTAGACTCTTTCAGGCATTACTTCCATGGAGGAAAGTGCGCATGGTGAATGTTGTATTTAATCCCGATGCAATTTCTGTGTTTCGTCAACAGTTTGAAGGTCCACAGGTAACAGATTGCCTCCAGATGTGCATCGGAAACTACTACTGGTCTTCCAGTGAACGATCAAAGCGTAAACTCTTTGAGACATTACTCCTATGGAGGAAAGTGCGCATTGTGACTGTTGTATTCATTCCCGATGCATTTTCTGTGTTTCATCAACACTCTGATAGTCCACAGATTACAGAATGCCTCCAGATGTGCATCGGAAACCACTTCGTGTCTTCCTGGGAACGATCAAAGCGTAGACTGTTTGAGACACTACTCCCATGAAGGAGAGTGCACATGGTGACTGTTGTATTCAATCCCTATGCAATTTCTGTGATTCATCAACACTCTGATAGTCCACAGATTACAGAATCCCTCCAGATGTGCATCGGAAACTACTTCTGGTCTTCCAGGGAACGATCAAAGCGTAGACTGTTTGAGATATTACTCCCATTCATGAAAGTGCGCATGGTGACTGTTGTATTCAATCCCGATGCAATTTCTGTGTTTCATCAGCAATTTGAAGGCCACAGATTACAGAATGCCTCCAGATGTGCATCGGAAACTACTACTGGTATTCCAGGGAACGATCAAAGCGTATACTGTTTGAGACATTACTCCCATGGAGGAGAGTGCGCATGGTGACTGTTGTATTCAATCCCGAAGCAATTTCTGTGTTTCATCAACAGTCTGATAGACCACAGATTATAGAATGCCTCCAGATGTGTATCTAAAACTACTACTGATCTTCCAGGGATCTATCAAAGCGTAGACTGTTTCAGACATTACTCCCATGGAGGAAAGTGCGAATGGTGACTGTTGTACTCAGTCCCGATGCAAATGCTGTGTTTCATCAACACTCTGATAGTCCACAGTTTACAGAATGCCTCCAAATGTGCATCGGAAAGTACTACTGGTCTTCCAGGGAACGATCAAGGCGTGGACTGTTTGAGACATTACTCCCATGGAGGAAAGTGTGCATGGTGACTGTTGTATTCAATCCCGATGCAATTTCTGTGTTTCGTCAACAGTTTGAAGGTCCACAGGTAACAGATTGCCTCCAGATGTGCATCGGAAACTACTACTGGTCTTCCAGGGAACGATCAAAGCGTAAACTCTTTGAGACATAACTCCTATGGAGGAAAGTGCGCATGGTGACTGTTGTATTCATTCCCGATGCATTTTCTGTGTTTCATCAATACTCTGATAGTCCACAGATTACAGAATGCCTCCATATGTGCATCGGAAACTACTTCTGGTCTTCCTGGGAACGATCAAAGCGTAGACTGTTTGAGACACTACTCCCATGAAGGAGAGTGCACATGGTGACTGTTGTATTCAATCCCTATGCAATTTCTGTGATTCATCAACACTCTGATAGTCCACAGATTACAGAATCCCTCCAGATGTGCATCGTAAACTACTTCTGGTCTTCCAGGGAACGATCAAAGCGTAGACAGTTTGAGATATTACTCCCATTCAGGAAAGTGCGCATGGTGACTGTTGTATTCAATCCCGATGCAATTTCTGTGTTTCATCAGCAATTTGAAGGCCACATATTACAGAATGCCTCCAGATGTGCATCGGAAACTACTACTGGTCTTCCAGGGAACGATCAAAGCGTATACTGTTTGAGACATTACTCCCATGGAGGAGAGTGTGCATGGTGACTGTTGTATTCAATCCCGAAGCAATTTCTGTGTTTCATCAACAGTCTGATAGACAACAGATTATAGAATGCCTCCAGATGTGTATCTGAAACTACTAGTGGTCTTCCAGGGATCTATCAAAGCGTAGACTGTTTCAGAAATTACTCCCATGGAGGAAAGTGCGAATGGTGACTGTTGTACTCAGTCCCGATGCAATTTCTGTGTTTCATCAGCAATTTGAAGGCCACAGATAACAGAATGCCTCCAGATGTGCATCGGAAACTACTACTGGACTTCCAGGGAACGATCAAAGCGTATACTGTTTGAGACATTACTCCCATGGAGGAGAGTGCGCATGGTGACTGTTGTATTCAATCCCGAAGCAATTTCTGTGTTTCATCAACAGTCTGATAGACCACAGATTATAGAATGCCTCCAGATGTGTATCTGAAACTACTAGTGGTCTTCCAGGGATCTATCAAATCGTAGACTGTTTGAGAAATTACTCCCATGGAAGAAAGTGTGCATGGTGACAGTTGTATTCAATTCCAATGCAATTTCTGTGTTTCATCAACACTTTGAAGGTCCACAAATTACAGAATGCCTCCATATGTGCATCGGAAACTACTACGGGTCGTGCAGGGAACGATCTAAGCGTAGACTGTTTCAGACATTACTCCCATGGAGGAAAGTGCGCATGGTGAATGTTGTATTTTATCCCGATGTAATTTCTGAGTTTCGTCAACACTTTGAAGGTCACAGATTACAGATTGCCTCCAGATGTGCACTGGAAACTACTACTGGTCTTAAAGGGAACGATCAAAGCGTAGACTGTTTGAGACATTACTCCCATGGAGGTAAGTGCTCATTGTGACTGTTGTATTCAATCGCGATGCAATTTCAGTGTTTCATCAACACTCTGAGAGTCCACAGATTACAGAATGCCTCCAGATGTGCATCGGGAACTACTACTGGGCTTCTGGAGAACGATCAAAGCGTAGACTGTGTGACACATTACTCCCATGGAGGAACGTGCGCATTGTGACTGTTGTATTCACTCCCGATGGAAGTTTTGTGTTTCTTCAACACTCTGATAGTCCACAGATTATAGAATGCCTCCAGATGTGCATCGGAAACTACTAGTGGTCTTCCAGGGATCGATCAAATCGTAGACTGTTTGAGACATTACTCCCATGGAGGAAAGTGTGCATGGTGACTGTTGTATTCAATTCCGATGCAATTTCTGTGTTTCATCAACACTTTGAAGGTCCACAAATTACAGAATGCCTCCAGATGTGCATCGGAAACTACTACGGGTCTTCCGTGGAACGATCAAAGCGTAGACTGTTTCAGACATTATTCCCATGGAGGAAAGTGCGCATGGTGAATGTTGTATTTAATCCCGATGCAATTTCTGAGTTTCGTCAACACTTTGAAGGTCCACAGATTACAGGTTGCCTCCAGATGTGCATCGGAAACTACTACTGGTCTTCCAGGGAACGATCAAAGCGTAGACTGTTTGAGACATTACTCCCATGGAGGAAAGTGCGCATGGTGAATGTTGTATTTAATCGCAATCCAATTTCTGAGTTTCGTCAACACTTTGAAGGTCTACAGATTACAGATTGCCTCCAGATGTGCATCAGAAACTACTACTGGTTTTCCAGGGAACGATCAAAGCGTAGACTGTTTGACATTACTCCTATGGAGGAAAGTGCGCATGTGACAGTTGTATTCACTCCTGATGGAATTTTTGTGTTTCATCAGCACTCTGATAGTCCACAGATTACAGAATGCCACCAGCAGTGCATCGGAAACTACTACTGGTCTTCCACGGAACGATCAAAGCGTAGACTGTTTGAGACATTACTCCCGTGGAGGAAAGTGCGCATGGTGAATGTTGTATTCAATCCCGATGCAATTTCTGTGTTTCATCAACACTCTGATAGTCCACAGATTACAGAGTGTCTCCAGATTTGCATCGGAAACTACTACTGGTCTTCCTGGGAACGATCAAAGCGTAGACTTTTTCAGACATTACTCCCATGGAGGAAAGTGGTAATGTTGACAGTTGTATTCAATCCCGATGCAATTTCAGTGTTTCATCAACACACTGATAGTTCACAGATTAAAGATTGTCTCCACATGTTCATCGGAAACTACTACTGGTCTTCCTGGGAACGATCAAAGCGTAGACTTTTTCAGACATTACTCCCATGGAGGAAAGTGGTAATGTTGACAGTTGTATTCAATCCCGATGCAAAATTTCAGTGTTTCATCAACACACTGATAGCCCACAGATTACAGATTGTCTACAGATGTGCATCGTAAACTACAACTGGCTTCCTGGGAACGATCAAAGCGTCGACTGTTTCAGACATTACTCCCATGGAGGAAAGTGTGCATGGTGACTGTTGTATTCAATCCGATGAAATTTCTGTGTTTCATCAACACTTTGGAGGTCCACAGATTACAGAATGCCTCCAGTTGTGCATCAAAAACTACTACTGGTCTTGCAGTGAACGATCAAAGCGTAGACTGTTTGAGACATTACTCCCATGGAGGAAAGTGTGCATCGTAACTGTTGTATTCAATCCATATACAATTTCTGTGTTTCATCAACAGTCTGATAGGTCACAGTTTGTAGAATGCCTCCAGATGTGCATCGGAAACTACTATTGGTCTTCCAGGGAACGATCAAAGCGTAGACTGTTTGAGACATTACTCCCGTGGAGGAAAGTGCGAATAGTGACTAATGTACTCAACCCCAATGCATTATCTGTGTTTCATCAACACTCTGATAGTCCACAGATTACAGATCTCTTCCAAATGTGCATCGGAAAGTACTACTGGTCTTAAAGGGAACCATCAAAGCGTGGACTGTTTGACGCATTACTCACATTGAGGAAAGTGCGCATGTTGACTGTTGTATTCAATCCCGATGCGATTTCTCGGTTTCATCAACACTCTGATAGTCCACAGATTAAAGATTGCCTCCAGATGTGCATCGGAAACTACTACTGGTCTTCCTGGGAACGATCAAAAACCTAGACTGTTTGAGACATTACTCCCATGGAGGAAAGTGTGCATGGTGACTGTTGTATTCAATCCGTGTGCAATTTCTGTGTTTCATCAACACTTTGAAGGTCCACAAATTACAGAATGCCTTCAGATGTGCATCGGAAACTACTACTGGTCTTCCAAGGAACGATCAAAGCGTGGACTGTTGGAGACATTACTCCCATGGAGGAAAGTGGGCATGGTGACTGTTGTATTCAATCCCGATGCAATTTCTGTGTTGCATCAACACTCTGATAGTTAACAGATTACAGATTGCCTCCAGATGTGCATCGGAAACTACTACTGGTCTTCCTGGGAACGATCAAAAACGTAGACTGTTTGAGACATTACTCCCATGGAGGAAAGTGTGCATGGTGACTGTTGTACTCAATCCCTATGCAATTTCTGTGTTTCATCAACACTTTGAAGGTCCACAAATTACAGAATGCCTCCAGATGTGCATCGGAAACTACTACTGGTCTTCCTGGGAACGATCAAAGCGTGGACTGTTTGAGACATTACTCCCATGGAGGAAAGTGGGCATGGTGACTGTTGTATTCAATCCCGATGCAATTTCTGTGTTTCATCAACAATCTGATAGTTAACAGAATACAGATTGCCTCCAGATGTGCATCGGAAACTACTACTGGTCTTCCTGGGAACGATCAAAAACGTATACTGTTTGAGACATTACTCCCATGGAGGAAAGTGTGCATGGTGACTGTTGTATTCAATCCTGATGCAATTTCTGTGTTTCATCAACACTCTGATAGTCCACAGACTACAGATTGTCTCCAGATGTGCATCGGAAACTACTACTGGTCTTCCTGGGAACGATAAAAGCGTAGACAGTTTCAGACATTACTCCCATGGAGGAAAGTGTGCATGGTGACTGTTGTATTCAATCCCGATGCAATTTCTGTGTTTCATCAACACTCTGATAGTCCAAAGATAACAGAATGAATCCAGATGTGCATCGGAAACTACTAGTGGTCTTCCAGGGAACGAACAAAGCGTAGAGTCTTTCAGGCATTCCTCCCATGGAGGTAAGTGCGCATGGTGAATGTTGTATTTAATCCCGATGCAATATCTGTGTTTCGTCAACAGTTTGAAGGTCCACAGGTAACAGATTGCCTCCAGATGTGCATCGGAAACTACTACTGGTCTTCCAGGGAACGATCAAAGCGTAAACTCTTTGAGACATTACTCCTATGGAGGAAAGTGCGCATGGTGACTGTTGTATTCAATCCCGATGCAATTTCTGTGTTTCATCAGCAATTTGAAGGCCACAGATTACATAATGCCTCCAGATGTGCATCGGAAACTACTACTGGTCATCCAGGGAACGATCAAAGCGTATACTGTTTGAGACATTACTCCCGTGGAGTAGAGTGCGCATGGTGACTGTTGTATTCAATCCCGAAGCAATTTCTGTGTTTCATCAACAGTCTGATAGACCACAGATTATAGAATGCCTCCAGATGTGTATCTGAAACTACTACTGGTCTTCCAGGGATCTATCAAAGCGTAGACTGTTTCAGACATTACTCCCATGGAGGAAAGTGCGAATGGTGACTGTTGTACTCAGTCCCGATGCAAATGCTGTGTTTCATCAACACTCTGATAGTCCACTGATTACAGAATGCCTCCAAATGTGCATCGGAAAGTACTACTGGTCTTCCAGGGAACGATCAAGGCGTGGACTGTTTGAGACATTACTCCCATGGAGGAAAGTGTGCATGGTGACTGTTGTATTCAATCCCGATGCAATTTCTGTGTTTCGTCAACAGTTTGAAGGTCCACAGGTAACAGATTGCCTCCTGATGTGCATCGGAAACTACTACTGGTCTTCCAGGGAACGATCAAAGCGTAAACTCATTGAGACATTACTCCTATGGAGGAAAGTGCGCATGGTGACTTGTATTCATTCCCGATGCATTTTCTGTGTTTCATCAACACTCTAATAGTCCACAGATTACAGAATGCCTCCATATGTGCATCGGAAACTACTTCTGGTCTTCCTGTGAACGATCAAAGCGTAGACTGTTTGAGACACTACTCCCATGAAGGAGAGTGCACATGGTGACTGTTGTATTCAATCCCTATGCAATTTCTGTGATTCATCAACACTCTGATAGTCCACAGATTACAGAATCCCTCCAGATGTGCATCGTAAACTACTTCTGGTCTTCCAGGGAACGATCAAAGCGTAGACAGTTTGAGATATTACTCCCATTCAGGAAAGTGCGCATGGTGACTGTTGTATTCAATCCCGATGCAATTTCTGTGTTTCATCAGCAATTTGAAGGCCACAGATTACAGAATGCCTCCAGATGTGCATCGGAAACTACTACTGGTCTTCCAGGGAACGATCAAAGCGTATACTGTTTGAGACATTACTCCCATGGAGGAGAGTGTGCATGGTGACTGTTGTATTCAATCCCGAAGCAATTTCTGTGTTTCATCAACAGTCTGATAGACCACAGATTATAGAATGCCTCCAGATGTGTATCTGAAACTACTAGTGGTCTTCCAGGGATCTATCAAAGCGTAGACTGTTTCAGACATTACTCCCATGGAGGAAAGTGCGAATGGTGACTGTTGTAGTCAGTCCCGATGCAAATGCTGTGTTTCATCAACACTCTGATAGTCCACAGATTACAGAATGCCTCCAAATGTGCATCGGAAAGTACTACTGGTCTTCCAGGGAACGATCAAGGCGTGGACTGTTTGAGACATTACTCCCATGGAGGAAAGTGTGCATGGTGACTGTTGTATTCAATCCCGATGCAATTTCTGTGTTTCATCAGCAATTTGAAGGCCACAGATTACAGAATGCATCCAGATGTGCATCGGAAACTACTACTGGTCTTCCAGGGAACGATCAAAGCGTATACTGTTTGAGACATTACTCCCATGGAGGAGAGTGCGCATGGTGACTGTTGTATTCAATCCCGAAGCAATTTCTGTGTTTCATCAACAGTCTGATAGACCACAGATTATAGAATGCATCCAGATGTGTATCTGAAACTACTACTGGTCTTTCAGGGATCTATCAAAGCGTAGACTGTTTCAGACATTACTCCCATGGAGGAAAGTGGGCATGGTGACTGTTGTATTCAATCCCGATGCAATTTCTGTGTTGCATCAACACTCTGATAGTTAACAGATTACAGATTGCCTCCAGATGTGCATCGGAAACTACTACTGGTCTTCCTGGGAACGATCAAAAACGTAGACTGTTTGAGACATTACTCCCATGGAGGAAAGTGTGCATGGTGACTGTTGTACTCAATCCCTATGCAATTTCTGTGTTTCATCAACACTTTGAAGGTCCACAAATTACAGAATGCCTCCAGATGTGCATCGGAAACTACTACTGGTCTTCCTGGGAACGATCAAAGCGTGGACTGTTTGAGACATTACTCCCATGGAGGAAAGTGGGCATGGTGACTGTTGTATTCAATCCCGATGCAATTTCTGTGTTTCATCAACAATCTGATAGTTAACAGAATACAGATTGCCTCCAGATGTGCATCGGAAACTACTACTGGTCTTCCTGGGAACGATCAAAAACGTATACTGTTTGAGACATTACTCCCATGGAGGAAAGTGTGCATGGTGACTGTTGTATTCAATCCTGATGCAATTTCTGTGTTTCATCAACACTCTGATAGTCCACAGACTACAGATTGTCTCCAGATGTGCATCGGAAACTACTACTGGTCTTCCTGGGAACGATAAAAGCGTAGACAGTTTCAGACATTACTCCCATGGAGGAAAGTGTGCATGGTGACTGTTGTATTCAATCCCGATGCAATTTCTGTGTTTCATCAACAGTCTGATAGTCCGCAGGTTATAGAATGCCTCCAGATGTGCATCGGAAACTACTACCGGTCTTGCAGTGAACGATCAAAGCGTATACTGTTTGAGACATTACTCCCATGGAGGAGAGTGCGCATGGTGACTGTTGTATTCAATCCCGAAGCAACTTCTGTGTTTCATCAACAGTCTGATAGACCACAGATTGTAGAATGCCTCCAGATGTGTATCTGAAACTACTAGTGGTCTTCCAGGGATCTATCAAAGCGTAGACTGTTTCAGACATTACTCCCAAGGAGGAAAGTGCGAATGGTGACTGTTGTACTCAGTCCCGATGCAAATGCTGTGTTTCATCAACACTCTGATAGTCCACAGATTACAGAATGCCTCCAAATGTGCATCGGAAAGTACTACTGGTCTTCCAGGGAACGATCAAGGCGTGGACTGTTTGAGACATTACTCCCATGGAGGAAAGTGCGCATGTTGACTGTTGTATTCATTCCCGATGCATTTTCTGTGTTTCATCAACACTCTGATAGTCCACAGATTACAGAATGCCTCCATATGTGCATCGGAAACTACTTCTGGTCTTCCTGGGAACGATCAAAGCGTAGACTGTTTGAGACACTACTCCCATGAAGGAGAGTGCACATGGTGACTGTTGTATTCAATCCCTATGCAATTTCTGTGATTCATCAACACTCTGATAGTCCACAGATTACAGAATCCCTCCAGATGTGCATCGTAAACTACTTCTGGTCTTCCAGGGAACGATCAAAGCGTAGACAGTTTGAGATACTACTCCCATTCAGGAAAGTGCGCATGGTGACTGTTGTATTCAATCCCTATGCAATTTCTGTGTTTCATCAGCAATTTGAAGGCCACAGATTACAGAATGCCTCCAGATGTGCATCGGAAACTACTACTGGTCTTCCAGGGAACGATCAAAGCGTATACTGTTTGAGACATTACTCCCATGGAGGAGAGTGTGCATGGTGACTGTTGTATTCAATCCCGAAGCAATTACTGTGTTTCATCAACAGTCTGATAGACCACAGATTATAGAATGCCTCCAGATGTGTATCTGAAACTACTAGTGGTCTTCCAGGGATCTATCAAAGCGTAGACTGTTTCAGACATTACTCCCATGGAAGAAAGTGCGAATGGTGACTGTTGTAGTCAGTCCCGATGCAAATGCTGTGTTTCATCAACACTCTGATAGTCCACAGATTACAGAATGCCTCCAAATGTGCATCGGAAAGTACTACTGGTCTTCCAGGGAACGATCAAGGCGTGGACTGTTTGAGACATTACTCCCATGGAGGAAAGTGTGCATGGTGACTGTTGTATTCAATCCCGATGCAATTTCTGTGTTTCATCAGCAATTTGAAGGCCACAGATTACAGAATGCATCCAGATGTGCATCGGAAACTACTACTGGTCTTCCAGGGAACGATCAAAGCGTATACTGTTTGAGACATTACTCCCATGGAGGTGAGTGCGCATGGTGACTGTTGTATTCAGTCCCGAAGCAATTTCTGTGTTTCATCAACAGTCTGATAAACCACAGATTATAGAATGCCTCCAGATGTGTATCTGAAACTACTACTGGTCTTCCAGGGATCTATCAAAGCGTAGACTGTTTCAGACATTACCCCCATGGAGGAAAGTGCGAATGGTGACTGTTGTACTCAGTCCCGATGCAAATGCTGTGTTTCATCAACACTCTGATAGTCCACAGATTACAGAATGCCTCCAAATGTGCATCGGAAAGTACTACTGGTCTTCCAGGGAACGATCAAGGCGTGGACTGTTTGAGACATTACTCCCATGGAGGAAAGTGTGCATGGTGACTGTTGTATTCAATCCCGATGCAATTTCTGTGTTTCGTCAACAGTTTGAAGGTCCACAGGTAACAGATTGCCTCCAGATGTGCATCGGAAACTACTACTGGTCTTCCAGGGAACGATCAAAGCGTAAACTCTTTGAGACATTACTCCTATGGAGGAAAGTGCGCATGGTGACTGTTGTATTCATTCCCGAAGCAATTTCTGTGTTTCATCAACAGTCTGATAGACCACAGATTATAGAATGCCTCCAGATGTGTATCTGAAACTATTAGTGGTCTTCCAGGGATCTATCAAAGCGTAGACTGTTTCAGAAATTACTCCCATGGAGGAAAGTGCGAATGGTGACTGTTGTACTCAGTCCCGATGCAAATGCTGTGTTTCATCAACACTCTGATAGTCCACAGATTACAGAATGCCTCCAAATGTGCATCGGAAAGTACTACTGGTCTTCCAGGGAACGATCAAGTCGTGGACTGTTTGAGACGTTACTCCCATGGAGGAAAGTGTGCATGGTGACTGTTGAATTCAATCCCGATGCAATTTCTGTGTTTCATCAGCAATTTGAAGGCCACTGATTACAGAATGCCTCCAGATGTGCATCGGAAACTACTACTGGTCCTCCAGGGAACGATCAAAGCGTATACTGTTTGAGACATTACTCCCATGGAGGAGAGTGCGCATGGTGACTGTTGTATTCAATCCCGAAGCAATTTCTGTGTTTCATCAACACTTTGAAGGTCCACAAATTACAGAATGCCTCCAGATGTGGATCGGAAACTACTACGGGTCGTGCAGGGAACGATCTAAGCGTAGACTGTTTCAGACATTACTCCCATGGAGGAAAGTGCGCATGGTGAATGTTGTATTTAATCCCGATGCAATTTCTGAGTTTCGTCAACACTTTAAAGGTCACAGATTACAGATTGCCTCCAGATGTGCACTGGAAACTACTACTGGCCTTAAAGGGAACGATCAAAGCGTAGACTGTTTGAGACATTACTCCCATGGAGGTAAGTGCTCATTGTGACTGTTGTATTCAATCGCGATGCAATTTCAGTGTTTCATCAACACTCTGAGAGTCCACAGATTACAGAATGCCTCCAGATGTGCATCGGGAACTACTACTGGGCTTCTGGGGAACGATCAAAGCGTAGACTGTGTGACACATTACTCCCATGGAGGAAAGTGCGCATTGTGACTGTTGTATTCACTCCCGATGGAAGTTTTGTGTTTCTTCAACACTCTGATAGTCCACAGATTATAGAATGCCTCCAGATGTGCATCGGAAACTACTAGTGGTCTTCCAGGGATCGATCAAATCGTAGACTGTTTGAGACATTACTCCCATGGAGGAAAGTGTGCATGGTGACTGTTGTATTCAATTCCGATGCAATTTCTGTGTTTCATCAACACTTTGAAGGTCCACAAATTACAGAATGCCTCCAGATGTGCATCGGAAACTACTACGGGTCTTCCGTGGAACGATCAAAGCGTAGACTGTTTCAGACATTATTCCCATGGAGGAAAAAGCGCATGGTGAATGTTGTATTTAATCCCGATGCAATTTCTGAGTTTCGTCAACACTTTGAAGGTCCACAGATTACAGGTTGCCTCCAGATGTGCATCGGAAACTACTACTGGTCTTCCAGGGAACGATCAAAGCGTAGACTGTTTGAGACATTACTCCCATGGAGGAAAGTGCGCATGGTGAATGTTGTATTTAATCGCAATCCAATTTCTGAGTTTCGTCAACACTTTGAAGGTCTACAGATTACAGATTGCCTCCAGATGTGCATCAGAAACTACTACTGGTTTTCCAGGGAACGATCAAAGCGTAGACTGTTTGACATTCCTCCTATGGAGGAAAGTGCGCATGTGACTGTTGTATTCACTCCTGATGGAATTTTTGTGTTTCATCAGCACTCTGATAGTCCACAGATTACAGAATGCCACCAGCAGTGCATCGGAAACTACTACTGGTCTTCCACGGAACGATCAAAGCGTAGACTGTTTGAGACATTACTCCCGTGGAGGAAAGTGCGCATGGTGAATGTTGTATTCAATCCCGATGCAATTTCTGTGTTTCATCAACACTCAGATAGTCCACTGATTACAGAGTGTCTCCAGATGTGCATCGGAAACTACTACTGGTCTTCCTGGGAACGATCAAAGCGTAGACTGTTTCAGACATTACTCCCATGGAGGAATGTGCGGATGGTGACTGTTGTATTCAGTCCCGATGCAATTTCTGTGTCTCATCAACACTTTTAAGGTCTACAGATTACAGAATTACTCCAAATGTGCATCGGAAACTACTACTGGTCTTCCAGGGAACTATCAAAGCGTAGACTGTTTGAGACATTACTTCAATGAAGGAAAGTGTGGATGGTGACTGTTGTATTCAATCCCGATGCAAATTCTGTGTTTCATCAACACTCAGATAGTCCACAGATTACAGATTGTCTCCAGATGTGCATCGGAAAGTACTACTTTTCTTCCAGGGAACGATCAAAGCGTGGACTGTTTGAGACATTACTCCCATGGAGGAAACTGCGCACAGTGACTGTTGTATTCAATCCCAATGCAATTTCTGTGTTTCCTCAACACTCTGATAGACCACAGATAACAGATTGCCTCCAGATGTGCATCGGAAACTACTACTGGTCTTCCTGGGAACGATAAAAACGTAAACTGTTTAAGACATTACTCCCGTGGAGGAAAGTGTGCATGGTGACTGTTGTATTCTATCCCGATGCAATTTCTGTGTTTCATCAACACTTAGAAGGTCCACAAATTACAGAATGCCTCCAGATGTGCATCGGAAACTACTACTGGTCTTCCAGGGAACGACCAAAGCGTAGACTGTTTCCGACATTACTCCCATGGAGGAAAGTGGGGATGTTGACTGTAGTATTCAATCCCGATGCAATTTCTGTGTTTAATCAACACTCTGATAGTCTACAGATTACAGATGGTCTACAGTTGTGCATCGGAAACTACTACTGGTCTTAATGGGAACGATCAAAGCGTAGACTGTTTCAGACATAACTCCCATGGAGGAAAGTATGCATGGTGACTGTTGTATTCAATCCGATGAAATTTCTGTGTTTCATCAACACTTTGAAGGTCCACAAATTACAGAATGGCTCCAGATGTGCATCGGAAACTACTACTGGTCTTCCTGGGAACGATCAAAGCGTGGACTGTTTGAGACTTACTCCCATGGAGGAAAGTGGGCATGGTGACTGTTGTATTCAATCCCGATGCAATTGCTGTGTTTCATCAACACTCTGATAGTTAACAGAATACAGATTGCCTCCAGATGTGCATCGCAAACTACTACTGGTCTTCCTGGGAACGATCAAAAACGTAGACAGTTTCAGACATTACTCCCATGGGGGAAAGTGTGCATGGTGGCTGTTGTATGCAATCCATGTGCAATTTCTGCGTTTTATCAACACTATGAAGGTCCACAAATTACAGAATGCCTCCAGATGTGCATCGGAAACTACTACTGGTCTTCCAGGGAACGATCAAAGCCTGGACTGTTTGAGACATTACTCCCATGGAGGAAAGAGGGCATGGTGACTATTGTATTCAATCCCGATGCAATTTCTGTGTTTCATCAACACTCTGATAGTTGACAGATTACAGATTGCCTCCAGATGTGCATCGGAAACTACTACTGGTCTTCCTGGAAACGATCAAAAACGTAGACTGTTTGAGACATTACTCCCATGGAGGAATGTGTGCATGGTGACTGTTGTATTCAATCCCTATGCAATTTCTGTGTTTCATCAACACTTTGAAGGTCCACAAATTACAGAATGCCTGCAGACGTGCATCGGAAACTACTACTGGTCTTCCAGGGAACGATCAATGCGTGGACAGTTTCAGAAATTACTTCCATGGAGGAAAGTGGGCATGGTGACTGTTGTATTCAATCCCGATGCAATTTCTGTGTTTCATCAACACTCTGATGGTTAACAGATTACAGATTGCCTCCAGATGTGCATCGGAAACTACTACTGGTCTTCCTGGGAACGATCAAAAACGTAGACTGTTTGAGACATTACTCCCATGAAGGAAAGTGCGGATCGTGACTGTTGTATTCAATCCCGATGGAATTTCAGTGTTTCATCAACACTCTGATAGTCCACAGATTACAGATTGTCTCCAGATGTGCATCGGAAACTACTACTGGTCTTCCTGGGAACGATAAAAGCGTAGAGAGTTTCAGACATTACTCCCATGGAGAAAAGTGTGCATGGTGACTGTTGTATTCAATCCCGATGCCATTTCTGTGTTTCATCAACAGTCTGATAGTCCGCAGATTATAGAATGCCTCCAGATGTGCATCGGAAACTACTACCGGTCTTCCTGGGAACGATCCAAAACGTAGACTATTTGAGACATTACTCCCATTGAGGAAAGAGTGCAGGGTGTCTGTTGTATTCAATCCCGATGCAATTTCTGTGTTTCATCAACACTCTGATAGTTGACAGATTACAGATTGCCTCCAGATGTGCATCGTAAACTACTTCTGGTCTTCCAGGGAACGATCAAAGCGTAGACAGTTTGAGATATTACTCCCATTCAGGAAAGTGCGCATGGTGACTGTTGTATTCAATCCCGATGCAATTTCTGTGTTTCATCAGCAATTTGAAGGCCATAGATTACAGAATGCCTCCAAATGTGCATCGGAAAGTACTACTGGCCTTCCAGGGAACGATCAAGGCGTGGACTGTTTCAGACATTACTCCCATGGAGGAAAGTGTGCATGGTGACTGTTGTATTCAATCCCGATGCAATTTCTGTGTTTCATCAGCAATTTGAAGGCCACAGATTACAGAATGCCTCCAGATGTGCATCGGAAACTACTACTGGTCTTCCAGGGAACGATCAAAGCGTATACTGTTTGAGACATTACTCCCATGGAGGAGAGTGCGCATGGTGACTGTTGTATTCAATCCCGAAGCAATTTCTGTGTTTCATCAACAGTCTGATAGACCACAGATTATAGAATGCCTCCAGATGTGTATCTGAAACTACTAGTGGTCTTCCAGGGATCTATCAAATCGTAGACTGTTTGAGAAATTACTCCCATGGAAGAAAGTGTGCATGGTGACAGTTGTATTCAATTCCGATGCAATTTCTGTATTTCATCAACACTTTGAAGGTCCACAAATTACAGAATGCCTCCAGATGTGCATCGGAAACTACTACGGGTCGTGCAGGGAACGATCTAAGCGTAGACTGTTTCAGACATTACTCCCATGGAGGAAAGTGCGCATGGTGAATGTTGTATTTAATCCCGATGCAATTTCTGAGTTTCGTCAACACTTTGAAGGTCACAGATTACAGATTGCCTCCAGATGTGCACTGGAAACTACTACTGGTCTTAAAGGGAACGATCAAAGCGTAGACTGTTTGAGACATTACTCCCATGGAGGTAAGTGCTCATTGTGACTGTTGTATTCAATCGCGATGCAATTTCAGTGTTTCATCAACACTCTGAGAGTCCACAGATTACAGAATGCCTCCAGATGTGCATCGGGAACTACTACTGGGCTTCTGGGGAACGATCAAAGCGTAGACTGTGTGACACATTACTCCCATGGAGGAAAGTGCGCATTGTGACTGTTGTATTCACTCCCGATGGAAGTTTTGTGTTTCTTCAACACTCTGATAGTCCACAGATTATAGAATGCCTCCAGATGTGCATCGGAAACTACTAGTGGTCTTCCAGGGATCGATCAAATCGTAGACTGTTTGAGACATTACTCCCATGGAGGAAAGTGTGCATGGTGACTGTTGTATTCAATCCCGATGCAATTTCTGTGTTTCATCAACACTTTGAAGGTCCACAAATTACAGAATGCCTCCAGATGTGCATCGGAAACTACTACGGGTCTTCCGTGGAACGATCAAAGCGTAGACTGTTTCAGACATTATTCCCATGGAGGAAAGTCCGCAATGTGAATGTTGTATTTAATCCCGATGCAATTTCTGAGTTTCGTCAACACTTTGAAGGTCCACAGATTACAGGTTGCCTCCAGATGTGCATCGGAAACTACTACTGGTTTTCCAGGGAACGATCAAAGCGTAGACTGTTTGACATTCCTCCTATGGAGGAAAGTGCGCATGTGACTGTTGTATTCACTCCTGATGGAATTTTTGTGTTTCATCAGCACTCTGATAGTCCACAGATTACAGAATGCCACCAGCAGTGCATCGGAAACTACTACTGGTCTTCCACGGAACGATCAAAGCGTAGACTGTTTGAGACATTACTCCCGTGGAGGAAAGTGCGCATGGTGAATGTTGTATTCAATCCCGATGCAATTTCTGTGTTTCATCAACACTCTGATAGTCCACAGATTACAGAGTGTCTCCAGATGTGCATCGGAAACTACTACTGGTCTTCCTGGGAACGATCAAAGCGTAGACTGTTTCAGACATTACTCCCATGGAGGAATGTGCGGATGGTGACTGTTGTATTCAGTCCCGATGCAATTTCTGTGTCTCATCAACACTTTTAAGGTCTACAGATTACAGAATTACTCCAAATGTGCATCGGAAACTACTACTGGTCTTCCAGGGAACTATCAAAGCGTAGACCGTTTGAGACATTACTTCAATGAAGGAAAGTGTGGATGGTGACTGTTGTATTCAATCCCGATGCAAATTCTGTGTTTCATCAACACTCAGATAGTCCACAGATTACAGATTGTCTCCAGATGTGCATCGGAAAGTACTACTTTTCTTCCAGGGAACGATCAAAGCGTGGACTGTTTGAGACATTACTCCCATGGAGGAAACTGCGCACGGTGACTGTTGTATTCAATCCCAATGCAATTTCTGTGTTTCATCAACACTCTGATAGACCACAGATAACAGATTGCCTCCAGATGTGCATCGGAAACTACTACTGGTCTTCCTGGGAACGATAAAAACGTAAACTGTTTAAGACATTACTCCCGTGGAGGAAAGTGTGCATGGTGACTGTTGTATTCTATCCCGATGCAATTTCTGTGTTTCATCAACACTTAGAAGGTCCACAAATTACAGAATGCCTCCAGATGTGCATCGGAAACTACTACTGGTCTTCCAGGGAACGACCAAAGCGTAGACTGTTTCCGACATTACTCCCATGGAGGAAAGTGGGGATGTTGACTGTTGTATTCAATCCCGATGCAATTTCTGTGTTTAATCAACACTCTGATAGTCTACAGATTACAGATTGTCTACAGATGTGCATCGGAAACTACTACTGGTCTTAATGGGAACGATCAAAGCGTAGACTGTTTCAGACATTACTCCCATGTAGGAAAGTATGCATGGTGACTGTTGTATTCAATCCGATGAAATTTCTGTGTTTCATCAACACTTTGAAGGTCCACAGATTACAGAATGCCTCCAGATGTGCATTGAAAACTACTACTGGTCTTGCAGTGAACGATCAAAGCGTAGACTGTTTAAGACATTACTCCCATGGAGGAAAGTGTGCATGGTAACTGTTGTATTTAATCCAGATGCAATTTCTGTGTTTCATCAACAGTCTGATAGGGCACAGTTTGTAGAATGCCTCCAGATGTGCTTCGGAAACTACTACTGGTCTTCCTGGGAACGATCAAAATCGTAGACTGTTTGAGACATTACTCCCATGGAGGAAAGTGTGCATGGTGACTGTTGTAGTCAATCCCTATGCAATTTCTGTGTTTCATCAACACTTTGAAGGTCCACAAATTACAGAATGGCTCCAGATGTGCATCGGAAACTACTACTGGTCTTCCTGGGAACGATCAAAGCGTGGACTGTTTGAGACTTACTCCCATGGAGGAAAGTGGGCATGGTGACTGTTGTATTCAATCCCGATGCAATTTCTGTGTTTCATCAACACTCTGATAGTTAACAGAATACAGATTGCCTCCAGATGTGCATCGGAAACTACTACTGGTCTTCCTGGGAACGATCAAAAACGTAGACTGTTTGAGACATTGCTCCCATGGAGGAAAGTGTGCATGGTGACTGTTGTATTCAATCCTGATGCAATTTCTGTGTTTCATCAACACTCTGATAGTCCACAGACTACAGATTGTCTCCAGATGTGCATCGGAAACTACTACTGGTCTTCCTGGGAACGATAAAAGCGTAGACAGTTTCAGACATTACTCCCATGGGGGAAAGTGTGCATGGTGACTGTTGTATTCAATCCCTGTGCAATTTCTGCGTTTTATCAACACTTTGAAGGTCCACAAATTACAGAATGCCTCCAGATGTGCATCGGAAACTACTACTGGTCTTCCAGGGAACGATCAAAGCCTGGACTGTTTGAGACATTACTCCCATGGAGGAAAGAGGGCATGGTGACTGTTGTATTCAATCCCGATGCAATTTCTGTGTTTCATCAACACTCTGATAGTTGACAGATTACAGATTGCCTCTTGATGTGCATCGGAAACTACTACTGGTCTTCCTGGAAACGATCAAAAACGTAGACTGTTTGAGACATTACTCCCATGGAGGAATGTGTGCATGGTGACTGTTGTATTCAATCCCTATGCAATTTCTGTGTTTCATCAACACTTTGAAGGTCCACAAATTACAGAATGCCTGCAGACGTGCATCGGAAACTACTACTGGTCTTCCACGGAACGATCAAAGCGTAGACTGTTTGAGACATTACTCCCGTGGAGGAAAGTGCGCATGGTGAATGTTGTATTCAATCCCGATGCAATTTCTGTGTTTCATCAACACTCTGATAGTCCACAGATTACAGAGTGTCTCCAGATGTGCATCGGAAACTACTACTGGTCTTCCTGGGAACGATCAAAGCGTAGACTGTTTCAGACATTACTCCCATGGAGGAATGTGCGGATGGTGACTGTTGTATTCAGTCCCGATGCAATTTCTGTGTCTCATCAACACTTTTAAGGTCTACAGATTACAGAATTACTCCAAATGTGCATCGGAAACTACTACTGGTCTTCCAGGGAACTATCAAAGCGTAGACCGTTTGAGACATTACTTCAATGAAGGAAAGTGTGGATGGTGACTGTTGTATTCAATCCCGATGCAAATTCTGTGTTTCATCAACACTCAGATAGTCCACAGATTACAGATTGTCTCCAGATGTGCATCGGAAAGTACTACTTTTCTTCCAGGGAACGATCAAAGCGTGGACTGTTTGAGACATTACTCCCATGGAGGAAACTGCGCACGGTGACTGTTGTATTCAATCCCAATGCAATTTCTGTGTTTCATCAACACTCTGATAGACCACAGATAACAGATTGCCTCCAGATGTGCATCGGAAACTACTACTGGTCTTCCTGGGAACGATAAAAACGTAAACTGTTTAAGACATTACTCCCGTGGAGGAAAGTGTGCATGGTGACTGTTGTATTCTATCCCGATGCAATTTCTGTGTTTCATCAACACTTAGAAGGTCCACAAATTACAGAATGCCTCCAGATGTGCATCGGAAACTACTACTGGTCTTCCAGGGAACGACCAAAGCGTAGACTGTTTCCGACATTACTCCCATGGAGGAAAGTGGGGATGTTGACTGTTGTATTCAATCCCGATGCAATTTCTGTGTTTAATCAACACTCTGATAGTCTACAGATTACAGATTGTCTACAGATGTGCATCGGAAACTACTACTGGTCTTAATGGGAACGATCAAAGCGTAGACTGTTTCAGACATTACTCCCATGTAGGAAAGTATGCATGGTGACTGTTGTATTCAATCCGATGAAATTTCTGTGTTTCATCAACACTTTGAAGGTCCACAGATTACAGAATGCCTCCAGATGTGCATTGAAAACTACTACTGGTCTTGCAGTGAACGATCAAAGCGTAGACTGTTTAAGACATTACTCCCATGGAGGAAAGTGTGCATGGTAACTGTTGTATTCAATCCAGATGCAATTTCTGTGTTTCATCAACAGTCTGATAGGGCACAGTTTGTAGAATGCCTCCAGATGTGCTTCGGAAACTACTACTGGTCTTCCTGGGAACGATCAAAATCGTAGACTGTTTGAGACATTACTCCCATGGAGGAAAGTGTGCATGGTGACTGTTGTAGTCAATCCCTATGCAATTTCTGTGTTTCATCAACACTTTGAAGGTCCACAAATTACAGAATGGCTCCAGATGTGCATCGGAAACTACTACTGGTCTTCCTGGGAACGATCAAAGCGTGGACTGTTTGAGACTTACTCCCATGGAGGAAAGTGGGCATGGTGACTGTTGTATTCAATCCCGATGCAATTTCTGTGTTTCATCAACACTCTGATAGTTAACAGAATACAGATTGCCTCCAGATGTGCATCGGAAACTACTACTGGTCTTCCTGGGAACGATCAAAAACGTAGACTGTTTGAGACATTGCTCCCATGGAGGAAAGTGTGCATGGTGACTGTTGTATTCAATCCTGATGCAATTTCTGTGTTTCATCAACACTCTGATAGTCCACAGACTACAGATTGTCTCCAGATGTGCATCGGAAACTACTACTGGTCTTCCTGGGAACGATAAAAGCGTAGACAGTTTCAGACATTACTCCCATGGGGGAAAGTGTGCATGGTGACTGTTGTATTCAATCCCTGTGCAATTTCTGCGTTTTATCAACACTTTGAAGGTCCACAAATTACAGAATGCCTCCAGATGTGCATCGGAAACTACTACTGGTCTTCCAGGGAACGATCAAAGCCTGGACTGTTTGAGACATTACTCCCATGGAGGAAAGAGGGCATGGTGACTGTTGTATTCAATCCCGATGCAATTTCTGTGTTTCATCAACACTCTGATAGTTGACAGATTACAGATTGCCTCTTGATGTGCATCGGAAACTACTACTGGTCTTCCTGGAAACGATCAAAAACGTAGACTGTTTGAGACATTACTCCCATGGAGGAATGTGTGCATGGTGACTGTTGTATTCAATCCCTATGCAATTTCTGTGTTTCATCAACACTTTGAAGGTCCACAAATTACAGAATGCCTGCAGACGTGCATCGGAAACTACTACTGGTCTTCCAGGGAACGATCAAAGCGTGGACAGTTTCAGACATTACTTCCATGGAGGAAAGTGGGCATGGTGACTGTTGTATTCAATCCCGATGCAATTTCTGTGTTTCATCAACACTCTGATGGTTAACAGATTACAGATTGCCTCCAGATGTGCATCGGAAACTACTACTGGTCTTCCTGGGAACGATCAAAAACGTAGACTGTTTGAGACATTACTCCCATGAAGGAAAGTGCGTATCGTGACTGTTGTATTCAATCCCGATGGAATTTCAGTGTTTCATCAACACTCTGACAGTCCACAGGTTACAGATTGTCTCCAGATGTGCATTGGAAACTACTACTGGTCTTCCTGGGAACGATAAAAGCGTAGACAGTTTCAGACATTACTCCCATGGAGGAAAGTGTGCATGGTGACTGTTGTATTCAATCCCGATGCCTTTTCTGTGTTTCATCAACAGTCTGATAGTCCGCAGATTATAGAATGCCTCCAGATGTGCATCGGAAACTACTACCGGTCTTCCTGGGAACGATCCAAAACGTAGACTATTTGAGACATTACTCCCATTGAGGAAAGAGTGCAGGGTGTCTGTTGTATTCAATCCCGATGCAATTTCTCTGTTTCATCAACACTTTGAAGGTCCACAAATTACAGAATGGCTCCAGATGTCCATCGGAAACTACTACTGGTCTTCCTGGGAACGATCAAAGCGTGGACTGTTTGAGACTTACTCCCATGGAGGAAAGTGGGCATGGTGACTGTTGTATTCAATCCCGATGCAATTTCTGTGTTTCATCAACACTCTGATAGTTAACAGAATACAGATTGCCTCCAGATGTGCATCGGAAACTACTACTGGTCTTCCTGGGAACGATCAAAAACGTAGACAGTTTCAGACATTACTCCCATGGGGGAAAGTGTGCATGGTGACTGTTGTATTCAATCCCTGTGCAATTTCTGCGTTTTATCAACACTTTGAAGGTCCACAAATTACAGAATGCCTCCAGATGTGCATCGGAAACTACTACTGGTCTTCCAGGGAACGATCAAAGCCTGGACTGATTGAGACATTAGTCCCATGGAGGAAAGAGGGCATGGTGACTGTTGTATTCAATCCCGATGCAATTTCTGTGTTTCATCAACACTCTGATAGTTGACAGATTACAGATTGCCTCCAGATGTGCATCGGAAACTACTACTGGTCTTCCTGGAAACGATCAAAAACGTAGACTGTTTGAGACATTACTCCCATGGAAGAATGTGTGCATGGTGACTGTTGTATTCAATCCCTATGCAATTTCTGTGTTTCATCAACACTTTGAAGGTCCACAAATTACAGAATGCCTGCAGACGTGCATCGGAAACTACTACTGGTCTTCCAGGGAACGATCAAAGCGTGGACAGTTTCAGACATTACTTCCATGGAGGAAAGTGGGTATGGTGACTGTTGTATTCAATCCCGATGCAATTTCTGTGTTTCATCAACACTCTGATGGTTAACAGATTACAGATTGCCTCCAGATGTGCATCGGAAACTACTACTGGTCTTCCTGGGAACGATCAAAAACGTAGACTGTTTGAGACATTACTCCCATGGAGGAAAGAGGGCATGGTGACTGTTGTATTCAATCCCGATGAAATTTCTGTGTTTCATCAACAGTCTGATAGTCCGCAGATTATAGAATGCCTCCAGATGTGTATCTGAAACTACTAGTCGTCTTCCAGGGATCTATCAAATCGTAGACTGTTTGAGACATTACTCCCATGGAGGAAAGTGTGCATGGTGACTGTTGTATTCAATTCCGATGCAATTTCTGTGTTTCATCAACACTCTGATAGTTGACAGATTACAGATTGCCTCCAGATGTGCATCGTAAACTACTTCTGGTCTTCCAGGGAACGATCAAAGCGTAGACAGTTTGAGATATTACTCCCATTCAGGAAAGTGCGCATGGTGACTGTTGTATTCAATCCCGATGCAATTTCTGTGTTTCAACAGCAATTTGAAGGCCACAGATTACAGAATGCCTCCAGATGTGCATCGGAAACTACTACTGGTCTTCCAGGGAACGATCAAAGCGTATACTGTTTGAGACATTACTCCCATGGAGGAGAGTGCGCATGGTGACTGTTGTATTCAATCCCGAAGCAATTTCTGTGTTTCATCAACAGTCTGATAGACCACAGATTATAGAATGCCTCCAGATGTGTATCTGAAACTACTAGTCGTCTTCCAGGGATCTATCAAATCGTAGACTGTTTGAGACATTACTCCCATGGAGGAAAGTGTGCATGGTGACTGTTGTATTCAATTCCGATGCAATTTCTGTGTTTCATCAACACTTTGAAGGTCCACAAATTACAGAATGCCTCCAGATGTGCATCGGAAACTACTACGGGTCTTCCGTGGAACGATCAAAGCGTAGACTGTTTCAGACATTATTCCCATGGAGGAAAGTGCGCATGGTGAACGTTGTATTTAATCCCGATGCAATTTCTGAGTTTCGTCAACACTTTGAAGGTCCACAGATTACAGGTTGCCTCCAGATGTGCATCGGAAACTACTACTGGTCTTCCAGGGAACGATCAAAGCGTAGACTGTTTGAGACATTACTCCCATGGAGGAAAGTGCGCATGGTGAATGTTGTATTTAATCGCAATCCAATTTCTGAGTTTCGTCAACACTTTGAAGGTCTACAGATTACAGATTGCCTCCAGATGTGCATCAGAAACTACTACTGGTTTTCCAGGGAACGATCAAAGCGTAGACTGTTTGACATTCCTCCTATGGAGGAAAGTGCGCATGTGACTGTTGTATTCACTCCTGATGGAATTTTTGTGTTTCATCAGCACTCTGATAGTCCACAGATTACAGAATGCCACCAGCAGTGCATCGGAAACTACTACTGGTCTTCCACGGAACGATCAAAGCGTAGACTGTTTGAGACATTACTCCTGTGGAGGAAAGTGCGCATGGTGAATGTTGTATTCAATCCCGATGCAATTTCTGTGTTTCATCAACACTCTGATAGTCCACAGATTACAGAGTGTCTCCAGATGTGCATCGGAAACTACTACTGGTCTTCCTGGGAACGATCAAAGCGTAGACTGTTTCAGACATTACTCCCATGGAGGAATGTGCGGATGGTGACTGTTGTATTCAGTCCCGATGCAATTTCTGTGTCTCATCAACACTTTTAAGGTCTACAGATTACAGAATTACTCCAAATGTGCATCGGAAACTACTACTGGTCTTCCAGGGAACTATCAAAGCGTAGACTGTTTGAGACATTACTTCAATGAAGGAAAGTGTGGATGGTGACTGTTGTATTCAATCCCGATGCATTTTATGTGTTTCATCAACACTCAGATAGTCCACAGATTACAGATTGTCTCCAGATGTGCATCGGAAAGTACTACTTTTCTTCCAGGGAACGATCAAAGCGTGGACTGTTTGAGACATTACTCCCATGGAGGAAACTGCGCACGGTGACTGTTTTATTCAATCCCAATGCAATTTCTGTGTTTCATCAACACTCTGATAGACCACAGATAACAGATTGCCTCCAGATGTGCATCGGAAACTACTACTGGTCTTCCTGGGAACGATAAAAACGTAAACTGTTTAAGACATTACTCCCGTGGAGGAAAGTGTGCATGGTGACTGTTGTATTCTATCCCGATGCAATTTCTGTGTTTCATCAACACTTAGAAGGTCCACAAATTACAGAATGCCTCCAGATGTGCATCGGAAACTACTACTGGTCTTCCAGGGAACGACCAAAGCGTAGACTGTTTCCGACATTACTCCCATGGAGGAAAGTGGGGATGTTGACTGTTGTATTCAATCCCGATGCAATTTCTGTGTTTAATCAACACTCTGATAGTCTACAGATTACAGATTGTCTACAGATGTGCATCGGAAACTACTACTGGTCTTAATGGGAACGATCAAAGCGTAGACTGTTTCAGACATTACTCCCATGGAGGAAAGTATGCATGGTGACTGTTGTATTCAATCCGATGAAATTTCTGTGTTTCATCAACACTTTGAAGGTCCACAGATTACAGAATGCCTCCAGATGTGCATTGAAAACTACTACTGGTCTTGCAGTGAACGATCAAAGCGTAGACTGTTTGAGACATTACTCCCATGGAGGAAAGTGTGCATGGTAACTGTTGTATTCAATCCAGATGCAATTTCTGTGTTTCATCAACAGTCTGATAGGGCACAGTTTGTAGAATGCCTCCAGATGTGCTTCGGCAACTACTACTGGTCTTCCTGGGAACGATCAAAATCGTAGACTGTTTGAGACATTACTCCCACGGAGGAAAGTGTGCATGGTGACTGTTGTATTCAATCCTGATGCAATTTCTGTGTTTCATCAACACTCTGATAGTCCACAGACTACTGTTTGTCTCCAGATGTGCATCGGAAACTACTACTGGTCTTCCTGGGAACGATAAAAGCGTAGACAGTTTCAGACATTACTCCCATGGGGGAAAGTGTGCATGGTGACTGTTGTATTCAATCCCTGTGCAATTTCTGCGTTTTATCAACACTTTGAAGGTCCACAAATTACAGAATGCCTCCAGATGTGCATCGGAAACTACTACTGGTCTTAAAGGGAACGATCAAAGCGTGGATTGTTTGAGACATTACTCCCATGGAGGAAAGAGGGCATGGTGACTGTTGTATTCAATCCCGATGCAATTTCTGTGTTTCATCAACACTCTGATAGTTGACAGATTACAGATTGCCTCCAGATGTGCATCGGAAACTACTACTGGTCTTCCTGGAAACGATCAAAAACGTAGACTGTTTGAGACATTACTGCCATGGAGGAATGTGTGCATGGTGACTGTTGTATTCAATCCCTATGCAATTTCTGTGTTTCATCAACACTTTGAAGGTCCACAAATTACAGAATGCCTGCAGACGTGCATCGGAAACTACTACTGGTCTTCCAGGGAACGATCAAAGCGTGGACAGTTTCAGACATTACTTCCATGGAGGAAAGTGTGCATGGTGACTGTTGTATTCAATCCCGATGCAATTTCTGTGTTTCATCAACACTCTGATGGTTAACAGATTACAGATTGCCTCCAGATGTGCATCGGAAACTACTACTGGTCTTCCTGGGAACGATCAAAAACGTAGACTGTTTGAGACATTACTCCCATGAAGGAAAGTGCGTATCGTGACTGTTGTATTCAATCCCGATGGAATTTCAGTGTTTCATCAACACTCTGATAGTCCACAGATTACAGATTGTCTCCAGATGTGCATTGGAAACTACTACTGGTCTTCCTGGGAACGATAAAAGCGTAGACAGTTTCAGACATTACTCCCATGGAGGAAAGTGTGCATGGTGACTGTTGTATTCAATCCCGATGCCATTTCTGTGTTTCATCAACAGTCTGATAGTCCGCAGATTATAGAATGCCTCCAGATGTGCATCGGAAACTACTACCGGTCTTCCTGGGAACGATCCAAAACGTAGACTATTTGAGACATTACTCCGATTGAGGAAAGAGTGCAGGGTGTCTGTTGTATTCAATCCCGATGCAATTTCTGTGTTTCATCAACACTTTGAAAGTCCACAATTTACAGAATGCCTCCAGATGTGCATCGGAAACTACTACTGGTCTTCCAGGGAACGATCAAAGAGTAGACTGTTTCAGACATTACTCCCATGAAGGAAAGTGCGGATCGTGACTGTTGTATTCAATCCCGATGGAATTTCTGTGTTTCATCAACACTCTGATAGTCCACAGATTACAGATTGTCTCCAGATGTGCATCGGAAACTACTACTGGTCTTCCTGGGAACGATCAAAGCGTAGACTGTTTCAGACATTACTCCCACGGAGGAAAGTGCGGATGTTGACTGTTGTATTCAATCCCGAAGCAATTTCTGTGTTTCATCAACACTCTGATAGTAAACAGATTACAGATTGTCTCCAGATGTGCATCGGAAACTACCACTTTTCTTCCTGGGAACGATCAAAGCGTAGACTGTTTCTGACATTACTCCCATTGAGGAAAGTGTGCATGGTGACTGTTGTATTCAATCCCGAAGAAATTTCTGTGTTTTATCAACACTTTGAAAGTACTCAGATTACAGAATGCCTCCAGATGTGCATCGGAAACTACTACTGGTCTTCCAGGGAACGATCAAAGCGTAGACTGCCTCAGACATTACTACTATGGAGGAAAGTGCGGATGGAGACTGTTGTATTCTATCCCGATGCAATTTCTGTGTTCCATCAACACTCTGATAGTCCACAGATTACAGATTGGCTTCAGATTTGCATCGGAAACTACTACTGGTCTTCCTGGGAACCATCAAAGCGTAGACTGTTTCAGACATTACTCCCATGGAGGAAAGTGCGGATGGTGACTGTTGTACTCAGTCCAGATGCAATTTCAGTGTTTCATCAGCACTCTGATAGTCCACAGATTACAGATTGAATCCAGATGTGCATTGGAAACTACTACTGGTCTTAATGGGAACGATCCAAGCGTAGACTGTTTGAGACATTACTCCCATGGAGGAAAATGCGCATGGTGACTGTTGTATTCAATC
Source organism: Schistocerca gregaria (assembly GCF_023897955.1). Classification (NCBI taxonomy): domain Eukaryota; kingdom Metazoa; phylum Arthropoda; class Insecta; order Orthoptera; family Acrididae; genus Schistocerca; species Schistocerca gregaria. Next base: position 1,618,662 of record NC_064931.1, on the reverse strand, counting down.
CCGATGCAATTTCTGTGTTTCATCAACAGTCTGATAGGGTACAGGTTATAGAATGCCTCCAGATGTGCATCGGAATCTACTATTTGTCTTCCACTGAATGATCAAAGCGTAGACTGTTTGAGACATTACTTCCATGGAGGAAAGTGCGAATGGTGACTGTTGTACTCAATCCCGAAGAAATTTCTGTGTTTTATCAACACTTTGAAAGTACTCAGATTACAGAATGCCTCCAGATGTGCATCGGAAACTACTACTGGTCTTCCAGGGAACGATCAAAGCGTAGACTGCCTCAGACATTACTACTATGGAGGAAAGTGCGGATGGAGACTGTTGTATTCTATCTCGATGCAATTTCTGTGTTCCATCAACACTCTGATAGTCCACAGATTACAGATTGCCTCCAGATGTGCATCGGAATCTACTACTGGTCTTCCTGGGAACGATCAAAAACGTAGACTGTATGAGACATTACTCCCATGGAGGAAAGTGTGCATGGTGACTGTTGTATTCAATTCCGATGCAATTTCTGTGTTTCATCAACACTTTGAAGGTCCACAAATTACAGAATGCCTCCAGATGTGCATCGGAAACTACTACGGGTCTTCCGTGGAACGATCAAAGCGTAGACTGTTTCAGACATTATTCCCATGGAGGAAAGTGCGCATGGTGAATGTTGTATTTAATCCCGATGCAATTTCTCAGTTTTGTCAACACTTTGAAGGTCCACAGATTACAGGTTGCCTCCAGATGTGCATCGGAAACTACTACTGGTCTTCCAGGGAACGATCAAAGCGTAGACTGTTTGAGACATTACTCCCATGGAGGAAAGTGCGCATGGTGAATGTTGTATTTAATCGCAATCCAATTTCTGAGTTTCGTCAACACTTTGAAGGTCTACAGATTACAGATTGCCTCCAGATGTGCATCAGAAACTACTACTGGTTTTCCAGGGAACGATCAAACCGTAGACTGTTTGACATTACTCCTATGGAGGAAAGTGCGCATGTGACTGTTGTATTCACTCCTGATGGAATTTTTGTGTTTCATCAGCACTCTGATAGTTCACAGATTACAGAATGCCACCAGCAGTGCATCGGAAACTACTACTGGTCTTCCACGGAACGATCAAAGCGTAGACTGTTTGAGGCATTACTCCCGTGGAGTAAAGTGCGCATGGTGAATGTTGTATTCAATCCCGATGCAATTTCTGTGTTTCATCAACACTCTGATAGTCCACAGATTACAGAGTGTCTCCAGATGTGCATCGGAAACTACTACTGGTCTTCCTGGGAACGATCAAAGCGTAGACTGTTTCAGACATTACTCCCATGGAGGAATGTGCGGATGGTGACTGTTGTACTCAGTCCCGATGCAATTTCTGTGTTTCATCAACACTTTTAAGGTCTACAGATTACAGAATTAGTCCAAATGTGCATCGGAAACTACTACTGGTCTTCCAGGGAACCATCAAAGCGTAGACTGTTTGAGACATTACTTCAATGAAGGAAAGTGTGGATGGTGACTGTTGTATTCAATCCCAATGCAAATTCTGTGTTTCATCAACACTCAGATAGTCCACAGATTACAGATTGTCTCCAGATGTGCATCGGAAAGTACTACTTTTCTTCCAGGGAACGATCAAAGCGTGGACTGTTTGAGACATTACTCCCATGGAGGAAACTGCGCACGGTGACTGTTGTATTCAATCCCAATGCAATTTCTGTGTTTCATCAACACTCTGATAGACCACAGATAACAGATTGCCTCCAGATGTGCATCGGAAACTACTACTGGTCTTCCTGTTAACGATAAAAACGTAAACTGTTTAAGACATTACTCCCGTGGCGGAAAGTGTGCATGGTGACTGTTGTATTCTATCCCGATGCAATTTCTGTGTTTCATCAACACTTAGAAGGTCCACAAATTACAGAATGCCTCCAGATGTGCATCGGAAACTACTACTGGTCTTCCAGGGAACGACCAAAGCGTAGACTGTTTCCGACATTACTCCCATGGAGGAAAGTGGGGATGTTGACTGTTGTATTCAATCCCGATGCAATTTCTGTGTTTAATCAACACTCTGATGGTCTACAGATTACAGATTGTCTACAGATGTGCATCGGAAACTACTACTGGTCTTAATGGGAACGATCAAAACGTAGACTGTTTCTGACATAACTCCCATTGAGGAAAGTGTGCATGGTGATTGTTGTATTCAATCCCGATGCAATTTCTGTGTTTCATCAACACTCTGATAGTCCACAGATTACAGATTGTCTCCAGATGTGCATCGGAAACTACTACTGGTCTTCCTGGGAACGATCAAAGCGTAGACTGTTTCCGACATTACTCCCATTGAGGAAAGTGTGCATGGCGACTGTTGTAGTCAATCCCTATGCAATTTCTGTGTTTCATCAACACTTTGAAGGTCCACAAATTACAGAATGGCTCCAGATGTGCATCGGAAACTAATACTGGTCTTCCTGGGAACGATCAAAGCGTGGACTGTTTGAGACATTACTCCCATGGAGGAAAGTGGGCATGGTGACTGTTGTATTCAATCCCGATGCAATTTCTGTGTTTCATCAACACTCTGAGAGTCCACAGATTACAGATTGTCTCCAGATGTGCATCGGAAACTACTACTGGTCTTCCTGGGAACGATCAAAGCGTAGACTGTTTCAGACATTACTCCCACGGAGGAAAGTGCGGATGGTGACTGTTGTATTCAATCCCGATGCAATTTCTGTGTTTCATCAACACTCTGATAGTAAACAGATTACAGATTGTCTCCAGATGTGCATCGGAAACTACCACTGTTCTTCCTGGGAACAATCAAAACGTAGACTGTTTCTGACATTACTCCCATTGAGGAAAGTGTGCATGGTGACTGTTGTATTCAATCCCGAAGAAATTTCTGTGTTTTATCAACACTTTGAAAGTACTCAGATTACAGAATGCCCCCAGATGTGCATCAGAAACTACTACTGGTCTTCCAGGGAACGATCAAAGCGTAGACGGCCTCAGACATTACTACTATGGAGGAAAGTGCGGATGGAGACTGTTGTATTCTATCCCGATGCAATTTCTGTGTTCCATCAACACTCTGATAGTCCACAGATTACAGATTGGCTTCAGATTTGCATCGGAAACTACTACTGGTCTTCCTGGGAACCATCACAGCGTAGACTGTTTCAGACATTACTCCCATGGAGGAAAGTGGGGATGGTGACTGTTGTACTCAATCCAGATGCAATTTCAGTGTTTCATCAGCACTCTGATAGTCCACAGATTACAGATTGTCTCCAAATGTGCATCGGAAAGTTCTACTGGTCTTAAAGGGAACGATCAAAGCGTGGATTGTTTGAGACATTACTCCCATGTAGGAAATTGCGCATGGTGACTGTTGTATTCAATCCCGATGCAATTTCTGGGTTTCATCAACACTCTGATAGTCCACGGATTACAGATTGCCTCCAGATGTGCATCGGAATCTACTACTGGTCTTCCTGGGAACGATCAAAAACGTAGACTGTATGAGACATTACTCCCATGGAGGAAAGTGTGCATGGTGACTGTTGTATTCAATCCCGATGCAATTTCTGTGTTTCAACAACACTTTGAAAGTCCACAAATTACAGAATGCCTCCAGATGTGATACGGAAACTACTACATGTCTTCCAGGGAACGATCAAAGCGTGGACTGTTTGAGACATTACTCCCATGGAGAAAAGTGGGCATGGTGACTGTTGTATTCAATCCCGATGCAATTTCTGTGTTTCATCAACACTCTGATAGTTAACAGAATACAGATTGCCTCCAGATGTGCATCGGAAACTACTACTTGTCTTCCTGGGAACGATAAAAGCGTAGACAGTTTCAGACATTACTCCCATGGAGGAAAGTGTGCATGGTGACTGTTGTATTCAATCCCGATGCAATTTCTGTGTTTCATTAACAGTCTGATAGTCCGCAGGTTATAGAATGCCTCCAGATGTGCATCGGAAACTACTACTGGTCGTGCAGTGAACGATCAAATCGTAGACTGTTTGAGGCATTACTCCCATGGAGGAAAGTGTGCATGGTAACTGTTGTATTCAATCCAGATGCAATTTCTGTGTTTCATCAACAGTCTGACAGGGCACAGATTATGGAATGCCTCCAGATGTGCATCGGAAACTACTATTGGTCTTCCAGGGAACGATCGAAGCGTAGACTGTTTGAGACATTACTCCCATGGAGGAAAGTGCGAATGGTGACTGTTGTACTCAACCCCAATGCATTATCTGTGTTTCATCAACACTCTGATAGTCCACAGATTACAGATCGCCTCCAAATGTGCATCGGAAAGTACTACTGGTCTTAATGGGAACGATCAAAGTGTGGACTGTTTGAGGCATTACTCCCATTGAGGAAAGGGCGCATGGTGACTGTTGTATTCAATCCCGATGCGATTTCTGGGTTTCATCAACACTCTGATAGTCCACAGATCACAGATTGCCTCCAGATGTGCATCGGAAACTACTACTGGTCTTCCTGGGAACGATCAAAAACGTAGAATGTTTGAGACATTACTCCCATGGGGGAAAGTGTGCATGGTGACTGTTGTATTCAATCACTGTGCAATTTCTGTGTTTCATCAACACTTTGAAGGTCCACAAATTACAGAATGCCTCCAGATGTGCATCGGAAACTACTACTGGTCTTCCTGGGAACGATCAAATTGTAGACACTTTCAGACATTACTCCCATGGAGGAAAGTATGCATGGTGACTGTTGTATTCAATCCCGATTCAATTTCTGTGTTTCATCAACACTTTGAAGGTCCACAATTTACAGAATGTCTCCAGATGTGCATCGGAAACTACTACTGGTCTTCCAGGGAACGATCAAAGCGTAGAATGTTTCAGACATTACTCCCATGAAGGAAAGTGCGGATCGTGACTGTTGTATTCGATACCGATGGAATTTCTGTGTTTCATCAACACTCTGATAGTCCACAGATTACAGATTGTCTCCAGATGTGCATCGGAAACTACTACTGGTCTTCCTGGGAACGATCAAAGCGTAGACTGGTTCAGACATTACTCCCACGGAGGAAAGTGCGGATGGTGACTGTTGTATTCAATCCTGATGCAATTTCTTTGTTTCATCAACACTCTGATAGTAAACAGATTAAAGATTGTCTCCAGATGTGCATCGGAAACTACCACTGTTCTTCCTGGGAACGATCAAAGCGTAGACTGTTTCTGATTTTACTCCCATTGAGGAAAGTGTGCATGGTGACTGTTGTATTCAATCTCGATGCAATTTCTGTGTTTCATCAACACTCTGATAGTCCACAGACTACAGATTGTCTCCAGATGTGCATCGGAAACTACTACTGGTCTTCCAGGGAACGATCAAAGCGTAGACTGTCTCAGACATTACTACTACGGAGGAAAGTGCGGATGGTGACTGTTGTATTCTATCCCGATGCAATTTCTGTGTTCCATCAACACTCTGATAGTCCACAGATTACAGATTGGCTTCAGATTTGCATCGGAAACTACTACTGGTCTTCTGGGAACCATCAAAGCGTAGAGTGTTTCAGACATTACTCCCATGGAGGAAAGTGCGGATGGTGACTGTTGTACTCAAACCAGATGCAATTTCAGTGTTTCATCAGCACTCTGATAGTCCACAGATTACAGATTGCATCTAGATGTGCATCGGAAACTACTACTGGTCTTAATGGGAACGATCCAAGCATAGGCTGTTTGAGACATTACTCCCATGGAGGAAAATGCGCATGGTGACTGTTGTATTCAATCCCGATGCAATTTTTGTGTTTCATCAACAGTCTGATAGGGTAAAGGTTATAGAATGCCTCCAGATGTGCATCGGAATCTACTATTGGTCTTCCAGGAAACGATCAAAGCGTAGACTGTTTGAGACATTACTCCCATGGAGGAAAGTGCGAATGGTGACTGTTGTACTCAATCTCGATGCATTATCAGTGTTTCATCAACACTCTGATGGTCCACAGATTACAGATCGCCTCCAAATGTGCATCGGAAAGTTCTACTGGTCTTAAAGGGAACGATCAAAGCGTGGATTGTTTGAGACATTACTCCCATGTAGGAAAGTGCGCATGGTGATTGTTGTATTCAATCCCGATGCAATTTCTGGGTTTCATCAACACTCTGATAGTCCACAGATTACAGATTGCCTCCAAATGTGCCCCGGAAACTACTACTGGTCTTCTTCGGAACGATCAAAAACGTAGACTGTGTGAGACATTACTCCCAAGGAGGAAAGTGTGCATGGTGACTGTTCTATTCAACCCCGATGCAATTTCAGTGTTTCATCAACACTTTGAAGGTCCACAAATTACAGAATGCCTCCAGATGTGCATCGGAAACTACTACTGGTATTCCAGGGAACGATCAAGGCGTAGACTGTTTCAGACATTACTCCCATGAAGGAAAGTGCGGATCGTGACTGTTGTATTCAATCCGGATGCAACTTCTGTGTTTCATCAACACTCTGATAGTCCACAGATTACAGAATGCCTCCAGATGTGCATCGGAAAGTACTACTGGTCTTCCTGGTAACGATCAAATCGTAGACTGTTTCAGACATTACTCCCATGGAGGAAATTGCGGATGGTGACTGTTGTATTCAATCCTGATGCAATTTCTGTGTTTCATCAACACTCTGATAGTCCACAGATTACAGATTGTTTCCAGATGTGCATCGGAAACTACTACTGGTCTTCCTGGGAACGATCAAAGCGTAGACTGTTTCAGACATTACTCCCATGGAGGGAAGTGTGCATGGTGACTGTTGTATTCAATCCCGATGCAATTTCTGTGTTTCATCAACAGTCTGATAGTCCGCAGATTATAGAATGCCTCCAGATGTGCATCGGAAACTACTACTGGTCTTCTAGGGAACGATCAAAGCGTAGAATGTTTGAGACATTTCTCCCACGGAGGAAAGTGTGCATGTTGACTGTTGTATTCAATTCCGATGCAATATCTGTGTTTCATCAACAGTCTGATAGTCCGCAGGTTATAGAATGCCGCCAGATGTGCATCGGAAACTACTACTGGTCTTCCTGGGAACGATCAAAAACGTAGACTGTTTGAGACATTACTCATATGGAGGAAAGTGTGCATTGTGACTGTTGTACACAATCCCTATGCAATTTCTGTGTTTCATCAACACTTTGAAGGTCCACAAATTACAGAATGCCTCCAGATGTGCATCGGAAACTACTATTGGTCTTCCAGGGAACGATCAAAGCGTGGACTGTTTGAGACATTACTCCCATGGAGGAAAGTGGGCAAGGTGACTGTTGTATTCAATCACGATGCAATTTCTGTGTTTCATCAACACTCTGATAGTTTACAGAATACAGATTGCCTCCCGATGTGCATCGGAAACTACTACTGGTCTTCCTGGGAACGATCAAAGACGTAGACTGTTTGAGACCTTACTCCCATGGAGGAAAGTGTGCATGGTGACTGTTGTATTCAATCCTGATGCAATTTCTGTGTTTCATCAACACTCTGATAGTCCACAGACTACAGATTGTCTCCAGATGTGCATCGGAAACTACTACTGGTCTTCCTGGGAACGATAAAAGCGTAGACAGTTTCAGACATTACTCCCATGGAGGAAAGTGTGCATGGTGACTGTTGTATTCAATCCCGATGCAATTTCTGTGTTTCATCAACAGTCTGATAGTCCGCAGATTATAGAATGCCTCCAGATGTGCATCGGTAGCTACTACTGGTCTTGCAGTGAACGATCAAATCGTAGACTGTTTGAGACATTACTCCCATGGAGGGAAGTGTGCATGGTGACTGTTGTATTCAATCTCGATGCAATTTCTGTGTTTCATCAACACTCTGATAGTCCACAGACTACAGATTGTCTCCAGATGTGCATCGGAAACTACTACTGGTCTTCCTGGGAACGATAAAAGCGTAGACAGTTTCAGACATTACTCCCATGGAGGACATTGTGCATGGTGACTGTTGTATTCAATCCCGATGCAATTTCTGTGTTTCATCAACAGTCTGATAGGGCACAGATTATGGAATGCCTCCAGATGTGCATCGGAAACTACTATTGGTCTTCAAGGTAACGATCAAAGCGTAGACTGTTTGAGACATTACTCCCATGGAGGAAAGTGCGAATGGTGACTGTTGTACTCAACCCCAATGCATTATCTGTGTTTCATCAACGCTCTGATAGTCCACAGATTACAGATCGCCTCCAAATGTGGATCGGAAAGTACTACTGGTCTTAAAGGGAACGATCAAAGTGTGGACTGTTTGAGGCATTACTCCCATTGAGGAAAGTGCGCATGGTGACTGTTGTATTCAATCACTGTGCAATTTCTGTGTTTCATCAACACTTTGAAGGTCCACAAATTACAGAATGCCTCCAGATGTGCATCGGAAACTACTACTGGTCTTCCTGGGAACGATCAAATTGTAGACAGTTTCAGACATTACTCCCATGGAGGAAAGTATGCATGGTGACTGTTGTATTCAATCCCGATTCAATTTCTGTGTTTCATCAACACTTTGAATGTCCACAATTTACAGAATGCCTCCAGATGTGCATCGGAAACTACTACTGGTCTTCCAGGGAACGATCAAAGCGTAGAATGTTTCAGACATTACTCCCATGAATTAAAGTGCGGATCGTGACTGTTGTATTCAATCCCGATGGAATTTCTGTGTTTCATCAACACTCTGATAGTCCTCAGATTACAGATTGTCTCCAGATGTGCATCGGAAGCTACTACTGGTCTTCCTGGGAACGATCAAAGCGTAGACTGTTTCAGACATTACTCCCACGGAGGAAAGTGCGGATGGTGACTGTTGTATTCAATCACTGTGCAATTTCTGTGTTTCATCAACACTTTGAAGGTCCACAAATTACAGAATGCCTCCAGATGTGCATCGGAAACTACTACTGGTCTTCCTGGGAACGATCAAATTGTAGACAGTTTCAGACATTACTCCCATGGAGGAAAGTATGCATGGTGACTGTTGTATTCAATCCCGATTCAATTTCTGTGTTTCATCAACACTTTGAATGTCCACAATTTACAGAATGCCTCCAGATGTGCATCGGAAACTACTACTGGTCTTCCAGGGAACGATCAAAGCGTAGAATGTTTCAGACATTACTCCCATGAAGGAAAGTGCGGATCGTGACTGTTGTATTCAATCCCGATGGAATTTCTGTGTTTCATCAACACTCTGATAGTCCTCAGATTACAGATTGTCTCCAGATGTGCATCGGAAGCTACTACTGGTCTTCCTGGGAACGATCAAAGCGTAGACTGTTTCAGACATTACTCCCACGGAGGAAAGTGCGGATGGTGACTGTTGTATTCAATCCTGACGCAATTTCTGTGTTTCATCAATACTCTGATAGTAAACAGATTACAGATTGTCTCCAGATGTGCATCGGAAACTACTACTGTTCTTCCTGGGAACGATCAAAGCGTAGACTGTTTCTGACATTACTCTCATTGAGGAAAGTGTGCATGGTGACTGTTGTATTCAATCCCGAAGAAATTTCTGTCTTTTATCAACACTTTGAAAGTACTCAGATTACAGAATGCCTCCAGATGTGCATCGGAAACTACTACTGGTCTTCCAGGGAACGATCAAAGCGTAGACTGTCTCAGACATTACTACTACGGAGGAAAGTGCGGATGGTGACTGTTGTATTCTATCCCGATGCAATTTCTGTGTTCCATCAACACTCTGATAGTCCACAGATTACAGATTGGCTTCAGATTTGCATCGGAAACTACTACTGGTCTTCCTGGGAACCATCAAAGCGTAGAGTGTTTCAGACATTACTCCCATGGAGGAAAGTGCGGATGGTGACTGTTGTACTCAAACCAGATGCAATTTCAGTGTTTCATCAGCACTCTGATAGTCCACAGATTACAGATTGCATCTAGATGTGCATCGGAAACTACTACTGGTCTTAATGGGAACGATCCAAGCGTAGACTGTTTGAGACATAACTCCCATGGAGGAAAATGCGCATGGTGACTGTTGTATTCAATCCCGATGCAATTTTTGTGTTTCATCAACAGTCTGATAGGGTAAAGGTTATAGAATGCCTCCAGATGTGCATCGGAATCTACTATTGGTCTTCCAGGAAACGATCAAAGCGTAGACTGTTTGAGACATTACTCCCATGGAGGAAAGTGCGAATGGTGACTGTTGTACTCAATCTCGATGCATTATCAGTGTTTCATCAACACTCTGATGGTCCACAGATTACAGATCGCCTCCAAATGTGCATCGGAAAGTTCTACTGGTCTTAAAGGGAACGATCAAAGCGTGGATTGTTTGAGACATTACTCCCATGTAGGAAAGTGCGCATGGTGATTGTTGTATTCAATCCCGATGCAATTTCTGGGTTTCATCAACACTCTGATAGTCCACAGATTACAGATTGCCTCCAAATGTGCACCGGAAACTACTACTGGTCTTCTTCGGAACGATCAAAAACGTAGACTGTATGAGACAATACTCCCAAGGAGGAAAGTGTGCATGGTGACTGTTCTATTCAACCCCGATGCAATTTCTGTGTTTCATCAACACTTTGAAGGTCCACAAATTACAGAATGCCTCCAGATGTGCATCGGAAACTACTACTGGTCTTCCAGGGAACGATCAAGGCGTAGACTGTTTCAGACATTACTCCCATGAAGGAAAGTGCGGATCGTGACTGTTGTATTCAATCCGGATGCAACTTCTGTGTTTCATCAACACTCTGATAGTCCACAGATTACAGAATGTCTCCATATGTGCATCGGAAAGTACTACTGGTCTTCCTGGTAACGATCAAATCGTAGACTGTTTCAGACATTACTCCCATGGAGGAAATTGCGGATGGTGACTGTTGTATTCAATCCTGATGCAATTTCTGTGTTTCATCAACACTCTGATAGTCCACAGATTACAGATTGTTTCCAGATGTGCATCGGAAACTACTACTGGTCTTCCTGGGAACGATCAAAGCGTAGACTGTTTCAGACATTACTCCCATGGAGGGAAGTGTGCATGGTGACTGTTGTATTCAATCCCGATGCAATTTCTGTGTTTCATCAACAGTCTGATAGTCCGCAGATTATAGAATGCCTCCAGATGTGCATCGGAAACTACTACTGGTCTTCCAGGGAACGATCAAAGCGTAGAATGTTTGAGACATTTCTCCCACGGAGGAAAGTGTGCATGGTGACTGTTGTATTCAATCACGATGCAATTTCTGTGTTTCATCAACACTCTGATAGTTTACAGAATACAGATTGCCTCCAGATGTGCATCGGAAACTACTACTGGTCTTCCTGGGAACGATCAAAGACGTAGACTGTTTGAGACATTACTCCCATGGAGGAAAGTGCGGATGGTGACTGTTGTACTCAATCCAGATGCAATTTCAGTGTTTCATCAACACTTTGAAGGTCCACAAATTACACAATGCCTCCAGATGTGCATCGGAAACTACTATTGGCCTTCCAGGGAACGATCAAAGCGTGGACTGTTTGAGACATTACTCTCATTGAGGAAAGTGCGCAAGGTGACTGTTGTATTCAATCCCGATGCGATTTCTGGGTTTCATCAACACTCTGATAGTCCACAGATTACAGATTGCCTCCAGATGTGCATCGGAAACTACTACTGGTCTTCCTGGGAACGATCAAAAACGTAGACTGTTTGAGACATTACTCCCATGGGTGAAAGTGTTGTGACTGTTGTATTCAATCCCTGTGCAATTTCTGTGTTCCATCAACACTTTGAAGGTCCACAAATTACAAAATGCCTCCAGATGTGCATCGAAAACTACTACTGGTCTTCCAGGCAACGATCAAAGCGTGGACTGTTTGAGACATTACTCCCATGGTGGAAAGTGGGCATGGTGACTGTTGTATTCAAACCCGATGCAATTTCTGTGTTTCATCAACACTCTGATAGTTAACAGATTACAGATTGCCTCCAGATGTGTATGCGAAACTACTACTGGTCTTCCTGGGAACGATCAAAAACGTAGACTGTTTGAGACATTACTCCCATGGAGGAAAGTGTGCATGGTGACTGTTGTATTCAATCCCTATGCAATTTCTGTGTTTCATCAACACTTTGAAGGTCCACAAATTACAGAAGGCCTCCAGATGTGCATCGGAAACTACTACTGGTCTTCCAGGGAACGATCAAAGCGTGGACTGTTTGAGACATTACTCCCATGGAGGAAAGTGGGCATGGTGACTGTTGTATTCAATCCCGATGCAATATCTGTGTTTCATCAACACTCTGATAGTTAACAGATTACAGATTGCCTCCAGATGTGCATCGGAAGCTAGTACTGGTCTTCCTGGGACCGATCAAAAACGTAGACTGTTTGAGACATTACTCCCATGGAGGAAAGTGTGCATGGTGACTGTTGTATTCAATCCTGATGCAATTTCTTTGTTTCATCAACACTCTGATAGTCCACAGATTACAGTTTGTCTCCAGATGTGCATCGGAAACTACTACTGGTCTTCCTGGGAACGATCAAAGCGTAGACAGTTTCAGACATTACTCCCATGGAGGAAAGTGTGCAAGGTGACTGTTGTATACAATCCCGATGCAATTTCTGTGTTTCATCAACACTTTGAAGGTCCACAAATTACAGAATGCCTCCAGATGTGCATCGGAAACTACTACTGGTCTTCCAGGGAACGATCAAAAACGTAGACTATTTGAGACATTACTCCCATGGAGGAAAGTGTGCAGGGTGTCTGTTGTATTCAATCCCGATGCAATTTCTTTGTTTCATAAACACTTTGAAGGACCACAATTTACAGAATGCCTCCAGATGTGCATCGGAAATTACTACTGGTCTTCCAGGGAACGATCAAAGCGTAGACTGTTTCAGACATTACTCCCATGAAGGAAAGTGCGGATCGTGACTGTTGTATTCAATCCCGATGTAATTTCTCTGTTTCATCATCACTCTGATAGTCCACCGATTACAGATTGTCTCCTGATGTGCATCGGAAACTACTACTGGTCTTCCTGGGAACGATCAAAGCGTAGACTGTGTCAGACATTACTCCCATGGAGGAAAGTGCGGATGGTGACTGTTGTATTCAATCCTGATGCAATTTCTGTGTTTCATCAACACTCTGATAGTAAACAGATTACAGATTGTCTCCAGATGTGCATCGGAAACAACTACTGTTCTTCCTGGGAACGATCAAAGCGTAGACTGTTTCTGACATTACCCCCATTGAGGAAAGTGTGCATGGTGACTGTTGTATTCAATCCCGAAGAAATTTCAGTCTTTCATCAACACTTTGAAAGTACTCAGATTACAGAATGCCTCAGGATGTGCATCGGAAACTACTACTGGTCTTCCAGGGAACGATCAAAGCGTAGACTGTCTCAGACATTACTACTATGGAGGAAAGTGCGGATGTTGACTGTTGTATTCGATCCCGATGCAATTTCTGTGTTCCATCAACACTCTGATAGTCCACAGATTACAGATTGGTTTCAGATTTGCATCGGAAACTACTACTGGTCTTCCTGGGAACGATCAAAGCGTAGACTGTTTCAGACATTACTCCCACGGAGGAAAGTGCGGATGGTGACTGTTGTATTCAATCCTGATGCAATTTCTGTGTTTCATCAACACTCTGATAGTAAACAGAATACAGATTGTCTCCAGATATGCATCGGAAACTACTACTGTTCTTCCTGGGAACGATCAAAGCGTAGACTGTTTCAGACATTACTCCCATGGAGGAAAGTGTGCATGGTGACTGTTGTATTCAATCCAGAAGAAATTTCTGTGTTTTATCAACACTTTGAAGGTCCTCAGATAACAGAATGCCTCCAGATGTGCATCGGAAACTACTACTGGTCTTCTAGGGAACGATCAAAGCGTAGACTGTCTCAGACATTACTCCCATGAAGGAAAGTGCGGATCGTGACTGATGTATTCAATCCCGATGCAACTTCTGTGTTTCATCAACACTCTGATAGTCCACAGATTACAGATTGTTTCCAGATGTGCATCGGAAACTACTACTGGTCTTCCTGGGAACGATCAAAGCGTAGACTGTTTCAGACATTACTCCCATGGAGAAAAGTGTGCATGGTGACTGTTGTATTCAATCCCAATGCAATTTCTGTGTTTCATCAACAGTCTGATAGTCCGCAGGTTATAGAATGCCTCCAGATGTGCATTGGAACCTACTACTGGTCTTCCTGGGAACGATCAAAATCGTCGACTGTTTGAGACATTACTCCCATGGAGGAAAGTGCGGATGGTGACTGTTGTAATCAATCCTGATGCAATTTCTGTGTTTCATCAACACTCTGATAGTAAACAGATTACAGATTGTCTACAGATATGCATCGGAAACTACTACTGTTCTTCCTGGGAACGATCAAGGCGTAGACTGTTTCAGACATTACTCCCATGGAGGAAAGTGTGCATGGTGACTGTTGTATTCAATCCAGAAGAAATTTCTGTGTTTTATCAACACTTTGAAGGTCCTCAGATAACAGAATGCATCCAGATGTGCATCGGAAACTACTACTGGTCTTCCAGGGAACGATCAAAGGGTAGACTGTCTCAGACATTACTCCCATGGAGGAAAGTGCGGATAGTGACTGTTGTATTCAATCCCGATGCAATTTCTGTGTTCCATCAAAACTCTGTTAGTCCACAGATTATGGATTGACTTCAGATGTGCATCGGAAACTACTACTGGTCTTCCTGGGAACCATCAATGCATAGACTGTTTGACACATTACTCCCATGGAGGAAAGTGTGGATTGTGACTGTTGTATTCTATCCTGATGCAATTTCTGTGTTTCATCAACAGTCTGATAGGGCACAGATTATGGAATGCCTCCAGATGTGCATCGGAAACCACTATTGGTCTTCCAGGTAACGATCAAAGCGTAGACTGTTTGAGACATTCCTCCCATGGAGGAAAGTGCGAATGGTGACTGTTGTACTCAACCCCAATGCATTATCTGTGTTTCATCAGCACTCTGATAGTCCACAGATTACAGATCGCCTCCAAATGTGGATCGGAAAGTACTACTGGTCTTAAAGGGAACGATCAAAGTGTGGACTGTTTGAGGCATTACTCCCATTAAGGAATGTGCGCATGGTGACTGTTGTATTCAATCCCGATGCGACTTCTGGGTTTCATCAACACTCTGATAGTCCACAGATTACAAATTGCCTCCAGATGTGCATCGGAAACTACTACTGGTCTTCCTGGGAACGATCAAAAACGTAGAATGTTTGAGACATTACTCCCATGGGGGAAAGTGTGCATGGTGACTGTTGTATTCAATCACTGGCAATTTCTGTGTTTCATCAACACTTTGAAGGTCCACAAATTACAGAATGCCTCCAGATGTGTATCGGAAACTACTACTGGTCTTCCTGGGAACGATCAAATTGTAGACAGTTTCAGACATTACTCCCATGGAGCAATGTGTGCATGGTGACTGTTGTATTCAATCCCGATTCAATTTCTGTGTTTCATCAACACTTTGAAGGTCCACAATTTACAGAATGCCTCCAGATGTGCATCGGAGACTACTACTGGTCTTCCAGGGAACGATCAAAGCGTAGAATGTTTCAGACATTACTCCCATGAAGGAAAGTGCGGATCGTGACTGTTGTATTCAATCCCGATGGAATTTCTGTGTTTCATCAACACTCTGATAGTCCTCAGATTACAGATTGTCTCCAGATGTGCATCGGAGGCTACTACTGGTCTTCCTGGGAACGATCAAAGCGTAGACTGTTTCAGACATTACTCCCACGGAGGAAAGTGCGGATGGTGACTGTTGTATTCAATCCTGACGCAATTTCTGTGTTTCATCAACACTCTGATAGTAAACAGATTACAGATTGTCTCCAGATGTGCATCGGAAACTACTACTGTTCTTCCTGGGAACGATCAAAGCGTAGACTGTTTCTGACATTACTCTCATTGAGGAAAGTGTGCATGGTGACTGTTGTATTCAATCCCGAAGAAATTTCTGTGTTTTATCAACACTTTGAAAGTACTCAGATTACAGAATGCCTCCAGATGTGCATCGGAAACTACTACTGGTCTTCCAGGGAACGATCAAAGCGTAGACTGTCTCAGACATTACTACTATGGAGGAAAGTGCGGATGGTGACTGTTGTACTCAATCCAGATGCAATTTCAGTGTTTCATCAGCACTCTGATAGTCCACAGATTACAGATTGGCTTCAGATTTGCATCGGAAACTACTACTGGTCTTCCTGGGAACCATCAAAGCGTAGACTGTTTCAGACATTACTCCCATGGAGGAAAGTGCGAATGGTGACTGTAGTACTCAATCCAGATGCAATTTCAGTGTTTCATCAGCACTCTGATAGTCCACAGATTACAGATTGCATCCAGATGTGCATCGGAAACTACTACTGGTCTTAATGGGAACGATCCAAGCGTAGACTGTTTGAGACATTACTCCCATGGAGGAAAATGCGCATGGTGACTGTTGTATTCAATCAAGATTGAATTTCTGTGTTTCATCAACAGTCTGATAGGGTACAGGATATAATATGCCTCCAGATGTGCATTGGAATCTACTATTGGTCTTCCAGGGAACGATCAAAGCGTAGACTGCTTGAGACATTACTCCTATGGAGGAAAGTGCGAATGGTGTCTGTTGTACTCAATCCCGATGCATTATCAGTGTTTCATCAACACTCTGATAGTCCACAGATTACAGATCGCCTCCAAATGTGCATCGGATGTTCTACTGGTCTTAAAGGGAACGATCAAAGCGTGGATTGTTTGAGACATTACTCCCATGTAGGAAAGTGCTCATGGTGACTGTTGTATTCAATCCCGATACAATTTCTGGGTTCCATAAACACTCTGATAGTCCACAGATTACAGATTGCCTCCAGATGTGCATCGGAAACTACTACTGGTCTTCCTGGGAACGATCAAAAACGTAGACTGTATGAGACATTACTCCCATGGAGGAAAGTGTGCATGGTGACTGTTGTATTCAATCCCGATGCAATTTCTGTGTTTCATCAACACTTTGAAGGTCCACAAATTACAGAATGCCTCCAGATGTGCATCGGAAACTACTACTGGTCTTCCAGGGAACGATCAAAGCGTAGACTGTTTCAGACATTACTCCCATGAAGGAAAGTGCGGATCGTGACTGTTGTATTCAATCCCGATGCAACTTCTGTGTTTCATCAACACTCTGATGGTCCACAGATTACAGAATCTCTCCAGATGTGCATCGGAAGGTACTACTGGTCTCCCTGGGAACGATCAAAGCGTAGACTGTTTCAGACATTACTCCCATGGAGGAAAGTGGGCATGGTGACTGTTGTATTCAATCCCGATGCAATTTCTGTGTTTCATCAACAGTCTGATTTTCTGCAGATTATATAATGCCTCCAGATGTGCATCGGAAACTACTAGTGGTCTTCCTGGGAACGATCAAAAACGTAGACTATTTGAGACATTACTCCCATGGAGGAAAGTGTGCAGGGTGTCTGTTGTATTCAATCCCGATGCAATTTCTGTGTTTCATAAACACTTTGAAGGTCCACAATTTACAGAATGCCTCCAGATGTGCATCGGAAACTACTACTGGTCTTCCAGGGAACGATCAAAGCGTAGACTGTTTCAGACATTACTCCCATGAAGGAAAGTGCGGATCGTGACTGTTGTATTCAATCCCGATGTAATTTCTCTGTTTCATCAACACTCTGATAGTCCACCGATTACAGATTGTCTCCTGATGTGCATCGGAAACTACTACTGGTCTTCCTGGGAACGATCAAAGCGTAGACTGTCTCAGACATTACTACTATGGAGGAAAGTGCGGATGTTGACTGTTGTATTCGATCCCGATGCAATTTCTGTGTTCCATCAACACTCTGATAGTCCACAGATTACAGATTGGCTTCAGATTTGCATCGGAAACTACTACTGGTCTTCCTGGGAACGATCAAAGCGTAGACTGTTTCAGACATTACTCCCACGGAGGAAAGTGCGGATGGTGACTGTTGTATTCAATCCTGATGCAATTTCTGTGTTTCATCAACACTCTGATAGTAAACAGAATACAGATTGTCTCCAGATGTGCATCGGAAACTACTACTGGTCATCCTGGTAACGATCAAAGCGTAGACTGTTTCAGACATTACTCCCATGGAGGAAAGTGTGCATGGTGACTGTTGTATTCAATCCCAATGCAATTTCTGTGTTTCATCAACAGTCTGATAGTCCGCAGGTTATAGAATGCCTCCAGATGTGCATTGGAACCTACTACTGGTCTTCCTGGGAACGATCAAAATCGTAGACTGTTTGAGACATTACTCCCATGGAGGAAAGTGCGGATGGTGACTGTTGTATTCAATCCAGAAGAAATTTCTGTGTTTTATCAACACTTTGAATGTCCTCAGATAACAGAATGCCTCCAGATGTGCATCGGAAACTACTACTGGTCTTCCAGGGAACGATCAAAGGGTAGACTGTCTCAGACATTACTCCCATGGAGGAAAGTGCGGATAGTGACTGTTGTATTCAATCCCGATGCAATTTCTGTGTTCCATCAAAACTCAGATAGTCCACAGATTATGGATTGACTTCAGATGTGCATCGGAAACTACTACTGGTCTTCCTGGGAACCATCAATGCATAGACTGTTTGAGACATTACTCCCATGGAGGAAAGTGTGGATTGTGACTGTTGTATTCTATCCTGATGCAATTTCTGTGTTTCATCAACAGTCTGATTGGGCACAGATTATGGAATGCCTCCAGATGTGCATCGGAAACCACTATTGGTCTTCCAGGTAACGATCAAAGCGTAGACTGTTTGAGACATTCCTCCCATGGAGGAAAGTGCGAATGGTGACTGTTGTACTCAACCCCAATGCATTATCTGTGTTTCATCAGCACTCTGATAGTCCACAGATTACAGATCGCCTCCAAATGTGGATCGGAAAGTACTACTGGTCTTAAAGGGAACGATCAAAGTGTGGACTGTTTGAGGCATTAATCCCATTAAGGAATGTGCGCATGGTGACTGTTGTATTCAATCCCGATGCGATTTCTGGGTTTCATCAACACTCTGATAGTCCACAGATTACAAATTGCCTCCAGATGTGCATCGGAAACTACTACTGGTCTTCCTGGGAACGATCAAAAACGTAGAATGTTTGAGACATTACTCCCATGGGGGAAAGTGTGCATGGTGACTGTTGTATTCAATCACTGGCAATTTCTGTGTTTCATCAACACTTTGAAGGTCCACAAATTACAGAATGCCTCCAGATGTGTATCGGAAACTACTACTGGTCTTCCTGGGAACGATCAAATTGTAGACAGTTTCAGACATTACTCCCATGGAGCAAAGTGTGCATGGTGACTGTGGTATTCAATCCCGATTCAATTTCTGTGTTTCATCAACACTTTGAAGGTCCACAATTTACAGAATGCCTCCAGATGTGCATCGGAGACTACTACTGGTCTTCCAGGGAACGATCAAAGCGTAGAATGTTTCAGACATTACTCCCATGAAGGAAAGTGCGGATCGTGACTGTTGTATTCAATCCCGATGGAATTTCTGTGTTTCATCAACACTCTGATAGTCCTCAGATTACAGATTGTCTCCAGATGTGCATCGGAAGCTACTACTGGTCTTCCTGGGAACGATCAAAGCGTAGACTGTTTCAGACATTACTCCCACGGAGGAAAGTGCGGATGATGACTGTTGTATTCAATCCTGACGCAATTTCTGTGTTTCATCAACACTCTGATAGTAAACAGATTACAGATTGTCTCCAGATGTGCATCGGAAACTACTACTGTTCTTCCTGGGAACGATCAAAGCGTAGACTGTTTCTGACATTACTCTCATTGAGGAAAGTGTGCATGGTGACTGTTGTATTCAATCCCGAAGAAATTTCTGTGTTTTATCAACACTTTGAAAGTACTCAGATTACAGAATGCCTCCAGATGTGCATCGGAAACTACTACTGGTCTTCCAGGGAACGATCAAAGCGTAGACTGTCTCAGACATTACTACTATGGAGGAAAGTGCGGATGGTGACTGTTGTACTCAATCCAGATGCAATTTCAGTGTTTCATCAGCACTCTGATAGTCCACAGATTACAGATTGGCTTCAGATTTGCATCGGAAACTTTTACTGGTCTTCCTGGGAACCATCAAAGCGTAGAGTGCTTCAGACATTACTCCCATGGAGGAAAGTGCGGATGGTGACTGTTGTACTCAATCCAGATGCAATTTCAGTGTTTCATCAGCACTCTGATAGTCCACAGATTACAGATTGCATCTAGATGTGCATCGGAAACTACTACTGGTCTTAATGGGAACGATCCAAGCGTAGACTGTTTGAGACATTACTCCCATGGAGGAAAATGCGCATGGTGACTGTTGTATTCAATCCCGAAGGAATTTTTGTGTTTCATCAACAGTCTGATAGTCCGCAGGTTATAGAATGCTGCCAGATGTGCATCGGAAACTACTACTGGTCTTCCTGGGAACGATCAAAAACGTAGACTGTTTGGGACATTACTCATATATAGGAAAGTGTGCATGGTGACTGTTGTACATAATCCCTATGCAATTTCTGTGTTTCATCAACACTTTGAAGGTCCACAAATTACAGAATGCCTCCAGATGTGCATCGGAAACTACTATTGGTCTTCCAGGGAACGATCAAAGCGTGGACTGTTTGAGACATTACTCCCATGGAGGAAAGAGGGCATGGCGACTGTTGTATTCAATCCCGATGCAATTTCTGTGTTTCATCAACACTTTGAAGGTCCACAAATTACAGAATGCCTCCAGATGTGCATCGGAAACTACTACTGGTCTTCCAGGGAACGATCAAAGCGTAGACTGTTTCAGACATTACTCCCATGAATGAAAGTGCGGATCGTGACTGTTGTATTCAATCCGGATGCAACTTCTGTGTTTCATCAACACTCTGATAGTCCACAGATTACAGAATGTCTTAAGATGTGCATCGGAAAGTACTACTGGTCTTCCTGGTAACGATCAAATCGTAGACTGTTTCAGACATTACTCCCATGGAGGAAATTGCGGATGGTGACTGTTGTATTCAATCCTGATGCAATTTCTGTGTTTCATCAATACTCTGATAGTCCACAGATTACAGATTGTTTCCAGATGTGCATCGGAAACTACTACTGTTCTTCCTGGGAACGATCAAAGCGTAGACTGTTTCAGACATTACTCCCATGGAGGGAAGTGTGCATGGTGACTGTTGTATTCAATCCCGATGCAATTTCTGTGTTTCATCAACAGTCTGATAGTTAGCAGATTATAGAATGCCTCCAGATGTGCATCGGAAACTACTACTGGTCTTCCAGGGAACGATCAAAGCGTAGAATGTTTGGGACATTTCTCCCACGGAGGAAAGTGTGCATGGTGACTGTTGTATATAATCCCGATGCAATTTCTGTGTTTCATCAACAGTCTGATAGTCCGCAGGTTATAGAATGCCGCCAGATGTGCATCGGAAACTACTACTGGTCTTCCTGGGAACGATCAAAAACGTAGACTGTTTGAAACATTACTCATATGGAGGAAAGTGTGCATGGTGACTGTTGTACACAATCCCTATGCAATTTCTGTATTTCATCAACACTTTGAAGGTCCACAAATTACAGAATGCCTCCAGATGTGCATCGGAAACTACTATTGGTCTTCCAGGGAACGATCAAAGCGTGGACTGTTTGAGACATTACTCCCATGGAGGAAAGTGGGCATGGTGACTGTTGTATTCAATCCCGATGCAATTTCTGTGTTTCATCAACACTCTGATAGTTAACAGAATACAGATTGCCTCCAGATGTGCATCGGAAACTACTACTGGTCTTCCTGGGAACGATCAAAAACGTAGACTGTTTGAGACATTACTCCCATGGAGTAAAGTGTGCATGGTGACTGTTGTATTCAATCCTGATGCAATTTCTGTCTTTCATCAACACTCTGATAGTCCACAGACTACAGATTGTCTCCAGATGTGCATCGGAAACTACTACTGGTCTTCCTGGGAACGATCAAAGCGTAGACAGTTTCAGACATTACTCCCATGGATTAAAGTGTGCATGGTGACTGTTGTATTCAATCCAGATGCAATTTCTGTGTTTCATCAACAGTCTGATAGGGCACAGATTATGGAATGCCTCCAGATGTGCATCGGAAACCACTATTGGTCTTCCAGGTAACGATCAAAGCGTAGACTGTTTGAGACATTCCTCCCATGGAGGAAAGTGCGAATGGTGACTGTTGTACTCAACCCCAATGCATTATCTGTGTTTCATCAGCACTCTGATAGTCCACAGATTACAGATCGCCTCCAAATGTGGATCGGAAAGTACTACTGGTCTTAAAGGGAACGATCAAAGTGTGGACTGTTAGAGGCATTACTCCCATTAAGGAATGTGCGCATGGTGACTGTTGTATTCAATCCCGATGCGATTTCTGGGTTTCATCAACACTCTGATAGTCCACAGATTACAAATTGCCTCCAGATGTGCATCGGAAACTACTACTGGTCTTCCTGGGAACGATCAAAAACGTAGAATGTTTGAGACATTACTCCCATGGGGGAAAGTGTGCATGGTGACTGTTGTATTCAATCACTGGCAATTTCTGTGTTTCATCAACACTTTGAAGGTCCACAATTTACAGAATGCCTCCAGATGTGTATCGGAAACTACTACTGGTCTTCCTGGGAACGATCAAATTGTAGACAGTTTCAGACATTACTCCCATGGAGGAAAGTGTGCATGGTGACTGTTGTATTCAATCCCGATTCAATTTCTGTGTTTCATCAACACTTTGAAGGTCCACAATTTACAGAATGCCTCCAGATGTGCATCGGAGACTACTACTGGTCTTCCAGGGAACGATCAATGCGTAGAATGTTTCAGACATTACTCCCATGAAGGAAAGTGCGGATCGTGACTGTTGTATTCAATCCCGATGGAATTTCTGTGTTTCATCAACACTCTGATAGTCCTCAGATTACAGATTGTCTCCAGATGTGCATCGGAAGCTACTACTGGTTCCTGGGAACGATCAAAGCGTAGACTGTTTCAGACATTACTCCCACGGAGGAAAGTGCGGATGGTGACTGTTGTATTCAATCCAGACGCAATTTCTGTGTTTCATCAACACTCTGATAGTAAACAGATTACAGATTGTCTCCAGATGTGCATCGGAAACTACTACTGTTCTTCCTGGGAACGATCAAAGCGTAGACTGTTTCTGACATTACTCTCATTGAGGAAAGTGTGCATGGTGACTGTTGTATTCAATCCCGAAGAAATATCTGTGTTTTATCAACACTTTGAAAGTACTCAGATTACAGAATGCCTCCAGATGTGCATCGGAAACTACTACTGGTCTTCCAGGGAACGATCAAAGCGTAGACTGTCTCAGACATTACTACTATGGAGGAAAGTGCGGATGGTGACTGTTGTACTCAATCCAGATGCAATTTCAGTGTTTCATCAGCACTCTGATAGTCCACAGATTACAGATTGGCTTCAGATTTGCATCGGAAACTTCTACTGGTCTTCCTGGGAACCATCAAAGCGTAGAGTGCTTCAGACATTACTCCCATGGAGGAAAGTGCGGATGGTGACTGTTGTACTCAATCCAGATGCAATTTCAGTGTTTCATCAGCACTCTAATAGTCCAAAGATTACAGATTGCATCTAGATGTGCATCGGAAACTACTACTGGTCTTAATGGGAACGATCCAAGCGTAGACTGTTTGAGACATTACTCCCATGGAGGAAAATGCGCATGGTGACTGTTGTATTCAATCCCGATGCAATTTTTGTGTTTCATCAACAGTCTGATAGTCCGCAGGTTATAGAATGCTGCCAGATGTGCATCGGAAACTACTACTGGTCTTCCTGGGAACGATCAAAAACGTACACTGTTTGGGACATTACTCATATGGAGGAAAGTGTGCATGGTGACTGTTGTACACAATCCCTATGCAATTTCTGTGTTTCATCAACACTTTGAAGGTCCACAGATTACAGATTGTTTCCAGATGTGCATCGGAAACTACTACTGGTCTTCCTGGGAACGATCAAAGCGTAGACTGTTCCAGACATTACTCCCATGGAGGGAAGTGTGCATGGTGAATGTTGTATTCAATCCCGATGCAATTTCTGTGTTTCATCAACAGTCTGATAGTTAGCAGATTATAGAATGCCTCCAGATGTGCATCGGAAACTACTACTGGTCTTCCAGGGAACGATCAAAGCGTAGAATGTTTGGGACATTTCTCCCACGGAGGAAAGTGTGCATGGTGACCGTTGTATTCAATCCCGATGCAATTTCTGTGTTTCATCAACAGTCTGATAGTCCGCAGGTTATAGAATGCCGCCAGATGTGCATCGGAAACTACTACTGGTCTTCCTGGGAACGATCAAAAACGTAGACTGTTTGAAACATTACTCATATGGAGGAAAGTGTGCATGGTGACTGTTGTACACAATCCCTATGCAATTTCTGTATTTCATCAACACTTTGAAGGTCCACAAATTACAGAATGCCTCCAGATGTGCATCGGAAACTACTATTGGACTTCCAGGGAACGATCAAAGCGTGGACTGTTTGAGACATTACTCCCATGGAGGAAAGTGGGCATGGTGACTGTTGTATTCAATCCCGATGCAATTTCTGTGTTTCATCAACACTCTGATAGTTAACAGAATACAGATTGCCTCCAGATGTGCATCGGAAACTACTACTGGTCTTCCTGGGAACGATCAAAAACGTAGACTGTTTGAGACATTACTCCCATGGGTGAAAGTGTTGTGACTTTTGTATTCAATCCCTGTGCAATTTCTGTGTTTCATCAACACTTTGAAGGTCCACAAATTACAAAATGCCTCCAGATGTGCATCGGAAACTACTACTGGTCTTCCAGGCAACGATCAAAGCGTGGACTGTTTGAGACATTACTCCCATGGTGGAAAGTGGGCATTGTGACTGTTGTATTCAAACCCGATGCATATTCTGTGTTTCATCAACACTCTGATAGTTAACAGATTACAGATTGCCTCCAGATGTGCATCGGAAACTACTACTGGTCTTCCTGGGAACGATCAAAAACGTAGACTGTTTGAGACATTACTCCCATGGAGGAAAGTGTGCATGGTGACTGTTGTATTCAATCCTGATGCAATTTCTGTGTTTCATCAACACTCTGATAGTCCACAGACTACAGATTGTCTCCAGATGTGCATCGGAAACTACTACTGGTCTTCCTGGGAACGATAAAAGCGTAGACAGTTTCAGACATTACTCCCATGGATTAAAGTGTGCATGGTGACTGTTGTATTCAATCCAGATGCAATTTCTGTGTTTCATCAACAGTCTGATAGGGCACAGATTATAGAATGCCTCCAGATGTGCATCGGAAACTACTATTGGTCTTCCAGGGAACGATCGAAGCGTAGACTGTTTGAGACATTACTCCCGTGGAGGAAAGTGCGAATGGTGACTGTTGTACTCAACCCCAATGCATTATCTGTGTTTCATCAAATCTCTGATAGTCCACAGATTACAGATCGCCTCCAAATGTGCATCGGAAAGTACTACTGGTCTTAAAGGGAACGATCAAAGCGTCGACTGTTTGAGGCATTACTCCATTTGAGGAAAGTGCGAATGGTGACTGTTGTATTCAATCCCGATGCGATTTCTGGGTTTCATCAACACTCTGATAGTCCACAGATTACAGATTGCCTCCAGATGTGCATCGGAAACTACTACTGGTCTTCCTGGGAACGATCAAAAACATAGACTGTTTGAGACATTACTCCCATGGGTGAAAGTGTTGTGACTTTTGTATTCAATCCCTGTGCAATTTCTGTGTTTCATCAACACTTTGAAGGTCCACAAATTACAAAATGCCCCCAGATGTGCATCGGAAACTACTACTGGTCTTCCAGGCAACGATCAAAGCGTGGACTGTTTGAGACATTACTCCCATGGTGGAAAGTGGGCATTGTGACTGTTGTATTCAAACCCGATGCAATTTCTGTGTTTCATCAACACTCTGATAGTTAACAGATTACAGATTGCCTCCAGATGTGCATCGGAAACTACTACTGGTCTTCCTGGGAACGATCAAAAACGTAGACTGTTTGAGACATTACTCCCATGGAGGAAAGTGTGCATGGTGACTGTTGTATTCAATCCCTATGCAATTTCTGTGATTCATCAACACTTTGAAGGTCCACAAATTACAGAATGCCTCCAGATGTGCATCGGAAACTACTACTGGTCTTCCAGGGAACGATCAAAGCGTGGACTGTTTGAGACATTACTCCCATGGAGGAAAGTGGGCATGGTGACTGTTGTATTCAATCCCGATGCAATTTCTGTGTTTCATCAACACTCTGATAGTTAACAGATTACAGATTGCCTCCAGATGTGCATCGGAAGCTAGTACTGGTCTTCCTGGGAACGATCAAAAACGTAGACTGTTTGAGACATTACTCCCATGGAGGAATGTGCGCATGGTGACTGTTGTATTCAATCCTGATGCAATTTCTTTGTTTCATCAACACTCTGATAGTCCACAGATTACAGAATGCCTCCAGATTTGCATCGGAAACTACTACTGGTCTTCCAGGGAACGATCAAAGCGTAGACTGTCTCAGACATTACTACTATGGAGGAAAGTGCGGATGGTGACTGTTGTATTCAATCCCGATGCAATATCTGTGTTCCATCAACACTCTGATAGTCCACAGATTACAGATTGGCTTCAGATTTGCATCGGAAACTACTACTGGTCTTCCTGGGAACCATCAAAGCGTAGACTGTTTCAGACATTACTCCCATGGAGGAAAGTGCGGATGGTGACTGTTGTACTCAATCCAGATGCAATTTCAGTGTTTCATCAGCACTCTGATAGTCCACAGATTACAGATTGCATCCGGATGTGCACCGGAAACTACTACTGGTCTTAATGGGAACGATCCAAGCGTAGACTGTTTGAGACATTACTCCCATGGAGGAAAATGCGCATGGTGACTGTTGTATTCAATCCCGATTCAATTTCTGGGTTCCATAAACACTCAGATAGTCCACAGATTACAGATTGCCTCCCGATGTGCATCGGAAACTACTACTGGTCTTCCTGGGAACGATCAAAAACGTTGACTGTTTGAGACATTACTCCCATGGAGGAAAGTGTGCATGGTGACTGTTGTATTCAATCCCGATGCAATTTCTGTGTTTCATCAACACTTTGAAGGTCCACAAATTACAGAATGCCTCCAGATGTGCATCGGAAACTACTACTGGTCTTCCAGGGAACGATCAAACCGTAGACTGTTTCAGACATTACTCCCACGGAGGAAAGTGCGGATGGTGACTGTTGTATTGAATCCTGATGCAATTTCAGTGTTTCATCAACACTCTGATAGTAAACAGATTACAGATTGTCTCCAGATGTGCATCGGAAACTACTACTGTTCTTCCTGGGAACGATCAAAAACGTAGACTGTTTCTGACATTACTAGCATTGAGGAAAGTGTGCATGGTGACTGTTGTATTCAATCCCGAAGAAATTTCAGTCTTTTATCAACACTTTGAAAGTACTCAGATTACAGAATGCCTCCAGATGTGCATCGGAAACTACTACTGGTCTTCCAGGGAACGATCAAAGCGTAGACTGTCTCAGACATTACTCCCATGAAGGAAAGTGCGGATCGTGACTGATGTATTCAATCCCGATGCAACTTCTGTGTTTCATAAACACTCTGATAGTCCACAGATTACAGATTGTTTCCAGATGTGCATCGGAAACTACTACTGGTCTTCCTGGGAACGATCAAAGCGTAGACTGTTTCAGACATTCCTCCCACGGAGGAAAGTGCGGATGGTGACTGTTGTATTCAATCCTGATGCAGTTTCTGTGTTTCATCAACACTCTGATAGTAAACAGATTACAGATTGTCTCCAGATATGCATCGGAAACTACTACTGTACTTCCTGGGAACGATCAAAGCGTAGACTGTTTCAGACATTACTCCCATGGAGGAAAGTGTGCATGGTGACTGTTGTATTCAATCCAGAAGAAATTTCTGTGTTTTATCAACACTTTTAAGGTCCTCAGATAACAGAATACCTCCAGATGTGCATCGGAAACTACTACTGGTCTTCCAGGGAACGATCTAAGCGTAGACTGTCTCAGACATTACTCCCATGAAGGAAAGTGCGGATCGTGACTGATGTATTCAATCCCGATGCAACTTCTGTGTTTCATAAACACTCTGATAGTCCACAGATTACAGATTGTTTCCAGATGTGCATCGGAAACTACTACTGGTCTTCCCGGGAACGATCTAAGCGTAGACTGTTTCAGACATTACTCCCATGGAGGAAAGTTTGCATGGTGACTGTTGTATTCAATCCCAATGCAATTTCTGTGTTTCATCAACAGTCTGATAGTCCGCAGGTTATAGAATGCCTCCAGATGTGCATCGGAAACTACTACTGGTCTTCCTGGGAACGATCAAAAACGTAGACTGTTTGAGACATTACTCCCATGGAGGAAAGTGCGGATGGTGACTGTTGTAATCAATCCTGATGCAATTTCTGTGTTACATCAACACTCTGATAGGAAACAGATTACAGATTGTCTACAGATATGCATCGGAAACTACTACTGTTCTTCCTGGGAACGATCAAGGCGTAGACTGTTTCAGACATTACTCCCATGGAGGAAAGTGTGCATGGTGACTGTTGTATTCAATCCAGAAGAAATTTCTGTGTTTTATCAACACTTTGAAGGTCCTCAGATAACAGAATGCCTCCAGATGTGCATCGAAAGCTACTACTGGTCTTCCAGGGAACGATCAAAGGGTAGACTGTCTCAGACATTACTCCCATGGAGGAAAGTGCGGATAGTGACTGTTGTATTCAATCCCGATGCAATTTCTGTGTTCCATCAACACTCTGATAGTCCACAGATTACAGATTTACTTCAGATGTGCTTCGGAAACAACTACTGGTCTTCCTGGGAACGATCAAAATGTAGACTCTTTTAGACATTACTCCCATGGAGGAAAGTGCGGATGGTGACTGTTGTATTCAACCCTGATGCAATTTCTGTGTTTCATCAACACTCTGATAGTAAACAGATTACAGATTGTCTCCAGATATGCATCGGAACCTACTACTGTTCTTCCTGGGAACGATCAAAGCGTAGACTGTTTCAGACATTACTCCCATGGAGGAAAGTATGCATGGTGACTGTTGTATTCAATCCAGAAGAAATTTCTGTGTTTTATCAACACTTTGAAGGTCCTCAGATAACAGAATGTCTCCAGATGTGCATCGGAAACTACTACTGGTCTTCCAGGGAACGATCAAAGCGTAGACTGTCCCAGACATTACTCCCATGGAGGAAAGTGCGTATGGTGACTGTTGTATTCAATCCCGATGCAATTTCTGTGTTCCATCAAAACTCTGATAGTCCACAGATTACAGATTGACTTCAGATGTGCATCGGAAACTACTACTGGTCTTCCTGGGAACCATCAGTGCATAGACTGTTTAAGACATAACTCCTATGGAGGAAAGTGTGGATTGTGACTGTTGTATTCACTCCCGATGCAATTTCTGTGTTTCATCAACACTTTGAAGGTCCACAAATTACAGAATGCCTCCAGATGTGCTTCGGAAACTATTACTGGTCTTCCAGGGAACGATCAAAGCGTAGACTGTTTCAGACATTACTCCCATGAAGGAAAGTGCGGATCGTGACTGTTGTATTTAATCCCGATGCAACTTCTGTGGTTCATCAACACTCTGATAGTCCACAGATTACAGATAGTCTCCAGATGTGCATCGGAAACTACTACTGGTCTTCCTGGTAACGATCAAAACGTAGACTGTTTCAGACATTACTCCCATGGAGGAAATAGAGGATGGTGACTGTTGTATTCTACCCTGATGCAATTTCTGTGTTTCATCAACACTCTGATAGTCCACAGATTACAGATTGTTTCCAGATGTGCATCGGAAACTACTACTGGTCTTCCTGGGAACGATCAAAGTGTAGACTGTTTCAGACATTACTCTCATGGAGGAAAGTGTGCATGGTGACTGTTGTATTCAATCCCGATGCAATTTCTGTGTTTCATCAACAGTCTGATAGTCCGCAGATTATAGATTGCCTCCAGATGTGCATCGGAAACTACCACTGGTCTTTCTGGAAACGATCAAAGCGTAGTCTGTTTCAGACATTTCTCCCATGGAGAAACTGCGGATAGTGACTGTTGTATACAGTCCCGATGCAAACTCTGTGTTTCATCAACACTTTTATGGTCCACAGATTACAGAATTTCTCCAGATGTGCATCGGAAACTACTACTGGTCTTCCAGGGAACTATCAAAGCGTAGACTGTTTGAGACATTACTTCCATGAAGGAAAGTGCGGATGGTGACTGTTGTATTCAATCCTGATGCAATTTCTGTGTTTCATCAACACTCAGATAGTCCACAGATTACAGATTGTCTCCAGATGTGCATCGGAAAGTACTACTGGTCTTCCTGGTAACGATCAAATCGAGGACTGTTTCAGACATTACTCCCATGGAGGGGATTGCGGATGGTGACTGTTGTATTCAATCCCGATGCAATTTCTGTGTTTCATCAACACTCTGATGGTCCACAGACAACAGATTGCCTCCAGATGTGCATCGGAAACTACTACTGGTCTTAATGGGAACGATGAAAGCGTAGACTGTTTGAGACATTACTCCCATGGTGGAAAATGCGCATGGTGACTGTTGTATTCAATCCCGATGCAATTTCTGTGTTTCATTAACACTCTAATAGTCCACAGATTACAGATTGCATCCAGATTGGCATCGGAAACTACTACTGGTCTTAATGGGAACGATCAAAGCGTAGACTGTTTGAGACATTACTCCCATGGAGAAAAATGCGCACGGTGACTGTTGTATTCAATCCAGATGCAATTTCTGTGTTTTATCAACACTCTGATAGTCCACTGACAACAGATTGCCTCCAGATGTGCATCGGAAACTACTACTGGTCTTCCTGGGAACGATCAAATCGTAAACTGTTTGAGACATTGCTCCCATGGAGGAAAGTGCGGATGGTGACTGTTGTATTCAATCCCGAAGCAATTTCTGTGTTTCATCAACACTCTAATAGTCAACAGATTACAGATTGCATCCAGATGTGCATCGGAAACTACTACTGGTCTTAATGGGAACGATCAAAGCGTAGACTGTTTGAGACATTACTCCCATGGTGGAAAATGCGCATGGTGACTGTTGTATCAATCCAAATGCACTTTCTGTGTTTCATCAACAGTCTGATAGGGCACAGATTATAGAATGCCTACAGATGTGCATCGGAAACTACTATTGGTCTTCCAGGGAACGATCAAAGCGTAGACTGTTTGAGACATTACTCCCATGGAGGAAAGTGCGAATGGTGACTGTTGTACCCAATCCCGATGCATTATCTGTGTTTCATCAACACTCTGATAGTCCACAGATTATAGATCGCCTCCAAATGTGCTTCGGAAAGTACTAATGGTCTTAAAGGGAACGATCAAAACGTGGACTGTTTGAGACATTACTCCCATGGGGGAAAGTGCGCAAGGTGACTGTTGTATTCAATCCCGATGCAATTTCTGGGTTTCATCAACACTCTTATAGTCCACAGATTACAGATTGCCTCCAGATGTGCATTGGAAACTACTACTGGTCTTCCTGGGAACGATCAAAAACGTAGACTGTTTGAGACATTACTCCCATGGAGGAAAGTGTGCATGGTGACTGTTGTATTCAATCCCTATGCAATTTCTGTGTTTGATCAACACTTTGAAGGTCCACAAACTACAGAATGAGTCCAGATGTGCATCGGAAACTACTACTGGTCTTCCAGGGAACGACCAAAGCGTGGACTGTTTGAGACATTGCTCCCATGGAGGAAAGTGCGGATCGTGACTGATTTATTCAATCCCGATGCAACTTCTGAGTTTCATCAAAACTCTGATAGTCCACAGATTACAGATTGTCTCCAGATGTGCATCGGAAACTACCACTGGTCTTCCTGGTAAAGATCAAGGCGTAGACGGTTTCAGACATTACTCCTATGGAGGAAATTGCGGATGGTGATTGTTGTATGCAATCCTGATGAAATTTCTGTGTTTCATCAACATTCTGATACTCCACAGATTACATATTGTTTCCAGATGTGCATCGGAAACTACTACTGGTCTTCCTGGGAACGATCAAAGCGTAGACAGCTTCAGACATTACTCCCATGGAGGAAAGTGTGCATGATGACTGTTGTATTCAATCCCGATGCAATTTCTGTGTTTCATCAACAGTCTGATAGTCCGCAGATTATAGAATGCCTCCAGATGTGCATCGGAAACTACTACTGGTCTTCCAGGGAACGATCAAAGCGTAGACTGTTTCAGACATTACTCCCATGGAGGAAAGTGCGCATGGTGACTGTTGTATTCAATCCCGATACAATTTCTGTGTTTCATCAACAATCTGATAGTCCACGGATTACAGATTGCCTCCACATGTGCATCGGAAACTACTACTGGTCTTCCTGGGAACGATCAAAGCGTAGACTGTTTGAGACATTACACCCATGGAGGAAAGTGCGGATGGTGACTGTTGTATTCAATCCTGATGCAATTTCTGTGTTTCATCAACACTCTGATAGTAAACAGATTACAGATTGTCTCCAGATGTGCATCGGAAACTACTACTGGTCTTCCTGGGAACGATCAAAGCGTAGACTGTTTCAGACATTTCTCCCATGAAGGAAAGTGTGCATGGTGACTGTTGTATTCAATCCCGATGAAATTTCTGTGTTTCATCAACACTTTGAAGGTCCACAGATTACAGAATGCCTACAGATGTGCTTCGGAAACTACCACTGGTCTTCCAGGGAACGATCAAAGCGTAGACTGTTTCAGACATTACTCCCATGAAGGAAATTGCGGATCGTGACTGTTGTATTCAATCCCGATGCAACTTCTGTGTTTCAGCAACACTCTGATAGTCCACATAATACAGATTGTCTCCAGATGTGCATCGGAAACTACTACTGGTCTTCTTGGTAACAATCATGGCGTAGACTGTTTCAGACATTACTCCCATGGAGGAAAGTGCGGATGGTGACTGTTGTATTCAATCCTGATGCAATTTCTGTGTTTCATCAACACTCTGATAGTAAACAGATTACAGATTGTCTCCAGATGTGCATCGGAAACTACTACTGGAGTTCCAGGGAACCTTCAAAGCGTAGACTGTTTCAGACATTACTCCCATGAAGGAAAGTGCGGATCGTGACTATTGTATTCAATCCCGATGCAATTTCTGTGTTTCATCAACACTCTGATAGTCCACAGATTACAGATTGTCTCCAGATGTGCATCGGAAACTACTACTGGTCTTCCTGGGAACGATCAAAGCGTAGACTGTTTCAGACATTACTCCCATGGAGGAAAGTGCGGATTGTGACTGTTGTATTCAATCCTGATGCAATCTCTGTGTTTCATCAACACTCTGATAGTAAACAGATTACAGATTGTCTAGAGATGTGCATCGGAAACTACTACTTTTCTTCCTGGGAACGATCAAAGCGTAGACTCTTTCAGACATTTCTCCCATGGAAGAAAGTGTGCATGGTGACTGTTGTATTCAATCCCCATGAAATTTCTGTGTTTTATCAACACTTTGAAGGTCCACAGATTACAGAATGCCTCCAGATACGCATCGGAAACTACTACTGGTCTTCCAGGGAACGATCAAAGCGTAGACTGTCTCAGACATTAGTCCCATGGAGGAAAGTGCTGATGGTGACTGTTGTATTCAATCCCGATGCAGTTTCTGTGTTCCATCAACACTCTGATAGTCCACAGATTACACATTGGCTTCAGATGTGCATCGGAAACTAGTACTGGTCTTCCTGGGAACGATCAATGCATAGACTGTTTG
The DNA here is from genome assembly GCF_023897955.1 of Schistocerca gregaria. Classification (NCBI taxonomy): domain Eukaryota; kingdom Metazoa; phylum Arthropoda; class Insecta; order Orthoptera; family Acrididae; genus Schistocerca; species Schistocerca gregaria. Next base: position 1,584,504 of record NC_064931.1, on the reverse strand, counting down.
AGACATTACTCCCATGGAGGAAAATGCGCATGGTGACCGTTGTATTCAATCCAGATGCATTTTCTGTGTTTCATCAACACTCTAATAGTCCACAGATTACAGATTGCATCCAGATGTGCATCGGAAACTACTACTGGTCTTAATGGGAACGATCAAAGCGTAGACTGTTTGAGACATTACTCCCATTTAGGAAAATGCGCATGGTGACTGTTATATTCAATCCAGATGCAATTTCTTTGTTTCATCATCAGTCTGATAGTCCGCAGATAATAGAATGCCTCCAGATGTGCATCGGAAACTACTACTGGTCTTCCAGGGAACGATCAAAGCGTGGACTGTTTGAGACATTGCTCCCATGGAGGAAAGTGCGCATGGTGACTGTTGTATTCTATCCCGATGCAATTTCTGGGTGTCATCAACACTCTGATAGTTAACAGACTACAGATTGCCACCAGATGTGCATCGGAAACTACTACTGGTCTTCCTGGGAACGATCAAAAACGTAGACTGTTTGAGACATTACTCCCATGGAGGAAAGTGTGCATGGTGATTGTTGTATTCAATCCCTATGCAATTTCTGTGTATCATCAACACTTTGAAGGTCCACAAATTACAGAATGCCTCCAGATGTGCATCGGAAACTACTACTGGTCTTCCAGGGAACGATCAAAGCGTAGACTGTTTCAGACATTACTCCCATGAAGGAAAGTGCAGATCGTGACTGTTGTATTCAACCCCGAAGCAACTTCTGTGTTTCATCAAAACTCTGATAGTCCACAGATTACAGATTGTCTCCAGATGTGCATCGGAAACTACCACTGGTCTTCCTGGTAACGATCAAGGCGTAGACTGTTTCAGACATTACTCCCATGGAGGAAATTGCGGATGGTGATTGTTGTATTCAATCCTGATGAAATTTCTGTGTTTCATCAACATTCTGATACTCCACAGATTACAGATTGTCTCCAGATGTGCATCGGAAACTACTACTGGTCTTCCTGGGAACGATCAAAACGTAGACAGCTTCAGACATTACTCCCATGGAGGAAAGTGTGCATGATGACTGTTGTATTCAATCCCGATGCAATTTCTGTGTTTCATCAACAGTCTGATAGTCCGCAGATAATAGAATGCCTCCAGATGTGCATCGGAAACTACTACTGGTCTTCCAGGGATCGATCAAAGCGTAGACTGTTTCAGACATTACTCCCATGGAGGAAAGTGCGCATGGTGACTGTTGTATTCAATCCCGATACAATTTCTGTGTTTCATCAACAATCTGATAGTCCACGGATTACAGATTGCCTCCAGATGTGCATCGGAAACTACTACTGGTCTTCCTGGGAACGATCAAAGCGTAGACTGTTTCAGACATAACTCCCATGGAGGAAAGTGCGGATGGTGACTGTTGTATTCAATCCTGATGCAATTTCTGTGTTTCATCAACACTCTGATAGTAAACAGATTACAGATTGTCTCCAGATGTGCATCGGAAACTACTACTGGTCTTACTGGGAACGATCAAAGCGTAGACTGTTTCAGACATTTCTCCCATGAAGGAAAGTGTGCATGGTGACTGTTGTATTCAATCCCGATGAAATTTCTGTGTTTTATCAACATTTTGAAGGTCCACAGATTACAGAATGCCTACAGATGTGCATCGGAAACTACCACTGGTCTTCCAGGGAACGATCAAAGCGTAGACTGTCTCAGATATTACTCCCATGGAGGAAAGTGCGGATCGTGACTGTTGTATTCAATCCCGATGCAACTTCTGTGTTTCAGCAACACTCTGATAGTCCACATATTACAGATTGTCTCCAGATGTGCATCGGAAACTACTACTGGTCATCCTGGTAACGATCAAGGCGTAGACTGTTTCAGACATTACTCGCATGGAGGAAATTGCGGATGGTGACTGTTGTATTCGATCCTGATGAAATTTCTGTGTTTCATCAACTTTCTGATAGTCCACAGATTACAGATTGTCTCCAGATTCGCATCGAAAACTACTACTGGTCTTCCTGGGAATGATCAAAGCGTAGACAGTTTCAGACATTACTCCCATGGTGGAAAGTGTGCATGGTGACTGTTGTATTCAAGCCCGATGCAATTTCTGTGTTTCATCTACAGTCTGATAGTCCGCAGATTACAGAATGCCACCAGATGTGCATCGAAAACTACTACTGGTCTTCCAGGGAACTATCAAAGCGTAGACTGTTTCAGACATTACTCCCATGGAGGAAAGTGCGGATCGTGACTGTAGTATTCAATCCCGATGCAACTTCTGTGTTTCAGCAACACTCTGATAGTCCAGATATTACAGATTGACTCCAGATGTGCATCGGAAACTACTACTGCTCTTCCTGGTAACGATCAATGCATAGACTGTTTGAGACATTACTCCCATGAAGGAAATTGCGGATCGTGACTGTTGTATTCAATCCCGATGCAACTTCTGTGTTTCAGCAACACTCTGATAGTCCACATATTACAGATTGTCTCCAGATGTGCATCGGAAACTACTACTGGTCCTCTTGGTAACAATCAAGGCGTAGACTGTTTCAGACATTACTCCCATGAAGGAAATTGCGGATCGTGACTGTTGTATTCGATCCTGATGCAATTTCTGTGTTTCATCAACAGTCTGATAGTCCGCAGATTACAGAATGCCTCCAGATGTGCATCGGAAACTACTACTGGTCTTCCAGGGAACGATCAAAGCGTAGACTGTTTCAGACATTACTCCCAAGGAGGAAAGTGCGGATGGTGACTGTTGTATTCTATCCCGATGCAATTTCTGTGTTTCATCAACACTTTGATAGTAAACAGATTACAGATTGTCTCCAGATGTGCATCAGAAACTACTACTGTTCTTCCTGGGAACGATAAAAGCGTAGACTGTTTCAGACATTTCTCCCATGGAGGAAAGTGTGCATGGTGACTGTTGTATTCAATCCCGATCAAATTTCTGTGTTTCATCAACAATCTGATAGTCCACAGATTACCGATTGCCTCCAGATGTGCATCGGAAACTACTACTGGTCTTCCTGGGAACGATCAAAGACGTAGACTGTTTGAGACATTACTCCCATGGAGGAAAGTGTGCAGGGTGACTGTTGTATTCAATCCCGATGCAATTTCTGTGTTTCATCAACACTTTGAAGGTCCGCAAATTACAGAATGCCTCCAGATGTGCATCGGAAACTACTACTGGTGTTCCAGGGAACGATCAAAGCGTAGACTGTTTCAGACATTACTCCCATGAAGGAAAGTGCGGATCGTGAGTATTGTATTCAATCCCGATGCAATTTCTGTGTTTCATCAACACTCTGATAGTCCACAGATTACAGATTGTCTCCAGATGTGCATCGGAAACTACTACTGGTCTTCCTGGGAACGATCAAAACGTAGACTGTTTCAGACATTACTCCCATGGAGGAAAGTGCGGATTGTGACTGTTGTAACCAATCCTCTTGCAATTTCTGTGTTTCATCAACACTCTGATAGTAAACAGATTACAGATTGTCTAGAGATGTGCATCGGAAACTCCTAGTTTTCTTCCTGGGAACGATCAAAGCGTAGACTCTTTCAGACATTTCTCCCATGGAAGAAAGTATGCATGGTGACTGTTGTATTCAATCCCGATGAAATTTCTGTGTTTTATCAACACTTTGAAGGTCCACAGATTACAGAATGCCTCCAGATGTGCATCGGAAACTACTACTGGTCTTCCAGGGAACGATCAAAGCGTAGACTGTCTCAGACATTAGTCCCATGGAGGAAAGTGCGGATGGTGACTGTTGTATTCAATCCCGATGCAGTTTCTGTGTTCCATCAACTCTGATAGTCCACAGATTACAGATTGGCTTCAGATGTGCATCGGAAACTAGTACTGGTCTTCCTGGGAACGATCAATGCATAGACTGTTTGAGACATTACTCCCATGGAGGAAAGTGCGAATGCTGAATTTTGTACTTAATACCGATGCGATTTCTGAGTTCAGTCAACACTCTGAAGGTCCACAGATTACAGAATGCCTCCAGATGTGCATCGGAAACTACTACTGGTCTTTCAGGGAACGATCAAATCGTAGACTGTTTGAGACATTACTCCCGTGGAGGAATGTGCGCATGGTGACAGTTGTATTCAATCCCGATGCAATTTCTGTGTTTCAGCAACACTCTGATAGTCCACAGATTACAGAATGCCACCAGATGTGCATCGGAAACTACTACTGGTCTTCCAGAGAACAATGAAAGCGTAGACTGTTTGAGACATTACTCCCGTAGAGGAATGTGCGCATGGTGAATTCAATCCCGATGCAATTTCTGTGTTTCATCAACACTCTGATAGTCCACAGATTACAGAATGCCACCAGATGTGCACCGGAAAATACTACTGGTCTTCCAGGGAACGATCAAATCGTAAATTGTTTGAGACATTACACACATTGAGGAAAGTTCGCATGGTGACTGTTGTATTCAATCCCGATGCAATTTCTGTATTTCATCAATACTCTGATAGTCCACAGATTACAGAATGCCACCAGACGTGCATCGGAAACTACTACTGGTCTTCCAGGGAACGATCAAAGCGTGGACTCTTTGAGACATTACACCCATGGAGGAAAGTGCGAATGGTGACTGTTGTATTCAATCCCGATGCAATTTCTGTGTTTCATCAACACTCTGATAGTCCACAGATTACAGAATGCCACCAGATGTGCATCGGAAACTACTACTGGTCTTACAGGGAACGATCAAAGCGTAGACTCTTTGAGACATTACTCCCGTGGCGGAAAGTGCGCGTGGTGACTGTTGTGTTCAATCCCGATGCAATTTCTGTGTTTCATCAACACTCTGATGGTCCACAGATTACAGAATGCCACCAGATGTGCATCGGAAACTAATACTGGTCGTCCAGGGAACGATCAAAGCGTACACTGTTTGAGACATTACTCCCATGGAGGAAACTGCGGATTGGGACTCTTGTATTCAATCCAGATGCAATTTCTGCGTTTCATCAACACTCTGATAGCGCACAGATTACAGAATGCCTCCAGATGTGCATCGAAAACTACTAGTGGTCTTCCAGGGAACGATCAGAGCCTAAACTCTTTGAGACATTGCTCCCATTGAGGAAAGTGTGCATGGTGACTGTTGTATTCAATCCCGATGAAATTTCTGTGTTTCATCAACAGTCTTATAGTGCACAGATTACAGAATGCCTCCAGATGTGCATCGGAAACTACTACTGGTCTTCCAGGGAACGATCAAATCGTAGACTGTTTGAGACATTACTCCCATGGAGGAAAGTGCGCATTGTGACTGTTGTATTCATTCCCGATGCATTTTCTGTGTTTTATCAACACACTGATAGTCCACAGATTACAGAATGCCACCAGTTGTGCATCGGAAACTACTACTGGTCTTCCAGGGAACGATCAAAGCGTAAATTGTTTGAGACATTACACACATTGAGGAAAGTTCGCATGGTGACTATTGTATTCAATCCCGATGCAATTTCTGTATTTCATCAATACTCAGATAGCCCACAGGTTACAGAATGCCACCAGATGTGCATCGGAAACTACTACTGGTCTTCCAGGGAAAGATCAAAGCGTGGACTGTTTGAGACATTACACCCATGGAGGAAAGTGCGAATGGTGACTGTTGTATTCAATCCCGATGCAATTTCTGTGTTTCACCAACAGTCTGATAGTCCACAGATTACAGAAGGCCACCAGATGTGCATCGGCAAGTACTACTGGTCTTACAGGGAACGATCAAAACGTAGACTCTTTCAGACATTACTCCCGTGGCGGAAAGTGAGCCTGGTGACTGTTGTGTTCAGTCCCGATGCAATTTCTGTGTTTCATCAACACTCTGATGGTCCACAGATTACAGAATGACACCAGATGTGCATCGGAAACTAATACTGGTCTTCCAGGGAACGATCAAAGCGTAGACTGTTTGAGACATTACTCCCATGGAAGAAACTGCGGATTGGGACTGCTGTATTCAATCCAGATGCAATTTCTGTGTTTCATCAACACTCTGATAGCGCACAGATTACAGAATGCCTCCAGATGTGCAGCGAAAACTACTACTGGTCTTCCAGGGAACGATCAGAGCCTAAACTCTTTGAGACATTGCTCCCATGGAGGAAAGTGCGCATGGTGACTGTTGTAGTCAATCCCGATGAAATTTCTGTGTTTCATCAACAGTCTTATAGTCCACAGATTACAGAATGCCTCCAGATGTGCATCGGAAACTACTACTGGTCTTCCAGGGAACGATCAAATCGTAGACTGTTTGAGACATTACTCCCATGGAGGAAAGTGCGCATTGTGACTGTTGTATTCCATCCCGATGCAATTTCTGTGTTTCATCAACAGTCTGATAGTCCACAGATTACAGAATGCCTCCAGATGTGCATCGGAAACTACTACTGGTCTTAATGGGAACGATCAAAGCGTAGAGTATTTGAGACATTACTCCCATGGAGGAAAGTGCGCATGGTGACTGTTGTATTCAATCCCAATGCAATTTCTGTGTTTCATCAACACTCTGATAGTCCACAGATTACAGAATGCCTACAGATGTGCATCGGAAACTACCACTGCTCTTCCAGGGAACGAACAAAGCGTAGACTGTTTCAGACATTACTCCCATGGAGGAAAGTGCGCATGGTGACAGTTGTATTCAATCCCGATGAAATTTCTGTGTTTCATCAACACTCTGATAGTCCACAGATTACAGAATGCCTCCAGATGTGCATCGGGAACTACCACTGGTCTTCCTGGGAACGATCAAAGCATAGACTGTTTGAGACATTACTGTCATGAAGGAAAGTGTACATGGTGACTGTTGTATTCAATCCCGATGCTGTTTCTGTGTTTCATCAACACTCTGATAGTCCACAGATTACAGAATGCCTCCAGATGTGCATCGGAAACTACTACTGGTCTTCCTGCTAACGATCAAATCGTAGACTGTTTCAGACATTACTCCCATGGAGAAAATTGCGGATGGGGACTGTTGTATCCAATCCTGAAACAATTTCTGTGTTTCATCAACACTCTGATAGACCACAGATTACAGATTGTTTCCAGATGTGCATCGGAAACTACTACTGGTCTTCCTGGGAACGATCAAAGCGTAGACAGTTTCAGACATTACTCCCATGGAGGAAAGTGTGCATGGTGACTGTTGTATTCAATCCCGATGCAATTTCTGTGTTTCATCAACAGTCTGATAGTCCGCAGATTATAGAATGCCTCCAGATGTGCATCCGAAACTACTACTGGTCTTCCTGGGAACGATCGAAGCGTAAACTGTTTGAGACATTACTCCCATGGAGGAAAGTGCGCATGGTCACTGTTGTATTCATTCCCGATGCAATTTCTGTGTTTCATCAACACTCTGATAGTCCACAGATTACAGATTGTCTCTAGATGTGCATCGGAAACTATTACTGGTCTACCTGGGAACGATCAAAGCGTAGACGGTTTCAGACACTACTCCCATGGAGGAGAGTACGGATGGTGACTGTCGTATTCAATCCCGATGCAATTTCTGTGTTTCATCAACACTCTGATAGTCCACAGATTAAAGATTGTCTCCAGATGTTCATCGGAAACTACTGCTGGTCTTCCTGGGAACGATGAAAGCGTATACAGTTTGAGAATTACTCCCATGGAGGAAAGTGCGGATGGTAACTGTTGTATTCAATCCTGATGCAATTTCTGTGTTTCATCAACACTCTGATAGTAAACAGATTACAGATTGTCTAGAGATGTGCATCGGAAACTACTACTTTTCTTCCTGGGAACGATCAAAGCGTAGACTGTTTCAGACATTTCTCCCATGGAGGAAAGTGTGCATGGTGACAGTTGTATTCAATCCCGATGAAATTTCTGTGTTTTATCAACACTTTGATAGTCCACAGATTACAGAATGCCTCCAGATGTGCATCGGAAACTACTACTGGTCTTCCAGGGAACGATCAAAGCGTAGACTGTCTCAGACATTACTCCCGTGGAGCATAGGGCGGATGGTGACTGTTGTATACAATCCCGATGCAGTTTCTGTGTTCCATCAACACTCTGATAGTCCACAGATTACAGATTGGCTTCAGATGTGCATCGGAAACTAGTACTGATCTTCCAGGGAACGATCAAATCGTAGACTGTTTGAGACATTACTCCTGTGGAGGAAAGTGCGCATGGTGACTGTTGTATTCACTCCCGATGCAATTTCTGTGTTTCATCAACACTCTGATAGTCCACAGATTACAGAATGCCACCAGATGTGCATCGGAAACTACTACTGGTCTTACAGGGAACGATCAAAGCGTAGACTCTTTGAGACATTACTCCTGTGGAGGAAAGTGCGCATGGTGACTGTTGTATTCACTCCCGATGCAATTTCTGTGTTTCATCAACACTCTGATAGTCCACTGATTACAGAATGCCTCCAGATGTGCATCGGAAACTACTACTGGTCTTCCTGCTAACGATCAAATCGTAGACTGTTTCAGACATTACTCCCATGGAGGAAATTGCGGATGGGGACTGTTGTATTCAATCCTGAAGCAATTTCTGTGTTTCATCAACACTCTGATAGTCCAAAGTTAACAGATTGCCTCCAGATGTGCATCGGAAACTACTACTGGTCTTCCTGGGAACGATCAAAGCGTAAACTGTTTGAGACATTACTCTCATGGAGGAAAGTGCGCATGCTAACTGTTGTATTCTATCCCGATGCAATTTCTGTGTTTCAACAACATTTTGATGGTCCACAAATTGCAGAATGCATCCAGATGTGCATCGGAAACTACTACTGGTCTTCCAGGTAACGATCAAATCGTAGACTGTTTCAGACATTACTCCCATGGAGGAAAGTGCGCATTGTGACTGTTGTATTCAATCCCGATGCAATTTCTGTGTTTCATCAACAGTCTGATAGTCCACAGATTACAGAATGCCTCCAGATGTGCATCGGAAACTACTACTGGTCTTAATGGGAACGATCAAAGCGTAGACTGTTTCAGACATTACTCCCATGGAGGAAAGTGTGCATGGTGACTGTTGTATTCAATCCCGATGCAATTTCTGTGTTTCATCAACAGTCTGATAGTCCGCAGATTATAGAATGCCTCCAGATGTGCATTGAAATCTACTACAGGTCTTCCTGGGAACGATCAAAGCGTAGACTGTTTCAGACATTACTCCTATGGAGGAAAGTGCGCATTGTGACTGTTGTATTCATTCCCGATGCATTTTCTGTGTTTCATCAACACTCTGATAGTCCACAGATTACAGAATGCCACCAGTTGTGCATCGGAAACTACTACTGGTCTTCCAGGGAACGATCAAAGCGTAAATTGTTTGAGACATTACACACATTGAGGAAAGTTCGCATGGTGACTGTTGTATTCAATCCCGATGCAATTTCTGTATTTCATCAATACTCTGATAGCCCACAGATTACAGAATGCCACCAGATGTGCATCGGAAACTACTACTGGTCTCCCAGGGAACGATCAAAGCGTGGACTGTTTGAGACATTACACCCATGGAGGAAAGTGCGAATGGTGACTGTTGTATTCAATCCCGATGCAATTTCTGTGTTTCATCAACAGTCTGATAGTCCACAGATTACAGAAGGCCACCAGATGTGCATCGGAAACTACTACTGGTCTTACAGGGAACGATCAAAGCGTAGACTCTTTGAGACATTACTCCCGTGGCGGAAAGTGAGCGTGGTGACTGTTGTGTTCAATCCCGATGCAATTTCTGTGTTTCATCAACACTCTGATGGTCCACAGATTACAGAATGCCACCAGATGTGCATCGGAAACTAATACTGGTCTTCCAGGGAACGATCAAAGCGTAGACTGTTTGAGACATTACTCCCATGGAAGAAACTGCGGATTGGGACAGTTGTATTCAATCCAGATGCAATTTCTGTGTTTCATCAACACTCTGATAGCGCACAGATTACAGAATGCCTCCAGATGTGCAGCGAAAACTACTACTGGTCTTCCAGGGAACGATCAGAGCCTAAACCCTTTGAGACATTGTTCCCATGGAGGAAAGTGCGCATGGTGACTGTTGTAGTCAATCCCGATGAAATTTCTGTGTTTCATCAACAGTCTTATAGTCCACAGATTACAGAATGCCTCCAGATGTGCATCGGAAACTACTACTGGTCTTCCAGGGAACGATCAAAGCATAAACGGTCTCAGACATTACTCCCACGGAGCAAAGTGCGTATGGTGACTGTTGTATTCAATCCCGATGCAGTTTCCGTGTTCCATCAACACTCTGATAGTCCACAGATTACAGATTGGCTTCAGATGTTCATCGGAAACTACTACTGGTCTTCCAGAGAACAATCAAAGCGTAGACTGATTGAGACATTACTCCCGTGGAGGAAAGTGCGCATGGTGAATTCAATCCCCGTTCAATTTCTGTGTTTCATCAACACTCTGATAGTCCACAGATTACAGAATGCCACCAGATGTGCATCGGAAACTACTACTGGTCTTCCAGGGAACGATCAAAGCGTAGACTGTTTCAGACATTACTCCCATGGAGGAGAGTGTGGATGGTGACTGTTGTATTCAATACCGATGCAATTTCTGTGTTTCATCAACACTCTGATAGTCCACAGATTACAGAATGCCACCAGATGTGCATCGGAAACTACTACTGGTCTTCCAGGGGACGATCAAAAGCGTAGACTGTTTGAGACATATCTCCCGTGGAAGAAAGTGCGCATGGTGACTGTTGTATTCAATCCCGATGCAATTTCTGTGTTTCATCAACACTCTGATAGTCCACAGATTACAGAATGCCATCAGATGTTCATCGGAAACTACTACTGGTCTTCCAGGGAACGATCAAAGCGTAGACTGTTTGAGAATTACTCCCATGGAGGAAAGTGCGCATGGTGACTGTTGTATTCAATCCCGATGTAATTTCAGTGTTTCATCAACACTCTGATACTCCACAGATTACAGAATGGCTCCAGATGTGCATCGGAAACTACTACTTGTCTTCCAGGGAACGATCCATGCGTAGACTGTTTGAGACATTACTCCCATGGAGGAAACTGCGGATGGGGACTGTTGTATTCAATCCAGATGCAATTTCTGTGTTTCATCAACACTCTGATAGCGCAAAGATTACAGAATGCCTCCAGATGTGCATCGGAAACTACTACTGGTCTTCCAGGGAACGATCAGAGCCTAAACTCTTTGAGACATTGCTCCCATGGAGGAAAGTGCGCATGGTGACTGTTGTATTCAATCCCGATGAAATTTCTGTGTTTCATCAACATAGTCCACAGATTACAGAATGACTCCAGATGTGCATCGGTAACTACTACTGGTCTTCCAGGGAACGATCAAATCGTAGACTGTTTGAGACTTTACTCCCATGAAGGAAAGTGCGCAATGTGACCGTTGTATTCAATCCCGATGCAATTTCTGTGTTTCATCAACAGTCTGATAGTCCACAGATTACAGAATGCCTCCAGATGTGCATCGGAAACTACTACTGGTCTTAATGGGAACGATCAAAGCGTAGAGTGTTTGAGACGTTACTCCCATGGAGGAAAGTGCGCATGGCGACTGTTGTATTCAATCCCAATGCAGTTTCTGTGTTTCATCAACACTCTGATAGTCCACAGATTACAGAATGCCTCCAGATGTGCATCGGAAACTACCACTGGTCTTCCAGGGAACGATCAAAGCGTAGACCGTTTCAGACATTACTCCCATGGAGGAAAGTGCGCATTGTGACTGTTGTATACATTCCCGAAGCATTTTCTGTGTTTCATCAACACTCTGATAGTCCACAGATTACAGAATGCCTCCAGATGTGCATCGGGAACTACCACTCGTCTTCCTGGTAACGATCAAAGCATAGACTGTTTGAGACATTACTCCCATGAAGAAAAGTGTACATCTTGACTGTTGTATTCAATCCCGATGCAATTTCTGTGTTTCATCAACACTCTGATAGTCCAAAGAGCGCAGAATACCACCAGATGTGCATCGGAAACTCCTTCTGGTCTTCCAGGGAACGATCAAAGCGTAGACTGTTTGAGACATTACTCCCATTCAGGAAAGTGCGCATGGTGACTGTTGTATGCAATCGCGATGCAAATTTCTGTGTTTCATCAATACTCGGATAGTCCACCGATTTCATCAACACTCTGAGAGTCCACAGATTACAGATTGTTTCCAGATGTGCATCGGAAACTACTACTGGTCTTCCTGGTAACGATCAAGGCGTAGACTGTTTCAGACATTACTCCCATGGAGGAAATTGCGGATGGTGACTGTTGTATTCAATCCTGATGAAATTTCTGTGTTTCATCAGCATTCTGATAGTCCACCGATTACAGATTGATTCCAGATGTGTATCGGAAACTACTACTCGTCTTCCTGGGAACGATCAAAGCGTAGACAGTTTCAGACATTACTCCCATGGAGAAAGTGTGCATGGTGACTGTTGTATTCAATCCCGATGCAAGTTCTGTGTTTCATCAACAGTCTGATAGTCCGCAGATTATAGAATGCCACCAGATGTGCATCGGAAACTACTACTGGTCTTCCTGGGAACGATAAAACGTAGACTGTTTGAGACATTACTCCCATGGAGGAAAGTGTGCAGGATGACTGTTGTATTCAATCCCTATGCAATTTCTGTGTTTCATCAACACTTTGAAGGTCCACAAATTACAGGATGCCTCCAGATGTGCATCGCAATCTACTACTGGTCTTCCAGGGAACGATCAAAGCGTAGACTATTTGAGACATTACTCCCATGTAGGAAAGTGCGCATTCTGACTGTTGTATTCACTCCCAATGCATTTTCTGTGTTTCATCAACCCACTGATAGACCACAGATTACAGAATGCCTCCAGATGTGCATCGGAAACTACTACTGGTCTTACAGGGAACGATCAAAGCGTAGACTGTTTGAGACATTACTAACGTGGCGGAAAGTGCGCGTGGTGACTGTTGTATTCAATCCCGATGCAATTTCTGTGTTCCATCTACACTCTGATGGTCCACAGGTTACAGAATGCCACCAGATGTGCATCGGAAACTAATACTGGTCTTCCACTGAACGATCAAAGCGTAGACTGTTTGAGACATTACTCCCATGGATTAAAGTGCGAATGGGGACTGTTGTATTCAATCCCGATGCAATTTCTGTGTTTCATCAACACTCTGATAGTGCACAGATTACAGAATGCCTCCAGATGTGGATCGGAAACTACTACTGGTCTTCCAGGGAACGATCAGAGCCTAAACTCTTTGAGACATTGCTCCCATGGAGGAAAGTGCGCATGGTGACTGTTGTATTCAATCCCGATGCAATTTCTGTGTTTCATCAACAGTCATATAGTCCACAGATTACAGAATGCCTCCAGATGTGCATCGGAAACTACTACTGGTCTTCCAGGTAACGATCAAATCGTAGACTGTTTGAGACATTACTCCCATGGAGGAAAGAGCGCATGGTGACTGTTGTATTCAATCCCGATGCAATTTCTGTGTTTCACCAACAGTCTAATAGTCCACAGGTTACAGAATGCCTCCAGATGTGCATCGGAAACTACTACTGATCTTAATTTGAACGATCAAAGCGTAGAGTGTTTGAGACATTGCTCCCATGGAGGAAAGTGCGCATGGTAACTGTTGTATTCAATCCCAATGCAATTTCTGTGTTTCATCAACACTCTGGTAGTCCACAGATTACAGAATGCCTACAGATGTGCATCGGAAACTACAACTGGTCTTCCAGGGAACGATCAAAGCGTAGACTGTTTCAGACATTACTCCCATGGAGGAAAGTGCGCATTGTGACTGTTGTATTCACTCCCGATGCACATTTTGTGTTTCATCAACACTCTGATAGTCCACAGATTGCAGAATGTCACCAGACGTGCATCGGAAACTACTACTGGTCTTCGAGGGAACGACCAAAGGGTAAACGCTTTGAGACATTACTCCTATGGAGGAAAGTGCGCATGGTGACAGTTGTATTCATTCCCGATGCGTTTTCTGTGTTTCATCAACACTCTGATAGACCACAGATTACAGAATGCCTCCAGATGTGCATCGGGAACTACTAATGGTCTTCCTGGGAACGATCAAAACGTAGACTGTTTGAGACATTATTCCCATGAAGGAAAGTGTACATGGTGACTGATGTATTCAATACCGGTGCAATTTCTGTGTTTCATCAACACTCTGATAGTCCACAGATTACAGAATGCCACCAGATGTGCATCGGAAACTTCCACTGGTCTTCCAGAGAGCGATCAAAGCGTAGACTGTTTGAGACATTACTCCCATGAAGAAAAGTGTACATGGTGACTGTTGTATTCAATCCCGATGCAATTTCTGTGTTTCATCAACACTCTGATAGTCCACAGATCGCAGAATGCCACCAGATGTGCATCGGAAACTCCTTCTGGTCTTCCAGGGAACGATCAAAGCGTAGACTGTTTGAGACATTACTCCCATTCAGGAAAGTGCGCATGGTGACTGTTGTATGCAATCGCGATGCAAATTTCTGTGTTTCATCAATACTCGGATAGTCCACAGATTTCATCAACACTCTGAGAGTCCACAGATTACAGATTGTTTCCAGATGTGCATCGGAAACTACTACTGGTCTTCCTGGTAACGATCAAGGCGTAGACTGTTTCAGACATTACTCCCATGGAGGAAATTGCGGATGGTGACTGTTGTATTCAATCCTGATGAAATTTCTGTGTTTCATCAGCATTCTGATAGTCCACTGATTACAGATTGATTCCAGATGTGTATCGGAAACTACTACTGGTCTTCCTGGGAACGATCAAAGCGTAGACAGTTTCAGACATTACTCCCATGGAGAAAGTGTGCATGGTGACCGTTGTATTCAATCCCGATGCAAGTTCTGTGTTTCATCAACAGTCTGATAGTCCGCAGATTATAGAATGCCACCAGATGTGCATCGGAAACTACTACTGGTCTTCCTGGGAACGATAAAACGTAGACTGTTTGAGACATTACTCCCATGGAGGAAAGTGTGCAGGATGACTGTTGCATTCAATCCCTATGCAATTTCTGTGTTTCATCAACACTTTGAAGGTCCACAAATTACAGGATGCCTCCAGATGTGCATCGCAATCTACTACTGGTCTTCCAGGGAACGATCAAAGCGTAGACTGTTTGAGACATTACTCCCATGTAGGAAAGTGCGCATTCTGACTGTTGTATTCACTCCGAATGCATTTTCTGTGTTTCATCAACACTCTGATAGACCACAGATTACAGAATGCCTCCAGATGTGCATCGGAAACTACTATTGGTCTTCCAGGGAACGATCAAACCGTAGACTGTTTCAGACATTACTCCCGTGGAGGAAAGTGCGCATGGTGACTGTTGTATTTAATCCCGATGCATTTTCTGTGTTTCATCAACACTCGTATAGACCACAGATTACAGAATGCCACCAGATGTGCATCGGAAACTCCTACTGGTCTTCCAGGGAACGATCAAACCGTAGACTGTTTCAGACATTACTCCCATGGAGGAAAGTGCGGATGGTGACTGTTGTATTCAATCCCGATGCAATTTCTGGGTTTCATCAACACTCTGATAGTTAACAGATTACAGATTGCCTCCAGATGTGCATCGGAAACTACTACTGGTCTTCCTGGGAACGATCAAAAACGTAGACTGTTTGAGACATTACTCCCATGGAGGAAAGTGTGCATGGTGACTGTTGTATTCAATCCCTATGCAATTTCTGTGTTTCACCAACACTTTGAAGGTCCACAATTTACAGAATGCCTCCAGATGTGCATCGGAAACAACTATTGGTCTTCCAGGGAACGATCAATGCGTAGACTGTTTGAGACATTACTCCTATGAAGGAAAGTGCGGATCGTGACTGTTGTATTCATTCCCGATGCAACTTCTGTGTTTCATCAACACTCTGATAGTACACAGATTAAAGATTGTCTCCAGATGTGCATCGGAAACTACTACAGGTCTTCCTGGTAACGATCAAGGCGTAGACTGTTTCAGACATTACTCCCATGGAGGAAATTGCGGATGGTGACAGTTGTATTCAATCCTGATGAAATTACTGTGTTTCATCAACATTCTGATAGTCCACAGATTACAGATTGGCTTCAGATGTGCATCGGAAACTAGTACTGGTCTTCCTGCTAACGATCAAAGCGTAGACTGTTTGAGACATTACTCCCATGGAGGAAAGTGCGCATGGTGAATGTTGTATTTAATCCCGATGCAATTTCTGAGTTCAGACAACACTCGGAAGGTCCACAGATTACAGAATGCCTCCAGATGTGCATCGGAAACTACTACTGGTCTTCCAGGGAACGATCAAACCGTAGACTGTTTCAGACATTACTCCCATGGAGGAAAGTGCGGATGGTGACTGTTGTATTCAATGCCGATGCAATTTCTGTGTTTCATCAACACTGTGATAGTCCACAGATTACAGAATGCCACCAGATGTGCATCGGAAACTACTACTGGTCTTCCAGGAAACGATCAAAGCGTAGACTGTTTGAGACATTACTCCCGTGGAGGAAAGTGCGCATGGTGTCTGTTGTATTTAATCTCGATGCATTTTCTGTGTTTCATCAACACTCGTATAGACCACAGATTACAGAATGCCACCAGATGTGCATCGGAAACTCCTACTGATCTTTCAGGGAACGATCAAACCGTAGACTCTTTCAGACATTACTCCCATGGACGAAAGTGCGGATGGTGACTGTTGTATTCAATCCCGATGCAATTTCTGTGTTTCATCAACACTCTGATTGTCCACAGATTACAGAATGCCTCCAGATGTGCATTGGAAACTACTTCTGGTCTTCCAGGGAGCGATCAAAGCGTAATTTGTTTGAGACATTACTCACACTGAGGAAAGTGCGCATGGTGACTGTTGTATTCAATCCCGATGCAATTTCTGTGTTTCATCAATACTCTGATAGTCCACAGATTACAGAATGCCACCAGATGTGCATCGGAAACTACTACTGGTCTTCCAGGGAACGATCAAAGCGTGGACTGCTTGAAACATTACTCCCAAGGAGGAAAGTGCGAATGGTGACTGTTGTATTCAATCCCGATGCAATTTCTGTGTTTCATCAACACTCTGATAGTCCACAGATTACAGAATTCCACCAGATGTGCATCGGAAACTACTACTGGTCTTACAGGGAACGATCAAAGCGTAGACTGTTTGAGACATTACTAACGTGGCGGAAAGTGCGCGTGGTGACTGTTGTATTCAATCCCGATGCAATTTCTGTGTTCCATCTACACTCTGATGGTTCACAGATTACAGAATGCCACCAGATGTGCATCGGAAACTAATACTAGTCTTCCACTGAACGATCAAAGCGTAGACTGTTTGAGACATTACTCCCATGGAGGAAAGTGCGAATGGGGACTGTTGTATTCAATCCCGATGCAATTTCTGTGTTTCATCAACACTCTGATAGTGCACAGATTACAGAAGGCCTCCAGATGTGGATCGGAAACTACTACTGGTCTTCCAGGGAACGATCACAGCCTAAACTCTTTGAGACATTGCTCCCATGGAGGAAAGTGCGCATGGTGACTGTTGTATTCAAACCCGATGCTATTTCTGTGTTTCATCAACAGTCATATAGTCCACAGATTACAGAATGCCTCCAGATGTGCATCGGAAACTACTACTGGTCTTCCAGGTAACGATCAAATCGTAGACTGTTTGAGACATTACTCCCATGGAGGAAAGAGCGCATGGTGACTGTTGTATTCAATCCCGATGCAATTTCTGTGTTTCACCAACAGTCTAATAGTCCACAGGTTACAGAATGCCTCCAGATGTGCATCGGAAACTACTACTGGTCTTAATTTGAACGATCAAAGCGTAGAGTGTTTGAGACATTGCTCCCATGGAGGAAAGTGCGCATGGTAACTGTTGTATTCAATCCCAATGCAATTTCTGTGTTTCATCAACACTCTGGTAGTCCACAGATTACAGAATGCCTACAGATGTGCATCGGAAACTACAACTGGTCTTCCAGGGAACGATCAAAGCGTAGACTGTTTCAGACATTACTCCCATGGAGGAAAGTGCGCATTGTGACTGTTGTATTCACTCCCGATGCAAATTTTGTGTTTCATCAACACTCTGATAGTCCACAGATTGCAGAATGCCACCAGACGTGCATCGGAAACTACTACTGGTCTTCGAGGGAACGACCAAAGGGTAAACACTTTGAGACATTACTCCTATGGAGGAAAGTGCGCATGGTGACTGTTGTATTCATTCCCTATGCGTTTTCTGTGTTTCATCAACACTCTGATAGACCACAGATTACAGAATGCCTCCAGATGTGCATCGGGAACTACTAATAGACTTCCTGGGAACGATCAAAACGTAGACTGTTTGAGACATTATTCCCATGAAGGAAAGTGTACATGGTGACTGATGTATTCAATACCGGTGCAATTTCTGTGTTTCATCAACACTCTGATAGTCCACAGATTACAGAATGCCTCCAGATGTGCATCGGAAACTTCCACTGGTCTTCCAGTGAGCGATCAAAGCGTAGACTGTTTGAGACATTACTCCCATGGAGGAAAGTGCGCATGGTGACTGTTGTATTCAATCCCGATGCAATGTTTTTGTTTCATCAACACTCTGATAGTACACAGATTACTGATTGCCTCCAGATGTGCATCGGAAACTACTACTGGTCTTCCTAGGAGCGATCAAATCGTGGACTGTTTCAGACATAACTCCCATGGAGGAAAGTGTGCATGGTGACTGTTGTATTCAATCCTGATGCAATTTCTGTTTTTCATTAACACTTTGAAGGTCCACTGGTTACAGAATGCCTCCAGATGTGCATCGGAAACTACTACTGGTGTTAATGGGAACGATCAAATCGTAGACTGTTTCAGACATTACTCCCATGGAGGATAATGCGGATGGTGACAGTTGTATTCAATCCCGATGCAATTTCCGTGTTTCATCAACACTCTGACAGTCCACAGATTACAGAATGCCATCAGATGTGCATCGGAAACTACTACTGGTCTTCCAGGGAACGATCAAAGCGTAGACTGTTTGAGAATTACTCCCACGGAGGAAAGTGCGCATGGTGACTGTTGTATTCAATCCCGATGAAATTTCTGTGTTTCATCAACAGTCTTATAGTCCACAGATTACAGAATGACTCCACATGTGCATCGGAAACTACTACTGGTCTTCCAGGGAACGATCAAATCGTAGACTGTTTGAGACATTACTCCCATGGGGGAAAGTGCGCAATGTGACCGTTGTATTCAATCCCGATGCAATTTCGGTGTTTCATCAACAGTCTGATAGTCCACAGATTACAGAATGCCCCCAGATGTGCATCGGAAACTACTACTGGTCTTAATGGGAACGATCAAAGCGTAGAGTGTTTGAGACATTACTCCCATGGTGGAAAGTGCGCATGGTGACTCTTGTATTCAATCCCAATTTAATTTCTGTGTTTCATCAACACTCTGATAGTCCACAGATTAGAGAATGCCTCCAGATGTGCATCGGAAACTACCACTGGTCTTCCAGGGAACGATCAAAGCGTAGACTGAAACTTCCTGGCAGATTAAAACTGTGTGCCCGACCGAGACTCGAACTCGGGACCTTTGCCTTTCGCGGGCAAGTGCTCTACCAACTGAGCTACCGAAGCACGACTCACGACCGGTACTCACAGCTTTACTTCTGCCAGTATCCGCCTCCTACCTGCCAAACTTTACAGAAGCTCTTCTGCGAACCATGCAGAACTAGCACTTCTGAAAGAAAGGATATTGCGGAGACATGGCTTAGCCACAGCCTAATGGATGTTTCCAGAATGAGATTTCCACTCTGCAGCGGAGTGTGCGCTGATATGAAACTTCCTGGCAGATTAAAACTGTGTGCCCGACCGAGACTCGAACTCGGGACCTTTGCCTTTCGCGGGCAAGTGCTCTACCAACTCAGCTACCGAAGCACGACTCACGACCGGTACTCACAGCTTTACTTCTGCCAGTATCCGCCTCCTACCTTCCAAACTTTACAGAAGCTCTTCTGCGAACCATGCAGAACTAGCACTTCTGAAAGAAAGGATATTGCGGAGACATGGCTTAGCCACAGCCTAGGGGATGTTTCCAGAATGAGATTTCCACTCTGCAGCGGAGTGTGCGCTGATATGAAACTTCCTGGCAGATTAAAACTGTGTGCCCGACCGAGACTCGAACTCGGGACCTTTGCCTTTCGCGGGCAAGTGCTCTACCAACTGAGCTACCGAAGCACGACTCACGACCGGTACTCACAGCTTTACTTCTGCCAGTATCCGCCTCCTACCTTCCAAACTTTACAGAAGCTCTTCTGCGCACCATGCAGAACTAGCACTTCTGAAAGAAAGGATATTGCGGAGACATGGCTTAGCCACAGCCTAGGGGATGTTTCCAGAATGAGATTTCCACTCTGCAGCGGATTGTGCGCTGATATGAAGCTTCCTGGCAGATTAAAACTGTGTGCCCGACCGAGACTCGAACTCGGGACCTTTGCCTTTCGCGGGCAAGTGCTCTACCAACTGAGCTACCGAAGCACGACACACGACCGGTACTCACAGCTTTACTTCTGCCAGTATCCGCCTCCTACCTTCCAAACTTCACAGAAGCTCTTCTGCGAACCATGCAGAACTAGCACTTCTGAAAGAAAGGATATTGCGGAGACATGGCTTAGCTTGGTGCTTCGGTAGCTCAGTTGGTAGAGCACTTGCCCGCGAAAGGCAAAGGTCCCGAGTTCGAGTCTCGGTCGGGCACACAGTTTTAATCTGCCAGGTAGTTTCATATCAGCGCACACTCCGCTGCAGAGTGGAAATCTCATTCTGGAAACATCCCCTAGGCTGTGGCTAAGCCATGTCTCCGCAATATCCTTTCTTTCAGAAGTGCTAGTTCTGCATGGTTCGCAGAAGAGCTTCTGTAAAGTTTGGAAGGTAGGAGGCGGATACTGGCAGAAGTAAAGCTGTGAGTAGCGGTCGTGAGTCGTGCTTCGGTAGCTCAGTTGGTAGAGCACTTGCCCGTGAAAGGCAAAGGTCCCGAGTTCGAGTCTCTGTCGGGCACACAGTTTTAATCTGCCAGGAAGTTTCATATCAGCGCACACTCCGCTGCAGAGTGGAAATCTCATTCTGGAAACATCCCCTAGGCTGTGGCTAAGCCATGTCTCCGCAATATCCTTTCTTTCAGAAGTGCTAGTTCTGCATGGTTCGCAGAAGAGCTTCTGTAAAGTTTGGAAGGTAGGAGGCGGATACTGGCAGAAGTAAAGCTGTGTGTACCGGTCGTGAGTCGTGCTTCGGTAGCTCAGTTGGTAGAGCACTTGCCCGCGAAAGGCAAAGGTCCCGAGTTCGAGTCTCGGTCGGGCACACAGTTTTAATCTGCCAGGAAGTTTCATATCAGCGCACACTCCGCTGCAGAGTGGAAATCTCATTCTGGAAACATCCCCTAGGCTGTGGCTAAGCCATGTCTCCGCAATATCCTTTCTTTCAGAAGTGCTAGTTCTGCATGGTTCGCAGAAGAGCTTCTGTAAAGTTTGGAAGGTAGGAGGCGGATACTGGCAGAAGTAAAGCTGTGAGTACCGGTCGTGAGTCGTGCTTCGGTAGCTCAGTTGGTAGAGCACTTGCCCGCGAAAGGCAAAGGTCCCGAGTTCGAGTCTCGGTCGGGCACATAGATTTAATCTGCCAGGAAGTTTCATATCAGCGCAGACTCCGCTGCAGAGTGGAAATCTCATTCTGGAAACATCCCCTAGGCTGTGGCTAAGCCATGTCTCCGCAATATCCTTTCTTTCAGAAGTGCTAGTTCTGCATGGTTCGCAGAAGAGCTTCTGTAAAGTTTGGAAGGTAGGAGGCGGATACTGGCAGAAGTAAAGCTGTGAGTACCGGTCGTGAGTCGTGCTTCGGTAGCTCAGTTGGTAGAGCACTTGCCCGCGAAAGGCAAAGGTCCCGAGTTCGAGTCTCGGTCGGGCACACAGTTTTAATCTGCCAGGAAGTTTCATATCAGCGCACACTCCGCTGCAGAGTGGAAATCTCATTCTGGAAACATCCCCTAGGCTGTGGCTACGCCATGTCTCCGCAATATCCTTTCTTTCAGAAGTGCTAGTTCTGCATGGTTCGCAGAAGAGCTTCTGTAAAGTTTGGAAGGTAGGAGGCGGATACTGGCAGAAGTAAAGCTGTGAGTACCGGTCGTGAGTCGTCCTTCGGTAGCTCAGTTGGTAGAGCACTTGCCCGCGAAAGGCAAAGGTCCCGAGTTCGAGTCTCGGTCGGGCACACAGTTTTAATCTGCCAGGAAGTTTCATATCAGCGCACACTCCGCTGCAGAGTGGAAATCTCATTCTGGAAACATCCCCTAGGCTGTGGCTAAGCCATGTCTCCGCAATATCCTTTCTTTCAGAAGTGCTAGTTCTGCATGGTTCGCAGAAGAGCTTCTGTAAAGATTGGAAGGTAGGAGGCGGATACTGGCACAAGTAAAGCTGTGAGTACCGGTCGTGAGTCGTGCTTCGGTAGCTCAGTTGGTAGAGCACTTGCCCGCGAAAGGCAAAGGTCCCGAGTTCGAGTCTCGGTCGGGCACACAGTTTTAATCTGCCAGGAAGTTTCATATCAGCGCACACTCCGCTGCAGAGTGGAAATCTCATTCTGGAAACATCCCCTAGGCTGTGGCTAAGCCATGTCTCCGCAATATCCTTTCTTTCAGAAGTGCTAGTTCTGCATGGTTCGCAGAAGAGCTTCTGTAAAGTTTGGAAGGTAGGAGGCGGATACTGGCAGAAGTAAAGCTGTGAGTACCGGTCGTTAGTCGTGCTTCGGTAGCTCAGTTGGTAGAGCACTTGCCCGCGAAAGGCAAAGGTCCCGAGTTCGAGTCTCGGTCGGGCACACAGTTTTAATCTGCCAGGAAGTTTCATATCAGCGCACACTCCGCTGCAGAGTGGAAATCTCATTCTGGAAACATCCCCTAGGCTGTGGCTAAGCCATGTCTCCGCAATATCCTTTGTTTCAGAAGTGCTAGTTCTGCATGGTTCGCAGAAGAGCTTCTGTAAAGTTTGGAAGGTAGGAGGCGGATACTGGCAGAAGTAAAGCTGTGAGTACCGGTCGTGAGTCGTGCTTCGGTAGCTCAGTTGGTAGAGCACTTGCCCACGAAAGGCAAAGGTCCCGAGTTCGAGTCTCGGTCGGGCACACAGTTTTAATCTGACAGGAAGTTTCATATCAGCGCACACTCCGCTGCAGAGTGAAAATCTCATTCTGGAAACATCCCCTAGGCTGTGGCTAAGCCATGTCTCCGCAATATCCTTTCTTTCAGAAGTGCTAGTTCTGCATGGTTCGCAGAAGAGCTTCTGTAAAGTTTGGAAGGTAGGAGGCGGATACTGGCAGAAGTAAAGCTGTGAGTACCGGTCGTGAGTCGTGCTTCGGTAGCTCAGTTGGTAGAGCACTTGCCCGCGAAAGGCAAAGGTCCCGAGTTCGAGTCTCGGTCGGGCACACAGTTTTAATCTGCCAGGAAGTTTCATATCAGCGCACACTCCGCTGCAGAGTGGAAATCTCATTCTGGAAACATCCCCTAGGCTGTGGCTAAGCCATGTCTCCGCAATATCCTTTCTTTCAGAAGTGCTAGTTCTGCATGGTTCGCAGAAGAGCTTCTGTAAAGTTTGGAAGGTAGGAGGCGGATACTGGCAGAAGTAAAGCTGTGAGTACCGGTCGTGAGTCGTCCTTCGGTAGCTCAGTTGGTAGAGCACTTGCCCGCGAAAGGCAAAGGTCCCGAGTTCGAGTCTCGGTCGGGCACACAGTTTTAATCTGCCAGGAAGTTTCATATCAGCGCGCACTCCGCTGCAGAGTGGAAATCTCATTCTGGAAACATCCCCTAGGCTGTGGCTAAGCCATGTCTCCGCAATATCCTTTCTTTCAGAAGTGCTAGTTCTGCATGGTTCGCAGAAGAGCTTCTGTAAAGTTTGGAAGGTAGGAGGCGGATACTGGCAGAAGTAAAGCTGTGAGTACCGGTCGTGAGTCGTGCTTCGGTAGCTGAGTTGGTAGAGCACTTGCCCGCGAAAGGCAAAGGTCCCGAGTTCGAGTCTCGGTCGGGCACACAGTTTTAATCTGCCAGGAAGTTTCATATCAGCGCACACTCCGCTGCAGAGTGGAAATCTCATTCTGGAAACATCCCCTAGGCTGTGGCTAAGCCATGTCTCCGCAATATCCTTTCTTTCAGAAGTGCTAGTTCTGCATGGTTCGCAGAAGAGCTTCTGTAAAGTTTGGAAGGTAGGAGGCGGATACTGGCAGAAGTAAAGCTGTGAGTACCGGTCGTGAGTCGTGCTTCGGTAGCTCAGTTGGTAGAGCACTTGCCCGCGAAAGGCAAAGGTCCCGAGTTCGAGTCTCGGTCGGGCACACAGTTTTAATCTGCCAGGAAGTTTCATATCAGCGCACACGCCGCTGCAGAGTGGAAATCTCATTCTGGAAACATCCCCTAGGCTGTGGCTAAGCCATGTCTCCGCAATATCCTTTCTTTCAGAAGTGCTAGTTCTGCATGGTTCGCAGAAGAGCTTCTGTAAAGTTTGGAAGGTAGGAGGCGGATACTGGCAGAAGTAAAGCTGTGAGTACCGGTCGTGAGTCGTGCTTCGGTAGCTCAGTTGGTAGAGCACTTGCCCGCGAAAGGCAAAGGTCCCGAGTTCGAGTCTCGGTCGGGCACACAGTTTTAATCTGCCAGGAAGTTTCATATCAGCGCACACTCCGCTGCAGAGTGGAAATCTCATTCTGGAAACATCCCCTAGGCTGTGGCTAAGCCATGTCTCCGCAATATCCTTTCTTTCAGAAGTGCTAGTTCTGCATGGTTCGCAGAAGAGCTTCTGTAAAGTTTGGAAGGTAGGAGGCGGATACTGGCAGAAGTAAAGCTGTGAGTACCGGTCGTGAGTCGTGCTTCGGTAGCTCAGTTGGTAGAGCACTTGCCCGCGAAAGGCAAAGGTCCCGAGTTCGAGTCTCGGTCGGGCACACAGTTTTAATCTGCCAGGAAGTTTCATATCAGCGCACACTCCGCTGCAGAGTGGAAATCTCATTCTGGAAACATCCCCTAGGCTGTGGCTAAGCCATGTCTCCGCAATATCCTTTCTTTCAGAAGTGCTAGTTCTGCATGGTTCGCAGAAGAGTTTCTGTAAAGTTTGGAAGGTAGGAGGCGGATACTGGCAGAAGTAAAGCTGTGAGTACCGGTCGTGAGTCGTGCTTCGGTAGCTCAGTTGGTAGAGCACTTGCCCGCGAAAGGCAAAGGTCCCGAGTTCGAGTCTCGGTCGGGCACACAGATTTAATCTGCCAGGAAGTTTCATATCAGCGCACACTCCGCTGCAGAGTGGAAATCTCATTCTGGAAACATCCCCTAGGCTGTGGCTAAGCCATGTCTCCGCAATATCCTTTCTTTCAGAAGTGCTAGTTCTGCATGGTTCGCAGAAGAGCTTCTGTAAAGTTTGGAAGGTAGGAGGCGGATACTGGCAGAAGTAAAGCTGTGAGTACCGGTCGTGAGTCGTGCTTCGGTAGCTCAGTTGGTAGAGCACTTGCCCGCGAAAGGCAAAGGTCCCGAGTTCGAGTCTCGGTCGGGCACACAGTTTTAATCTGCCAGGAAGTTTCATATCAGCGCACACTCCGCTGCAGAGTGGAAATCTCATTCTGGAAACATCCCCTAGGCTGTGGCTAAGCCATGTCTCCGCAATATCCTTTCTTTCAGAAGTGCTAGTTCTGCATGGTTCGCAGAAGAGCTTCTGTAAAGTTTGGAAGGTAGGAGGCGGATACTGGCAGAAGTAAAGCTGTGAGTACCGGTCGTGAGTCGTGCTTCGGTAGCTCAGTTGGTAGAGCACTTGCCCGCGAAAGGCAAAGGTCCCGAGTTCGAGTCTCGGTCGGGCACACAGTTTTAATCTGCCAGGAAGTTTCATATCAGCGCACACTCCGCTGCAGAGTGGAAATCTCATTCTGGAAACATCCCCTAGGCTGTGGCTAAGCCATGTCTCCGCAATATCCTTTCTTTCAGAAGTGCTAGTTCTGCATGGTTCGCAGAAGAGCTTCTGTAAAGTTTGGAAGGTAGGAGGCGGATACTGGCAGAAGTAAAGCTGTGAGTACCGGTCGTGAGTCGTGCTTCGGTAGCTCAGTTGGTAGAGCACTTGCCCGCGAAAGGCAAAGGACCCGAGTTCGAGTCTCGGTCGGGCACACAGTTTTAATCTGCCAGGAAGTTTCATATCAGCGCACACTCCGCTGCAGAGTGGAAATCTCATTCTGGAAACATCCCCTAGGCTGTGGCTAAGCCATGTCTCCGCAATATCCTTTCTTTCAGAAGTGCTAGTTCTGCATGGTTCGCGGAAGAGCTTCTGTAAAGTTTGGAAGGTAGGAGGCGGATACTGGCAGAAGTAAAGCTGTGAGTACCAGTCGTGAGTCGTGCTTCGGTAGCTCAGTTGGTAGAGCACTTGCCCGCGAAAGGCAAAGGTCCCGAGTTCGAGTCTCGGTCGGGCACACAGTTTTAATCTGCCAGGAAGTTTCATATCAGCGCACACTCCGCTGCAGAGTGGAAATCTCATTCTGGAAACATCCCCTAGGCTGTGGCTAAGCCATGTCTCCGCAATATCCTTTCTTTCAGAAGTGCTAGTTCTGCATGGTTCACAGAAGAGCTTCTGTGAAGTTTGGAAGGTAGGAGGCGGATACTGGCAGAAGTAAAGCTGTGAGTACCGGTCGTGAGTCGTGCTTCGGTAGCTCAGTTGGTAGAGCACTTGCCCGCGAAAGGCAAAGGTCCCGAGTTCGAGTCTCGGTCGGGCACACAGTTTTAATCTGCCAGGAAGTTTCATATCAGCGCACACTCCGCTGCAGAGTGGAAATCTCATTCTGGAAACATCCCCTAGGCTGTGGCTAAGCCATGTCTCCGCAATATCCTTTCTTTCAGAAGTGCTAGTTCTGCATGGTTCGCAGAAGAGCTTCTGTAAAGTTTGGAAGGTAGGAGGCGGATACTGGCAGAAGTAAAGCTGTGAGTACCGGTCGTGAGTCGTGCTTCGGTAGCTCAGTTGGTAGAGCACTTGCCCGCGAAAGGCAAAGGTCCCGAGTTCGAGTCTCGGTCGGGCACACAGTTTTAATCTGCCAGGAAGTTTCATATCAGCGCACACTCCGCTGCAGAGTGGAAATCTCATTCTGGAAACATCCCCTAGGCTGTGGCTAAGCCATGTCTCCGCAATATCCTTTCTTTCAGAAGTGCTAGTTCTGCATGGTTCGCAGAAGAGCTTCTGTAAAGTTTGGAAGATAGGAGGCGGATACTGGCAGAAGTAAAGCTGTGAGTACCGGTCGTGAGTCGTGCTTCGGTAGCTCAGTTGGTAGAGCACTTGCCCGCGAAAGGCAAAGGTCCCGAGTTCGAGTCTCGGTCGGGCACACAGTTTTAATCTGCCAGGAAGTTTCATATCAGCGCACACTCCGCTGCAGAGCGGAAATCTCATTCTGGAAACATCCCCTAGGCTGTGGCTAAGCCATGTCTCCGCAATATCCTTTCTTTCAGAAGTGCTAGTTCTGCATGGTTCGCAGAAGAGCTTCTGTAAAGTTTGGAAGGTAGGAGGCGGATACTGGCAGAAGTAAAGCTGTGAGTACCGGTCGTGAGTCGTGCTTCGGTAGCTCAGTTGGTAGAGCACTTGCCCGCGAAAGGCAAAGGTCCCGAGTTCGAGTCTCGGTCGGGCACACAGTTTTAATCTGCCAGGAAGTTTCATATCAGCGCACACTCCGCTGCAGAGTGGAAATCTCATTCTGGAAACATCCCCTAGGCTGTGGCTAAGCCATGTCTCCGCAATATCCTTTCTTTCAGAAGTGCTAGTTCTGCATGGTTCACAGAAGAGCTTCTGTGAAGTTTGGAAGGTAGGAGGCGGATACTGGCAGAAGTAAAGCTGTGAGTACCGGTCGTGAGTCGTGCTTCGGTAGCTCAGTTGGTAGAGCACTTGCCCGCGAAAGGCAAAGGTCCCGAGTTCGAGTCTCGGTCGGGCACACAGTTTTAATCTGCCAGGAAGTTTCATATCAGCGCACACTCCGCTGCAGAGTGGAAATCTCATTCTGGAAACATCCCCTAGGCTGTGGCTAAGCCATGTCTCCGCAATATCCTTTCTTTCAGAAGTGCTAGTTCTGCATGGTTCGCAGAAGAGCTTCTGTAAAGTTTGGAAGGTAGGAGGCGGATACTGGCAGAAGTAAAGCTGTGAGTACCGGTCGTGAGTCGTGCTTCGGTAGCTCAGTTGGTAGAGCACTTGCCCACGAAAGGCAAAGGTCCCGAGTTCGAGTCTCGGTCGGGCACACAGTTTTAATCTGACAGGAAGTTTCATATCAGCGCACACTCCGCTGCAGAGTGAAAATCTCATTCTGGAAACATCCCCTAGGCTGTGGCTAAGCCATGTCTCCGCAATATCCTTTCTTTCAGAAGTGCTAGTTCTGCATGGTTCGCAGAAGAGCTTCTGTAAAGTTTGGAAGGTAGGAGGCGGATACTGGCAGAAGTAAAGCTGTGAGTACCGGTCGTGAGTCGTGCTTCGGTAGCTCAGTTGGTAGAGCACTTGCCCGCGAAAGGCAAAGGTCCCGAGTTCGAGTCTCGGTCGGGCACACAGTTTTAATCTGCCAGGAAGTTTCATATCAGCGCACACTCCGCTGCAGAGTGGAAATCTCATTCTGGAAACATCCCCTAGGCTGTGGCTAAGCCATGTCTCCGCAATATCCTTTCTTTCAGAAGTGCTAGTTCTGCATGGTTCGCAGAAGAGCTTCTGTAAAGTTTGGAAGGTAGGAGGCGGATACTGGCAGAAGTAAAGCTGTGAGTACCGGTCGTGAGTCGTCCTTCGGTAGCTCAGTTGGTAGAGCACTTGCCCGCGAAAGGCAAAGGTCCCGAGTTCGAGTCTCGGTCGGGCACACAGTTTTAATCTGCCAGGAAGTTTCATATCAGCGCGCACTCCGCTGCAGAGTGGAAATCTCATTCTGGAAACATCCCCTAGGCTGTGGCTAAGCCATGTCTCCGCAATATCCTTTCTTTCAGAAGTGCTAGTTCTGCATGGTTCGCAGAAGAGCTTCTGTAAAGTTTGGAAGGTAGGAGGCGGATACTGGCAGAAGTAAAGCTGTGAGTACCGGTCGTGAGTCGTGCTTCGGTAGCTGAGTTGGTAGAGCACTTGCCCGCGAAAGGCAAAGGTCCCGAGTTCGAGTCTCGGTCGGGCACACAGTTTTAATCTGCCAGGAAGTTTCATATCAGCGCACACTCCGCTGCAGAGTGGAAATCTCATTCTGGAAACATCCCCTAGGCTGTGGCTAAGCCATGTCTCCGCAATATCCTTTCTTTCAGAAGTGCTAGTTCTGCATGGTTCGCAGAAGAGCTTCTGTAAAGTTTGGAAGGTAGGAGGCGGATACTGGCAGAAGTAAAGCTGTGAGTACCGGTCGTGAGTCGTGCTTCGGTAGCTCAGTTGGTAGAGCACTTGCCCGCGAAAGGCAAAGGTCCCGAGTTCGAGTCTCGGTCGGGCACACAGTTTTAATCTGCCAGGAAGTTTCATATCAGCGCACACGCCGCTGCAGAGTGGAAATCTCATTCTGGAAACATCCCCTAGGCTGTGGCTAAGCCATGTCTCCGCAATATCCTTTCTTTCAGAAGTGCTAGTTCTGCATGGTTCGCAGAAGAGCTTCTGTAAAGTTTGGAAGGTAGGAGGCGGATACTGGCAGAAGTAAAGCTGTGAGTACCGGTCGTGAGTCGTGCTTCGGTAGCTCAGTTGGTAGAGCACTTGCCCGCGAAAGGCAAAGGTCCCGAGTTCGAGTCTCGGCCGGGCACACAGTTTTAATCTGCCAGGAAGTTTCATATCAGCGCACACTCCGCTGCAGAGTGGAAATCTCATTCTGGAAACATCCCCTAGGCTGTGGCTAAGCCATGTCTCCGCAATATCCTTTCTTTCAGAAGTGCTAGTTCTGCATGGTTCGCAGAAGAGCTTCTGTAAAGTTTGGAAGGTAGGAGGCGGATACTGGCAGAAGTAAAGCTGTGAGTACCGGTCGTGAGTCGTGCTTCGGTAGCTCAGTTGGTAGAGCACTTGCCCGCGAAAGGCAAAGGTCCCGAGTTCGAGTCTCGGTCGGGCACACAGTTTTAATCTGCCAGGAAGTTTCATATCAGCGCACACTCCGCTGCAGAGTGGAAATCTCATTCTGGAAACATCCCCTAGGCTGTGGCTAAGCCATGTCTCCGCAATATCCTTTCTTTCAGAAGTGCTAGTTCTGCATGGTTCGCAGAAGAGTTTCTGTAAAGTTTGGAAGGTAGGAGGCGGATACTGGCAGAAGTAAAGCTGTGAGTACCGGTCGTGAGTCGTGCTTCGGTAGCTCAGTTGGTAGAGCACTTGCCCGCGAAAGGCAAAGGTCCCGAGTTCGAGTCTCGGTCGGGCACACAGATTTAATCTGCCAGGAAGTTTCATATCAGCGCACACTCCGCTGCAGAGTGGAAATCTCATTCTGGAAACATCCCCTAGGCTGTGGCTAAGCCATGTCTCCGCAATATCCTTTCTTTCAGAAGTGCTAGTTCTGCATGGTTCGCAGAAGAGCTTCTGTAAAGTTTGGAAGGTAGGAGGCGGATACTGGCAGAAGTAAAGCTGTGAGTACCGGTCGTGAGTCGTGCTTCGGTAGCTCAGTTGGTAGAGCACTTGCCCGCGAAAGGCAAAGGTCCCGAGTTCGAGTCTCGGTCGGGCACACAGTTTTAATCTGCCAGGAAGTTTCATATCAGCGCACACTCCGCTGCAGAGTGGAAATCTCATTCTGGAAACATCCCCTAGGCTGTGGCTAAGCCATGTCTCCGCAATATCCTTTCTTTCAGAAGTGCTAGTTCTGCATGGTTCGCAGAAGAGCTTCTGTAAAGTTTGGAAGGTAGGAGGCGGATACTGGCAGAAGTAAAGCTGTGAGTACCGGTCGTGAGTCGTGCTTCGGTAGCTCAGTTGGTAGAGCACTTGCCCGCGAAAGGCAAAGGTCCCGAGTTCGAGTCTCGGTCGGGCACACAGTTTTAATCTGCCAGGAAGTTTCATATCAGCGCACACTCCGCTGCAGAGTGGAAATCTCATTCTGGAAACATCCCCTAGGCTGTGGCTAAGCCATGTCTCCGCAATATCCTTTCTTTCAGAAGTGCTAGTTCTGCATGGTTCGCAGAAGAGCTTCTGTAAAGTTTGGAAGGTAGGAGGCGGATACTGGCAGAAGTAAAGCTGTGAGTACCGGTCGTGAGTCGTGCTTCGGTAGCTCAGTTGGTAGAGCACTTGCCCGCGAAAGGCAAAGGACCCGAGTTCGAGTCTCGGTCGGGCACACAGTTTTAATCTGCCAGGAAGTTTCATATCAGCGCACACTCCGCTGCAGAGTGGAAATCTCATTCTGGAAACATCCCCTAGGCTGTGGCTAAGCCATGTCTCCGCAATATCCTTTCTTTCAGAAGTGCTAGTTCTGCATGGTTCGCGGAAGAGCTTCTGTAAAGTTTGGAAGGTAGGAGGCGGATACTGGCAGAAGTAAAGCTGTGAGTACCAGTCGTGAGTCGTGCTTCGGTAGCTCAGTTGGTAGAGCACTTGCCCGCGAAAGGCAAAGGTCCCGAGTTCGAGTCTCGGTCGGGCACACAGTTTTAATCTGCCAGGAAGTTTCATATCAGCGCACACTCCGCTGCAGAGTGGAAATCTCATTCTGGAAACATCCCCTAGGCTGTGGCTAAGCCATGTCTCCGCAATATCCTTTCTTTCAGAAGTGCTAGTTCTGCATGGTTCGCAGAAGAGCTTCTGTAAAGTTTGGAAGGTAGGAGGCGGATACTGGCAGAAGTAAAGCTGTGAGTACCGGTCGTGAGTCGTGCTTCGGTAGCTCAGTTGGTAGAGCACTTGCCCGCGAAAGGCAAAGGTCCCGAGTTCGAGTCTCGGTCGGGCACACAGTTTTAATCTGCCAGGAAGTTTCATATCAGCGCACACTCCGCTGCAGAGTGGAAATCTCATTCTGGAAACATCCCCTAGGCTGTGGCTAAGCCATGTCTCCGCAATATCCTTTCTTTCAGAAGTGCTAGTTCTGCATGGTTCGCAGAAGAGCTTCTGTAAAGTTTGGAAGATAGGAGGCGGATACTGGCAGAAGTAAAGCTGTGAGTACCGGTCGTGAGTCGTGCTTCGGTAGCTCAGTTGGTAGAGCACTTGCCCGCGAAAGGCAAAGGTCCCGAGTTCGAGTCTCGGTCGGGCACACAGTTTTAATCTGCCAGGAAGTTTCATATCAGCGCACACTCCGCTGCAGAGCGGAAATCTCATTCTGGAAACATCCCCTAGGCTGTGGCTAAGCCATGTCTCCGCAATATCCTTTCTTTCAGAAGTGCTAGTTCTGCATGGTTCGCAGAAGAGCTTCTGTAAAGTTTGGAAGGTAGGAGGCGGATACTGGCAGAAGTAAAGCTGTGAGTACCGGTCGTGAGTCGTGCTTCGGTAGCTCAGTTGGTAGAGCACTTGCCCGCGAAAGGCAAAGGTCCCGAGTTCGAGTCTCGGTCGGGCACACAGTTTTAATCTGCCAGGAAGTTTCATATCAGCGCACACTCCGCTGCAGAGTGGAAATCTCATTCTGGAAACATCCCCTAGGCTGTGGCTAAGCCATGTCTCCGCAATATCCTTTCTTTCAGAAGTGCTAGTTCTGCATGGTTCACAGAAGAGCTTCTGTGAAGTTTGGAAGGTAGGAGGCGGATACTGGCAGAAGTAAAGCTGTGAGTACCGGTCGTGA
This sequence comes from Schistocerca gregaria, assembly GCF_023897955.1. Taxonomy (NCBI): domain Eukaryota; kingdom Metazoa; phylum Arthropoda; class Insecta; order Orthoptera; family Acrididae; genus Schistocerca; species Schistocerca gregaria. Next base: position 1,551,673 of record NC_064931.1, on the reverse strand, counting down.
GTCGTGCTTCGGTAGCTCAGTTGGTAGAGCACTTGCCCGCGAAAGGCAAAGGTCCCGAGTTCGAGTCTCGGTCGGGCACACAGTTTTAATCTGCCAGGAAGTTTCATATCAGCGCACACTCCGCTGCAGAGTGGAAATCTCATTCTGGAAACATCCCCTAGGCTGTGGCTAAGCCATGTCTCCGCAATATCCTTTCTTTCAGAAGTGCTAGTTCTGCATGGTTCGCAGAAGAGCTTCTGTAAAGTTTGGAAGGTAGGAGGCGGATACTGGCAGAAGTAAAGCTGTGAGTACCGGTCGTGAGTCGTGCTTCGGTAGCTCAGTTGGTAGAGCACTTGCCCGCGAAAGGCAAAGGTCCCGATTTCGAGTCTCGGTCGGGCACACAGTTTTAATCTGCCAGGAAGTTTCATATCAGCGCACACTCCGCTGCAGAGTGGAAATCTCATTCTGGAAACATCCCCTAGGCTGTGGCTAAGCCATGTCTCCGCAATATCCTTTGTTTCAGAAGTGCTAGTTCTGCATGGTTCGCAGAAGAGCTTCTGTAAAGTTTGGAAGGTAGGAGGCGGATACTGGCAGAAGTAAAGCTGTGAGTACCGGTCGTGAGTCGTGCTTCGGTAGCTCAGTTGGTAGAGCACTTGCCTGCGAAAGGCAAAGGTCCCGAGTTCGAGTCTCGGTCGGGCACACAGTTTTAATCTGCCAGGAAGTTTCATATCAGCGCACACTCCGCTGCAGAGTGGAAATCTCATTCTGGTAACATCCCCTAGGCTGTGGCTAAGCCATGTCTCCGCAATATCCTTTCTTTCAGAAGTGCTAGTTCTGCATGGTTCGCAGAAGAGCTTCTGTAAAGTTTGGAAGGTAGGAGGCGGATACTGGCAGAAGTAAAGCTGTGAGTACCGGTCGTGAGTCGTGCTTCGGTAGCTCAGTTGGTAGAGCACTTGCCCGCGAAAGGCAAAGGACCCGAGTTCGAGTCTCGGTCGGGCACACAGTTTTAATCTGCCAGGAAGTTTCATATCAGCGCACACTCCGCTGCAGAGTGGAGATCTCATTCTGGAAACATCCCCTAGGCTGTGGCTAAGCCATGTCTCCGCAATATCCTTTCTTTCAGAAGTGCTAGTTCTGCATGGTTCGCGGAAGAGCTTCTGTAAAGTTTGGAAGGTAGGAGGCGGATACTGGCAGAAGTAAAGCTGTGTGTACCGGTCGTGAGTCGTGCTTCGGTAGCTCAGTTGGTAGAGCACTTGCCCGCGAAAGGCAAAGGTCCCGAGTTCGAGTCTCGGTCGGGCACACAGTTTTAATCTGCCAGGAAGTTTCATATCAGCGCACACTCCGCTGCAGAGTGGAAATCTCATTCTGGAAACATCCCCTAGGCTGTGGCTAAGCCATGTCTCCGCAATATCCTTTCCTTCAGAAGTGCTAGTTCTGCATGGTTCGCAGAAGAGCTTCTGTAAAGTTTGGAAGGTAGGAGGCGGATACTGGCAGAAGTAAAGCTGTGAGTACCGGTCGTGAGTCGTGCTTCGGTAGCTCAGTTGGTAGAGCACTTGCCCGCGAAAGGCAAAGGTCCCGAGTTCGAGTCTCGGTCGGGCACACAGTTTTAATCTGCCAGGAAGTTTCATATCAGCGCACACTCCGCTGCAGAGCGGAAATCTCATTCTGGAAACATCCCCTAGGCTGTGGCTAAGCCATGTCTCCGCAATATCCTTTCTTTCAGAAGTGCTAGTTCTGCATGGTTCGCAGAAGAGCTTCTGTAAAGTTTGGAAGGTAGGAGGCGGATACTGGCAGAAGTAAAGCTGTGAGTACCAGTCGTGAGTCGTGCTTCGGTAGCTCAGTTGGTAGAGCACTTGCCCGCGAAAGGCAAAGGTCCCGAGTTCGAGTCTCGGTCGGGCACACAGTTTTAATCTGCCAGGAAGTTTCATATCAGCGCACACTCCGCTGCAGAGTGGAAATCTCATTCTGGAAACATCCCCTAGGCTGTGGCTAAGCCATGTCTCCGCAATATCCTTTCTTTCAGAAGTGCTAGTTCTGCATGGTTCGCAGAAGAGCTTCTGTGAAGTTTGGAAGGTAGGAGGCGGATACTGGCAGAAGTAAAGCTGTGAGTACCGGTCGTGAGTCGTGCTTCGGTAGCTCAGTTGGTAGAGCACTTGCCCGCGAAAGGCAAAGGTCCCGAGTTCGAGTCTCGGTCGGGCACACAGTTTTAATCTGCCAGGAAGTTTCATATCAGCGCACACTCCGCTGCAGAGTGGAAATCTCATTCTGGAAACATCGCCTAGGCTGTGGCTAAGCCATGTCTCCGCAATATCCTTTCTTTCAGAAGTGCTAGTTCTGCATGGTTCGCAGAAGAGCTTCTGTAAAGTTTGGAAGGTAGGAGGCGGATACTGGCAGAAGTAAAGCTGTGAGTACCGGTCGTGAGTCGTGCTTCGGTAGCTCAGTTGGTAGAGCACTTGCCCGCGAAAGGCAAAGGTCCCGAGTTCGAGTCTCGGTCGGGCACACAGTTTTAATCTGCCAGGAAGTTTCATATCAGCGCACACTCCGCTGCAGAGTGGAAATCTCATTCTGGAAACATCCCCTAGGCTGTGGCTAAGCCATGTCTCCGCAATATCCTTTGTTTCAGAAGTGCTAGTTCTGCATGGTTCGCAGAAGAGCTTCTGTAAAGTTTGGAAGGTAGGAGGCGGATACTGGCAGAAGTAAAGCTGTGAGTACCGGTCGTGAGTCGTGCTTCGGTATCTCAGTTGGTAGAGCACTTGCCCGCGAAAGGCAAAGGTCCCGAGTTCGAGTCTCGGTCGGGCACACAGTTTTAATCTGCCAGGAAGTTTCATATCAGCGCACACTCCGCTGCAGAGTGGAAATCTCATTCTGGAAACATCCCCTAGGCTGTGGCTAAGCCATGTCTCCGCAATATCCTTTCTTTCAGAAGTGCTAGTTCTGCATGGTTCGCAGAAGAGCTTCTGTAAAGTTTGGAAGGTAGGACGCGGATACTGGCAGAAGTAAAGCTGTGAGTACCGGTCGTGAGTCGTGCTTCGGTAGCTCAGTTGGTAGAGCACTTGCCCGCGAAAGGCAAAGGTCCCGAGTTCGAGTCTCGGTCGGGCACACAGTTTTAATCTGCCAGGAAGTTTCATATCAGCGCACACTCCGCTGCAGAGTGGAAATCTCATTCTGGAAACATCCCCTAGGCTGTGGCTAAGCCATGTCTCCGCAATATCCTTTCTTTCAGAAGTGCTAGTTCTGCATGGTTCGCAGAAGAGCTTCTGTAAAGTTTGGAAGGTAGGAGGCGGATACTGGCAGAAGTAAAGCTGTGAGTACCAGTCGTGAGTCGTGCTTCGGTAGCTCAGTTGGTAGAGCACTTGCCCGCGAAAGGCAAAGGTCCCGAGTTCGAGTCTCGGTCGGGCACACAGTTTTAATCTGCCAGGAAGTTTCATATCAGCGCACACTCCGCTGCAGAGTGGAAATCTCATTCTGGAAACATCCCCTAGGCTGTGGCTAAGCCATGTCTCCGCAATATCCTTTCTTTCAGAAGTGCTAGTTCTGCATGGTTCGCAGAAGAGCTTCTGTAAAGTTTGGAAGGTAGGAGGCGGATACTGGCAGAAGTAAAGCTGTGAGTACCGGTCGTGAGTCGTGCTTCGGTAGCTCAGTTGGTAGAGCACTTGCCCGCGAAAGGCAAAGGTCCCGAGTTCGAGTCTCGGTCGGGCACACAGTTTTAATCTGCCAGGAAGTTTCATATCAGCGCACACTCCGCTGCAGAGTGGAAATCTCATTCTGGAAACATCCCCTAGGCTGTGGCTAAGCCATGTCTCCGCAATATCCTTTCTTTCAGAAGTGCTAGTTCTGCATGGTTCGCAGAAGAGCTTCTGTAAAGTTTGGAAGGTAGGAGGCGGATACTGGCAGAAGTAAAGCTGTGAGTACCGGTCGTTAGTCGTGCTTCGGTAGCTCAGTTGGTAGAGCACTTGCCGGCGAAAGGCAAAGGTCCCGAGTTCGAGTCTCGGTCGGGCACACAGTTTTAATCTGCCAGGAAGTTTCATATCAGCGCACACTCCGCTGCAGAGTGGAAATCTCATTCTGAAAGCGTAGACTGTTTCAGACATTACTCCCATGGAGGAAAGTGCGCATTGTGGCTGTTGTATACATTCCCGATGCATTTTCTGTGTTTCATCAACACTCTGATAGTCCACAGATCACAGAATGCCACCAGATGTGCATCGGAAACTCCTTCTGGTCTCCCAGGGAACGATCAAAGCGTAGACTGTTTGAGACATTACTCCCATTCAGGAAAGTGCGCATGGTGACTGTTGTATTCAAACGCGATGCAAATTTCTGTGTTTCATCAATACTCTGATATTCCACAGATTTCATCAACACTCTGAGGGTCCACAGATTACAGATTGTTTCCAGATGCGCATCGGAAACTACTACTGGTCTTCCTGGTAACGATCAAGGCGTAGACTGTTTCAGACATTACTCCCATGGAGGAAATTGCGGATGGTGACTGTTGTATTCAATTCTGATGAAACTTCTGTGTTCCATCAACATTCTGTTAGTCCACTGATTACAGATTGACTCCAGATGTGCATCGGAAACTACTACTGGTCTTCCTGGGAACGATCAAAGCGTAGACAGTTTCAGACATTACTCCCATGGAGAAAGTGTGCATGGTGACTGTTGTATTCAATCCCGATGCAATTTCTGTGTTTCATCAACACTCTGAGAATCCACAGATTACAGATTGCCTCCAGATGTACACCGGAAACTACTACTGGTCTTCCTGGGAACGATCGAAAACGTAGACTGTTTGAGACATTACTCCCATGGAGGAAAGTGTGCAGGGTGACTGTTGTATTCAATCCCTATGCAATTTCTGTGTTTCATCAACACTTTTAAGGTCCACAAATTACAGGAAGCCTCCAGAAGTGCATGGGAAACTACTACTGGTCTTGCAGGGAACGATCAAAGCGTGGACTATTTGAGACATTGCTCCCATGGAGGAAAGTGCGCATGGTGACTGTTGTATTCTATCCCGATGCAATTTCTGGGTATCATCAACACTCTGATAGTTAACAGATTACAGATTGCCTCCAGATGTGCATCGGAAACTTCTACTGGTCTTCCTGGGAACGATCAAAAACGTAGACTGTTTGAGACATTACTCCCATATAGGAAATTCTGCATGGTGACTGTTGTATTCAATCCCTATGCAATTTCTGTGTTTCACCAACACTTTGAAGGTCCACAAATTACAGAATGCCTCCAGATGTGCATCGGAAACAACTACTGTTCTTCCAGGGAACGATCAATGCGTAGACTGTTTCAGACATTACTCCTATGAAGGAAAGTGCGGATCGTGACTGTTGTATTCAATCCCGATGCAACTTCTGTGTTTCATCAACACTCCGATAGTCCACAGATTACAGATTGTCTCCAGATGTGCATCGGAAACTACTACTGGTCTTCCTGGTAACGATCAAGGCGTAGACTGTTTCAGACATTACTCCCATGGAGGAAATTGCGGATGGTGACTGTTGTATTCAATCCTGATGAAATTTCTGTGTTTCATCAACATTCTGATAGTCCACAGATTACAGATTGGCTTCAGATGTGCATCGGAAACTAGTACTGGTCTTCCTGCTAACGATCAAAGCGTAGACTGTTTGAGACATTACTCCCATGTAGGAAAGTGCGCAATGTGAATGTTGTATTTAATCCCGTTGCAATTTCTGAGTTCAGTCAACACTCGGAAGGTCCACAGATAACAGAATGCCTCCAGATGTGCATCGGAAACTACTACTGGTCTTCCAGGGAACGATCAATGCGTAGACTGTTTCAGACATTACTCCTATGAAGGAAAGTGCGGATCGTGACTGTTGTATTCAATCCCGATGCAACTTCTGTGTTTCATCAACACTCTGATAGTCCACAGATTACAGATTGTCTGAAGATGTGCATCGGAAACTACTACTGGTCTTCCTGGTAACGATCAAGGCGTAGCCTGTTTCAGACATTACTCCCATGGGGGAAGTTGCGGATGGTGACTGTTGTATTCAATCCTGATGAAATTTCTGTGTTTCATCAACATTCTGATAGTCCACAGATTACAGATTGTCTCCAGATGTGCATCGGAAACTACTACTGGTCTTCCTGGGAACGATCAAAAACGTAGACTGTTTGAGACATTACTTCCATGGAGGAAAGTGTGCAGGGTGACTGTTGTATTCAATCCTGATGCAATTTCTGTGTTTCATCAACACTTTGAAGCTCCACAAATAACAGAATGCATCCAGATGTGCATCGGAAACTACTACTGGTCTTCCTGGGAACGATCAAAGCGTAGACCGTTTCAGACATTACTCCCATGAAGGAATGTGCGGATCGTGACGGTTGTATTCAATCCCGATGCAATTTCTGTGTTTCATCAACACTCTGATAGTCCACAGATTACAGATTGTCTCCAGATGTGCATCGGAAACTACTACTGGTCTTCCTGGGAACGATCAAAGCGTAGACTGTTTCAGACATTACTCCCATGGAGGAAAGTGCGGATGGTGACTGATGGATTCAATCATGATGCAATTTCTGTGTTTTTTATCAACACTCTGATAGTAAACAGATTACAGATTGTCTACAGATGTGCATCGGAAACTACTAATGTTCTTCCTGGGAACGAGCAAAGCGTAGACACTTTCAGACATTACTCCCATGGAGGAAAGTCTGCATTGTGACTGTTGTATTCAATCCCGATGTAATTTCTGTGTTTTATAAACACTTTGAAGGTCCACAGATTACAGAATGCCTCCAGATGTACATCGGAAACTACTACTGGTCTTCCAGGGAACGATAAAAGCGTAGACTGTTTGAGACATTACTCCTATGGAGGAAAGTGAACATGGTGACTGTAGTATTCAATCCCGATGCATTATCTGTGTTTCATCAACACTCTAATGGTCCACAAATTACAGAATGCCACCAGATGTGCATCGGAAACTACTACTGGTCTTCCAGGGAACGATCAAAGCGTAGACTGTTTGACACATTACTTTCGTGGAGGAAAGTGCGCATGGTGACTGTTGTATTCAATCCCGATGCAATTTCAGTGTTTCATCAACAGTCTGATAGTCCACAGATTACAGAATGCCACCAGATGTGCATCGGAAACTACTACTGGTCTCACAGAGAACAATCAAAGAGTAGACAGTTTGAGACATTACTCCCGTGGAGGAAAGTGCGCATGGTGAATTCAATCCCGATGCAATTTCTGTGTTTCATCAACACTCTTATAGTCCACAGATTACAGATTGCCTCCAGAAGTGCATCGGAAACTACTACTGGTCTTCCAGGGAACGATCAATGCGTAGACTGTTTCAGACATTACTCCTATGAAGGAAAGTGCGGATCGTGACTGTTGTATTCAATCCCGATGCAACTTCTGTGTTTCATCAACACTCTGATAGTCCACAGATTACAGATTGTCTGAAGATGTGCATCGGAAACTACTACTGGTCTTCCTGGTAACGATCAAGGCGTAAGCTGTTTCAGACATTACTCCCATGGGGGAAATTGCGGATGGTGACTGTTGTATTCAATCCTGATGAAATTTCTGTGTTTCATCAACATTCTGATAGTCCACAGATTACAGATTGTCTCCAGATGTGCATCGGAAACTACTACTGGTCTTCCTGGGAACGATCAAAGCGTAGACAGTTTCAGACATTACTCCCATGGAGGAAAGTGTGCATGGTGACTGTTGTATTCAATCCCGATGCAATATAAGTGCTTCATCAACAGTCTGATAGTCGGCAGATTATAGAAAGCCACCAGAAGTGCATCGGAAACTGCTACTGGTCTTCGAGGGACCGATCAAAGCGTAGTCTGTTTGAGACATTACTCCCATGGAGGAAAGTTTGTATTCAATCCCGATGCAATTTCTGTGTTTCATCAACACTCTGATAGTACACAGATTACAGATTGCCTCCAGATGTACACCGGAAACTACTACTGGTCTTCCTGGGAACGATCAAAGCGTAGACCGTTTCAGACATTACTCCCATGAAGGAAAGTGCGGATCGTGACTGTTGTATTCAATCCCGATGCAATTTCTGTGTTTCATCAAGACTCTGATAGTCCACAGATTACAGATTGTCTCCAGATGTGCATCGGAAACTACTACTGGTCTTCCTGCGAGCGATCAAAGCGTATACTGTTTCAGACATTACTCCCATGGAGGAAAGTGCGGATGGTGATGTTGTATTCAATCCCGATGAAATTTCTATGTTTTATAAACACTTTGAAGGTCCACAGATTACAGAATTCCTCCAGATGTGCATCGGAAACTACTACTGGCCTTCCAGGGAACAATCAATGCGTAGACTGTTTCAGACATTACTCCTATGAAGGAAAGTGCGGATCGTGACTGTTGTATTCAATCCCGATGCAACTTCTGTGTTTCATCAACACTCTGATAGTCCACAGATTACAGATTGTCTGAAGTTGTGCATCGGAAACTACTACTGGTCTTCCTGGTAACGATCAATGCGTAGACTGTTTCAGACATTACTCCCATGGGGGAAATTGCGGATGGTGACTGTTGTATTCAATCCTGATGAAATTTCTGTGTTTCATCAACATTCTGATAGTCCACAAATTACAGATTGCCTCCAGATTTGCATCGGAAACTACTACTGGTCTTCCTGGGAACGGTCAAAGCGTAGACAGTTTCAGACATTGCTCCCATGGAGGAAAGTGTGCATGGTGACTGTTGTATTCAATGCCTATGCAATTTCTGTGTTTCATCAACACTTTGAAGGTCCACAAATTACAGAATTCCTCCAGATGAGTATCTGAAACTACTACTGGTCTTCCAGGGAACGATCAATGCGTAAACTGTTTCAGACATCACTCCTATGAAGGAAAGTGCGGATCGTGACTGTTGTATTCAATCCCGATGCAACTTCTGTGTTTCATCAACACTCTGATAGTCCACAGATTACAGATTGTCTGAAGATGTGCATCGGAAACTACTACTGGTCTTCCTGGTAACGATCAAGGCGTAGACTGTTTCAGACATTACTCCCATGGGAGAAGTTGCGGATGGTGACTGTTGTATTCAATCCTGATGAAATTTCTGTGTTTCATCAACATTCTGATAGTCCACAGATTACAGATTATCTCCAGATGTGCATCGGAAACTACTACTGGTCTTCCTGGGAACGATCAAAGCGTAGACTGTTTCAGACATTACTCCCATGGAGGAAAGTGCGGATGGTGACTGATGGATTCAATCTTGATGCAATTTCTGTGTTTTTTATCAAAACTCTGATAGTAAACAGATTACAGATTGTCTACAGATGTGCATCGGAAACTACTAATGTTCTTCCTGGGAACGAGCAAAGCGTAGACAGTTTCAGACATTACTCCCATGGAGGAAAGTCTGCATTGTGACTGTTGTATTCAATCCCGATGTAATTTCTGTGTTTTATAAACACTTTGAAGGTCCACAGATTACAGAATGCCTCCAGATGTACATCGGAAACTACTACTGGTCTTCCAGGGAACGATAAAAGCGTAGACTGTTTGAGACATTACTCCTATGGAGGAAAGTGAACATGGTGACTGTAGTATTCAATCCCGATGCAATATCTGTGTTTCATCAACACTCTGATGGTCCACAAATTACAGAATGACACCAGATGTGCATTGGAAACTACTACTGGTCTTCCAGGGAACGATCAAAGCGTAGACTGTTTGACACATTACTTTCGTGGAGGAAAGTGCGCATGGTGACTGTTGTATTCAATCCCGATGCAATTTCCGTGTTTCATCAACAGTCTGATAGTCCACAGATTACAGAATGCCACCAGATGTGCATCGGAAACTACTACTGGTCTCACAGAGAACAATCAAAGCGTAGACAGTTTGAGACATTACTCCCGTGGAGGAAAGTGCGCATGGTGAATTCAATCCCGATGCAATTTCTGTGTTTCATCAACACTCTTATAGTCCACAGATTACAGATTGCCTCCAGATGTGCATCGGAAACTACTACTGGTCTTCCAGGGAACGATCAATGCGTAGACTGTTTCAGACATTACTCCTATGAAGGAAAGTGCGGATCGTGACTGTTGTATTCAATCCCGATGCAACTTCTGTGTTTCATCAACACTCTGATAGTCCACAGATTACAGATTGTCTGAAGATGTGCATCGGAAACTACTACTGGTCTTCCTGGTAACGATCAAGGCGTAAGCTGTTTCAGACATTACTCCCATGGGGGAAATTGCGGATGGTGACTGTTGTATTCAATCCTGATGAAATTTCTGTGTTTCATCAACATTCTGATAGTCCACAGATAACAGATTGTCTCCAGATGTGCATCGGAAACTACTACTGGTCTTCCTGGGAACGATCAAAGCGTAGACAGTTTCAGACATTACTCCCATGGAGGAAAGTGTGCATGGTGACTGTTGTATTCAATCCCGATGCAATTTAAGTGCTTCATCAACAGTCTGATAGTCGGCAGATTATAGAAAGCCACCAGAAGTGCATCGGAAACTGCTACTGGTCTTCGAGGGACCGATCAAAGCGTAGTCTGTTTGAGACATTACTCCCATGGAGGAAAGTTTGTATTCAATCCCGATGCAATTTCTGTGTTTCATCAACACTCTGATAGTACACAGATTACAGATTGCCTCCAGATGTACACCGGAAACTACTACTGGTCTTCCTGGGAACGATCAAAGCGTAGACCGTTTCAGACATTACTCCCATGAAGGAAAGTGCGGATCGTGACTGATGGATTCAATCTTGATGCAATTTCTGTGTTTTTTATCAACACTGTGATAGTAAACAGATTACAGATTGTCTACAGATGTGCATCGGAAACTACTAATGTTCTTCCTGGGAACGAGCAAAGCGTAGACAGTTTCAGACATTACTCCCATGGAGGAAAGTCTGCATTGTGACTGTTGTATTCAATCCCGATGTAATTTCTGTGTTTTATAAACACTTTGAAGGTCCACAGATTACAGAATGCCTCCAGATGTACATCGGAAACTACTACAGGTCTTCCAGGGAACGATAAAAGCGTAGACTGTTTGAGACATTACTCCTATGGAGGAAAGTGAACATGGTGACTGTAGTATTCAATCCCGATGCAATATCTGTGTTTCATCAACACTCTGATGGTCCACAAATTACAGAATGACACCAGATGTGCATCGGAAACTACTACTGGTCTTCCAGGGAACGATCAAAGCGTAGACTGTTTGACACATTACTTTCGTGGAGGAAAGTGCGCATGGTGACTGTTGTATTCAAGCCCGATGCAATTTCCGTGTTTCATCAACAGTCTGATAGTCCACAGATTACAGAATGCCACCAGATGTGCATCGGAAACTACTACTGGTCTCACAGAGAACAATCAAAGCGTAGACAGTTTGAGACATTACTCCCGTGGAGGAAAGTGCGCATGGTGAATTCAATCCCGATGCAATTTCTGTGTTTCATCAACACTCTTATAGTCCACAGATTACAGATTGCCTCCAGATGTGCATCGGAAACTACTACTGGTCTTCCAGGGAACAATCAAAGCGTAAATTGTTTGAGACATTACTCACATTGAGGAAAGTGCGCATGATGACTGTTGTATTCAATCCCGATGCAATTTCTGTGTTTCATCAATACTCTGATAGTCCACAGCTTACAGAATGCCACCAGATGTGCATCGGAAACTACTGCTGGTCTTCCAGGGAACGATGAAAGCGTGGACTGTTTGAGACATTACTCCCATGGAGGAAAGTGCGAATGGTGTCTGTTGTATTCAATCCCGAAACAATTTCAGTGTTTCATCTACACTCTGATGGTCCATAGATTACAGAATGCCACCAGATGAGCATCGGAAACTAATACTGGTCTTCCAGGGAACAATCAAAGCGTAGACTGTTTCAGACATTACTCCCATGGAGGAAAGTGCAGATGGGGACTGTTGTATTCAATCCCGATGCGATTTCTGTGTTTCATCAACACTCTGATAGTGCACAGATTACAGAATGCCTCCAGATGTGCATCGGAAACTACTACTGGTCTTCCAGGGAACGATCAAATCGTAGACTGTTTGAGACATTACTCCCATGGAGGAAAGTGCGCATGGTGACTGTTGTATTCAATCCCGATGCAACTTCGGTGTTTCATCAACAGTCTGATAGTCAACAGATTACAGAAACCCCCAGATGTACATCGGAAAGTACTACTGGTCTTAATGGGAACGATCAAAGCGTAGAGTGTTTGAGACATTACTCCCATGGAGGAAAGTGCGCATGGTAACTGTTGTATTCAATCTAAATGCAATTTCTGTGTTTCATCAACACTCTGGTAGTCCACAGATTACAGAATGCCTACAGATGTGCATCGGAAACTACAACTGGTCTTCCAGGGAACGATCAAAGCGTAGACTGTTTCAGACATTACTCCCATCGAGGAAAGTGCGCATTGTGAGTGTTGTATTCACTCCCGATGCAATTTTTGTGTTTCATCAACACTCTGATAGTCCACAGATTGCAGAATGCCACCAGACGTGCATCGGAAACTACTACTGGTCTTCGAGGGAACGATCTAAGCGTAAACACTTTGAGACATTACTCCTATGGAGGAAACGGCGCATGGTCACTGTTGTATTCATTCCCGATGCATTTTCTGTGTTTCATCAACACTCTGATAGACCAAAGATTACAGAATGCCTCCAGATGTGCATCGGGAACTACTAATGGTCTTCCTGGGAACGATCAAAGCGTAGACTGTTTGAGACATTACTCCCATGAAGGAAAGTGTACATGGTGGCTGATGTATTCAATATCGATGCAATTTCTGTGTTTCATCAACACTCTGAAAGTCCACAGATCACAGAATGCCACCAGATGTGCATCGGAAACAGCTTCTGGTCTTCCAGGGAACGATTAAAGCGTGACTGTTTGAGACATTACACCATTTCAGGAAAGTGCGCATGGTGACTGTTGTATTCAATCCCGATGCAATTTCTGTGTTTCATCAACAGTCTGATAGACCACAGATTACAGAATGCCACCAGACGTGCATCTGAAACTACTACTGGTCTTCCAGGGAACGATCAATGCGTAGACTGTTTGAGACATTATTCCCGTGGAGGAAAGTGGGCATGGTGACTGTTGTATTCACTCCCGATGGAATTTTTGTGTTTCATCAATACTCTGATAGTCCACAGATTACAGAATGCCACCAGATGTGCATCGGAAACTACCACTGGCCTTCCGGAGAACGATCAAAGCGTAGACTGTTTGAGACATTACTCCCATGGAGGAAAGTGTGCATGGTGACTGTTGTATTCAATCCCTATGCAATTTCTGTGTTTCATCAACACTTTGAAGGTCCACAGATTACAGAATTCCTCCAGATGTGCATCGGAAACTACTACTGGCCTTCCAGGGAACAATCAATGCGTAGACTGTTTCAGACATTACTCCTATGAAGGAAAGTGCGGATCGTGACTGTTGTATTCAATCCCGATGCAACTTCTGTGTTTCATCAACACTCTGATAGTATACAGATTACAGATTGTCTGAAGATGTGCATCGGAAACTACTACTGGTCTTCCTGGTAACGATCAATGCGTAGACTGTTTCAGACATTACTCCCATGGGGGAAATTGCGGATGGTGACTGTTGTATTCAATCCTGATGAAATTTCTGTGTTTCATCAACATTCTGATAGTCCACAAATTACAGATTGCCTCCAGATTTGCATCGGAAACTACAACTGGTCTTCCTGGGAACGGTCAAAGCGTACACAGTTTCAGACAATGCTCCCATGGAGGAAAGTGTGCATGGTGACTGTTGTATTCAATGCCTATGCAATTTCTGTGTTTCATCAACACTTTGAAGGTCCACAAATTACAGAATTCCTCCATTTGTGTATCTGAAACTACTACTGGTCTTCCAGGGAACGATCAATGCGTAGACTGTTTCAGACATTACTCCTATGAAGGAAAGTGCGGATCGTGACTGTTGTATTCAATCCCGATGCAACTTCTGTGTTTCATCAACACTCTGATAGTCCACAGATTACAGATTGTCTGAAGATGTGCATCGGAAACTACTACTGGTCTTCCTGGTAACGATCAAGGCGTAGACTGTTTCAGACATTACTCCCATGGGGGAAGTTGCGGATGGTGACTGTTGTATTCAATCCTGATGAAATTTCTGTGTTTCATCAACATTCTGATAGTCCACAGATTACAGATTGTCTCCAGATGTGCATCGGAAACTACTACTGGTCTTCCTGGGAACGATCAAAAACGTAGACTGTTTGAGACATTACTTCCATGGAGGAAAGTGTGCAGGGTGACTGTTGTATTCAATCCTGATGCAATTTCTGTGTTTCATCAACACTTTGAAGCTCCACAAATTACAGAATGCATCCAGATGTGCATCGGAAACTACTACTGGTCTTCCTGGGAACGATCAAAGCGTAGACCGTTTCAGACATTACTCCCATGAAGGAAAGTGCGGATCGTGACTGTTGTATTCAATCCCGATGCAATTTCTGTGTTTCATCAACACTCTGATAGTCCACAGATTACAGAATGCCTCCAGATGTACATCGGAAACTACTACTGGTCTTCCAGGGAACGATAAAAGCGTAGACTGTTTGAGACATTACTCCTATGGAGGAAAGTGAACATGGTGACTGTAGTATTCAATCCCGATGCAATATCTGTGTTTCATCAACACTCTGATGGTCCACAAATTACAGAATGCCACCAGATGTGCATCGGAAACTACTACTGGTCTTCCAGGGAACGATCAAAGCGTAGACTGTTTGACACATTACTTTCGTGGAGGAAAGTGCGCATGGTGACTGTTTTATTCAATCCCGATGCAATTTCTGTGTTTCATCAACAGTCTGATAGTCCACAGATTACAGAATGCCACCAGATGTGCATCGGAAACTACTACTGGTCTTACAGAGAACAATCAAAGCGTAGACAGTTTGAGACATTACTCCCGTGGAGGAAAGTGCGCATGGTGAAATCAATCCCGATGCAATTTCTGTGTTTCATCAACACTCTTATAGTCCACAGATTACAGATTGCCTTCAGATGTGCATCGGAAACTACTACTGGTCTTCCAGGGAACAATCAAAGCGTAAATTGTTTGAGACATTACTCACATTGAGGAAAGTGCGCATGATGACTGTTGTATTCAATCCCGATGCAATTTCTGTGTTTCATCAATACTCTGATAGTCCACAGATTACATAATGCCACCAGATGTGCATCGGAAACTACTACTGGTCTTCCAGGGAACGATGAAAGCGTGGACTGTTTGAGACATTACTCCCATGGAGGAAAGTGCGAATGGTGACTGTTGTATTCAATCCCGATACAATTTCTGTGTTTCATCTACACTCTGATGGTCCACAGAATACAGAATGCCACCAGATGAGCATCGGAAACTAATACTGGTCTTCCAGGGAACAATCAAAGCGTAGACTGTTTCAGACATTACTCCGATGGAGGAAAGTGCAGATGGGGACTGTTGTATTCAATCCCGATGCAATTTCTGTGTTTCATCAACACTCTGATAGTGCACAGATTACAGAATGCCTCCAGATGTGCATCGGAAACTACTACTGGTCTTCCAGGGAACGATCAAATCGTAGACTGTTTGAGACATTACTCCTATGGAGGAAAGTGCGCATGGTAACTGTTGTATTCAATCTAAATGCAATTTCTGTGTTTCATCAACACTCTGGTAGTCCACAGATTACAGAATGCCTACAGATGTGCATCGGAAACTACAACTGGTCTTCCAGGGAACGATCAAAGCGTAGACTGTTTCAGACATTACTCCC